>NC_056742.1:197832431-197889931 GCF_019279795.1 Protopterus annectens
TTTTGACTGTTTGCACTGTTAGTTGTTGCTTAGATCTCAGAACTGCTTTCCCCACACACACCCCTATTTTCAGCCGTGTCTTCAGTTGGTATAACTGTTTTTTACAGCTTGTGTGTTATCTAACTCAAGGATCACTTGCATAAAATTTGATATTTTAGTAACAGCCTGCATTTAGTTGCTGGAACCTGTGTTCTGAGAGACTGCCTTCCAGACTATCTGTAAATATACAGAGCTGAGTATATTTTTTTGGTTTTAGAGTTTCTTTTGTTAGCTGTTGCTTAGATCTCTGTTGAAAGTGTTTTCCTCACCCCACCCCCCTATTTTCTGCTGTGTCTTCAGTTGGTATAACTGTTTTTTACAGCTTGTGTGTTATCCAACTCAAGGATCACGTTCATAAAATTTGACCTGTTAGTAACAGCCTGCATTTATTTGCTGGAACCTGTGTTCTGTGAGACTGCCTGCCAGACTATCTGCAAATATACAGAGCTGAGTATATATTTTTTGGTTATAGAGTTTTCCTGTTGCTTAGATCTCTGTTAAAACTTCTGTCTCCCTGTTCTGAGAGACTGATCTGCAAATATACAGAGCTGAGTATTTTTTTTTGGTTTTAGAGTTTGTACTATTAGTTGCTGCTTATACCTCTTTTGAAACTGTTTTCCCCACCCCACCCATATTTTTTCCAGGTCTTCAGTTGGTACAACTGTTTTTTACAGCTTGTGTGCTATCTAACTCAAGGATCACTTGCATAAAATTTGACCTGTTATTAACAGTCTGCATTTAATTGCTGGAATCTGTGTTCTGAGAGACTGCCTTTCAGACTATCTGCAAATATACAGAGCTGAGTATATATTTTTTGTTATAGAGTTTAATTGTTGATTAGATCTCTGCTGAAACTGTTGTCTCCCTGTTCTGAGAAACTGATCTGCATACATACAGTGCTTAGTATTTTGTTTTGGTTTTAGAGTTTGTACTGTTAGTTGTTGCTTAGATTTCTGTTGAAACTGTATTCGCCACCCACCCCCCTATTTTCTGCTGTGTCTTCAGTTGATATAACTGTTTTTTTCAGCTTGTGTGTTATCTAACTCAAGGATCTCTTGCATAAAATTTGACCTGTTAGTAACAGCCTGCATTTAATTGTTGGAACCTGTATTCTGAGAGACTGCCTTCCAGACTATCGGCAAATATATAGAGCTCAGTATATTTTATTTGGTTATAGAGTTTAATTGTTGCTTAGTTCTCTGTTGAAACTGCTGTCTCCCTGTTCTGAGAGACTGATCTGCAAATATACAGAGCTGAGTGTATTGTTTTTGGTTTTAGTGTTTGTACTGTTAGTTGTTGCTTAGATCTCTGTTGAAACTTTTTTCCCCACCCACTCCCCAATTTTCTGCTGTGTCTTCAGTTGGTATAACTATTTTACAGCTTGTGTGTTATCTAACTTAAGGATCACTTGCATAAAATTTGATATCCCCCAAACTGGGAAAAAGCCGAAAGAAGAAGAAGAAGTAACAGCCTGCCTTTAGCTGCTGGAACCTGTGTTCTGAGAGACTGCCTTCCAGCCTATCTGCTAATATACAGAGCTAAGTATATTTTTTCAGTTATAGAGTTTAATTGTTGCTTAGATCTGTGTTGAAACTGTTGTCTCTTTGTTCTGAGTGACTGATCAGCAAATTTACAGAGCTGATTATATTTTTCTGGTTTTAGAGTATGTACTGTTAGTTGTTGCTTAGATCTCTGTTGAAATTGCCCCCCCCCCTTTTTTTGCCGTGTCTTCAGTTGGTATAACTGTTTTTTACAGGTTGTGTGTTATCTAACTCAAAGATCTCTTGCATAAAATTTGACCTGTTAGTAACAGCCTGCATTTAATTGTTGGAACCTGTATTCTGAGATACTGCCTTCCAGACTATCTGCAAATATACAGAGCTGAGTATATTTTATTTGATTATAGAGTTTAATTGTTGCTTAGATCACTGTTGAAACTGTTGTCTCCCTGTTCTGGAGACTGATCTGCAAATATACAGAGATGAGTATATTTTTATTTGGTTTTAGATTTTGTACTGTTAGTTGTTGCTTAGATCTCTGTTGAAACTGTTTTCCCCACTACACCCCCCCTATTTTCTGCCATGTCATCAGTTAGTATAACTGATTTTTACAGCTTGTGTGTTATCTAACTCAAAGATCAATTGCATACAATTTGACCTGTTAGTAACAGCCTGCATTTAATTGCTGGAACCTGTGTTCTGAGAGACAGCCTTCCAGACTATCTGCAAATATACAGTGCTGAGTATATTTTTGGTTATAGAGTTTATTTGTTGCTTAGATCTCTGTTGAAACTGTTGTCTCCCTGTTCTGAGAGACTGATCTGCAAATATACAGAGCTGAGTATATATTTTTTGGTTTTAGAGTTTCTACTGTTAGTTGTTGTTTATACCTCTGTTGAAACTGTTTTCCTCTCCACACCCCCTATTTTCTGCCATGTCTTCAGTTGGTATAACTGTTTTTTCCAGCTTGTGTATTATCTAACTTAAGGATCATGTGCATACAATTTGACCTGTTAGTAACAGTCTGCATTTAATTGCATGAACCTGTGTTCTGAGACACTGCCTTCCATATTATCGGCAAATACACAGAGCTGAGTATATATTTTTGGTTTTAGAGTTTGTACTGTTAGTTGTTGCTTAGATCTCTGTTGAAACTGTTTTCCCCTTCCACCTCCCCCCCCCATTTTCTGCCATGTCTTCAGTTGTTATAACTGTTTTTTTCAGCTTGTGTGTTATCTAAGTCAAGGATCACTTGCATAAAATTTTACCTGTTAAAAACAGCCTACATTTAATTCTGGAACCTGTGTTCTGAGAGACTCCCTTCCAGACTATCTGCAAATATACAGAACAGAGCATTTTCTTTTTGGTTATAGAGTTTAATTGTTGCTTAGATCTCTGTTGAAACTGTCTCCCTGTTCTGAGAGACTGATCTGCAAATATACAGAGCTGAGTATATTTTTTAGGTTTTAGAGTTTGTACTGTTAGTTGTTGCTTAGATCTTTGTGGAAACTGCTTTCCCCACCCCACCCCACCCCACCCCACCTCTATTTTCTCCCATGTCTTCATTTGGTATAACTGTTTTTTACAGCTTCTGTGTTATCTAACTCAAAGATCACTTGCATAAAATTTGACGTGTTAGTAACAGCCTGCATTTAATTGCTGGAACCTACGCTACTAATTACTATAGCACTCAATCTTCCACATTACCTAGAACAAAACAGTTTTTGTGCTCACTTTCCTCACTTTTCTAGAGGAAAATAGTTTTTTATTCAGACATGTACAGGGGTCAGCTCCCAGTGTTCTCTCCTGTCTATCTGATGAATCTGGGCATCTTGAGGCAATGTAGTAATTGCCTCATGTATGCAGACAACCCTCTCCTCCTACCACCCAACATTACAACCTGTGAGAGATGCACTTATCTAGCCAAACTGGAGGTAAAGCTCTCTCCAACCAAGACTGAACTTGACAGTCATGAGGAGAAGGTAAGCATTTGCACAAAACCACACTCATTACATAGTCTCACTAAATCTACACCACCAAAATCCACACATAGTAACACAAAAACATTCACGGAGGCTCTCAATAATAATCTGTCTAATCAACAGAGGCCTCCAAAACAGAAATGCAAGCAACCTTAATCCCCCAACACAACCCAAATAACACATAGCCCACAGACTCAGTGTGCCACTCAACCACAGCCAATAAGGCAAAACAACGTACCCAACACACTAGTCATAGGTGACTCTATAGTCAGGCACACTGATGTCCCACTCACCATGTTAAACAAGGAAAAGGTTACTGTCAGCTGCCTGTCAGGTGCCAGGATCCGCAACATAATGCATGCACTCAGGTCACTCCACAACAAGTACAAATATGACTCTGTCATTGTCCATGTTGGTGTGAATGACCTGAGATGTACTTCCCTGGACTACATGAAAAGAGACATGGAAGAGTTCTCTGATCTTGTAGCCCAGGCAGGTATGACCCTAGCCCTGAGTAGCATTCTGCCAATGCCCCAAATGATACTGTAGTACAAGGACAAAATGATTGACTTCAAAAATTGGCTAAGTTTCTTGTGTCATTCTAAGGGGATCCAGTATCTGTCTGCTTGGGATGACATGGTCGACAGACCACGATGCTTTGCCACAGACGGTCTGCACCTGTCAGCCCTGGGATTCTGGATACTGGCTAAGGCTCTTGCTGCCCCTATAGTGCCTTTTTTAGGCAAGGTTCAAATAACAAATTCACCACCATAACAGGAACAGGCAAGCAAAAACTGAGGGTAATGCTACTCAATGCTAGAAGTCTAAATCTCAAAATGCACTCACTCGAGGCACTCATTAAAATGGAGAACACTGATATCTGTGCAGTGACTGAGAACTGGTTCAAGGCTCCAGAGAGCACCCCTGCACTACCAGGCTATAACTCATACCAATAAGTAAAATAAAACTCGCTGGATACACATGGCATGTAACTCTTAATTTAGAAAAAAATGTGAGTGCTTTTGCAGAGTCCTCTCTACTTCATCAGACAAATTATAGCAGTTAAAACTTCATTTAAATAGTGATGCAACATGGTGTCAACCAATCAATTCCATGTTAAAATCAATACACCAAATTATAATACTTTAGATATAAAAAAAAATATATATATATATATATATATATATATATAAATATAAAAACACATATAAAAAACACATAGATGCTGTATAGAATGTGGGGTACATTTCTAAAATTTTCTAGTTACAATATTAAAAGCTGTATAAAAAAGCATAAAAAATACTAAATAACTAGAGCATCAGTGCTTCAAGGCTCTGTTTCTAAGAAATGGTTTTAAAGAAACCTTGGAGCTTAGGCCAGGTAGTCTGTCTGCTTGGAACTTAATAATCCATTCTTGTTCCAAAGCTTCAGTATTGTTATTAATAATTCCACCTCTTTTATTTCTATGGACAATATGGAGAACCAGGAACTTAAAAGTGTGTGTGTTCCCTTCTTGCATCACATGCATTGCTAATGCATTGCTTTCTTTTTGGATTCTGATATCTGTCATATGTTCTAAAATTCGGTCCTTCAATAATCGATTTGTTTTACCTATATAATAGGCAGGACACCATGCAGAAACTAAAGTATACTATATTTGCAGTGTGACAGTCAGCATAGAAGTGTGTATGAATGGAGAAACCTCTGATAGGGTGTTTATACTGTCCCCCACCAAAAATGAATGGGCATGCTGTGCATCTCCTGCAGGCAAATGTGCCCATCCTGTCAGACTTTACATACTTTGGCTCATCTATTGTTTTGTAGCATAATTGTCTTTTAAGGGACTTATTATTTTTAAAGGAGAAAGATGGTGTTTCTCCTATTATTCCATCAAGTTCTTTCACACTCGATAGGATATACCAGTTGTTTCTGACTATGTCACAAACTATATTAATGTTACTCACAAACGTCAGTGGTACTCGCAGCATATTATTCTCTACATTTCTTGCTGTGCCTGAAGTTATTATAGTATTTACATTTTCCATGGGTAAAGCATTTGCATGTTTTCTTCTAGCATTATAATAAGGTGGCATTTCCCTTCCCTTTCCTTCCATGCTACATCAATCTGTCTCTCAATATCTTTCATTTTGTATCCCCTTTCACTAAATTCATGCTTAAGAAGAGTCAGTGCTTCACATAAAGTTGCATCGTCATTGTGTAGCCGCATACAACAAACTATCTGTCCTTTCAAATCATTTGCTTTTGTAAAACCAGGATGCATACTATTGTTATATAAAACATTATTTTTCCTGATAGACTTCCTATACAGTGAAGTAGAAATTAGTTCAGGGGTGTCTCTTTTAACTTTCACATCTAAGAAGTCAATCTCTTTGTCAGAATACTTAAAAGTACATTTTAAGAATGGAGTAATAGTGTTAATATACTTCAAGAATTGTTTAAGATGAAACTCATCATCATGCCACAAAAAAAAAAAAAAATCATCCACAAAGCGTTTATACCAAATAATAGATTTAGCAAAAACATTTTCTGTGAGGATGTTATCAGTTTCCCACTGCACCAGAGATAGGTTGGCATAGCTATTTGCACAAGCTGTGCCCATAGTCACACCAACTTTCTGTATGAAATAACTATCTCCAAACATAAATATGTTGTTTTCTAGGACTATCTCTAATAATGCACAAATTAGTTTTATCTTATTGCCTTCAGTACCTTTCCTGACAAGTAATTATCTAACATTTTCTATCCCCCATGTATGGGGGATCACTGTGAACAATGACTCTATATCAAGTGTCACTAGCCAAAATGGGTCATCTAGTGCTTCAAGGTGTATACTTAAGTCATTTAAAAATTCCTTAGTATCTACTAAAACAGTTGTACATTCATTTAAAATAGGATGCAAGTTTCTTTCAATATAAATCGATAGTGGCTCAGTCACCTATCCACGGCTAGATACTATAGGCCGCATAGGTGGGTTCATTAAATCTTTATGGATTTTAGGCAAACCATAAATTATTGGCACTATTGGAAAATCTGTTTTAAAGTACTCAAAAAGTTGCTCAGAGGTCATTCCTGTTATTAACAGATCAAACAATAGTACTTGTAGCCTGTCCATCAAAGCTTTCACATAGGTATGAGAAATCTCACAGTAAATAGTAGCATTATTTAGGTGTGTTTGCATATTATCAACATAAACTTCTCTATCTAGAATAACAACCCCTCCACCTTTGTCAGCAGGACGAATTTCAATATTGTTCAAGTGTTTAAGGTCTGCAGGTGCTTGCTGTTCAGAGCTAGACAAATTGTGAAAGACATTATTATTTCCTTCAGTTAATTTATTCCTGGCTTTTCACAGATGTCAACAAACAAGTCAATACCAGAGTTACTGGGAGGTATAAAAGCACTAGGTTTCTTGAAGACATTAAGTGCAGAAGTTTCATTGAGAAATAAAGTCTTAAGGTTTAATGTCCTGCCAAAAAGTTTAAGTTCTTTTATTGTATTAACTAAATTTACTTTTTGTGCTGGGGCAAAACTCAGTCCTCTATTTAAAAGAAATAGCTGAGAGTCATTTAAAGGAAAAGAAGAAATATTAAAAACTAAACCTGCTTTGTTCTTTTCCAAGTTCTGTTTTGGTCGTTCAGACTGTGTGTTCTCCTTGTCTTGCTAAAAAAGTGATTGCGAGACCTCCCTCGTATCGGTAGTGGTTTCTCTAACAAAAAAGCTTCATTTAAACCATTTGAGCTGCTCCCTTCAGCTGTAGTTGTTTTTGCATTATTTGTGTGAGCAGGGCGTAGTAATGAAATATTTTTAGGTTTGACTACTGGTATATTTTCCACTGTAGGTAATATTGTTTCAGCCAGAGATGCAGAGTTCGCAGTTGTTTGAGATAAACTAGCAGGTTGCACTTTGTCACAGTTGAAATTAGTAGCTTGTGCATCAGGAGTGCATTGCATACTTGTTACCTGCTGTTCATTGTTTATACGGCTATGCCCACTTCCTAATTGTAGCCTTTGAGTTTCCTGTGAGTTCCTTTCACGATTCCAAAAGAAGTCATTGCCCATTTTAAAATCATGCAAGTCTCTTTGGATTTTATGTGTCTTTGCAGTAGATAAGTGTTTTTCATACTGATTAATTTATTCATGTAGTTGGTCAGTTTTATCAGCTATGACTTCACCAGGGAACATATCAAATATATCATAATGTAAGGTGTGCACTTCTCTTAGTAACTCATTTTCTTCAGGTTTATAGAAATCATCTAAGAGTTGCATGTACTTATGCACTGCATTCTAAATTCAAATTTTTCCATCGTTTTAAGAGGTCTGGATATGTCTGCCCATAACTGGGCATAGTTAGTACTCTTAGACCTCTAGGTGCAATTTTCAATTGTAGGCATGCATCTAGGTGAAAGTTTTGCCGTTGTAAATGCTTATATTTGCATAATTTATTCTCAAGTGTCCTGAAACTTTATAGAAAATTCTCATATTGCCTATTGTCAAACTGTGTATGAACCTCAGTTTGTTGTAGTATATCTTGCATACCCTGCAATAATAACGGATTGCCATGGGTGTTTAGTATCGAATCAAGTCATTCATTCATCCTTGTATGGCATATTTTGAAGTCCATCGGCCCCACATTCGTGGCTGCCCCAGCATAAGTTGTAGTATCATCGACACCTACCATGTCCAAGTAGAGGTAAAAAGCTTCAAAATAAAGAAATAAAGTCCTCATCTCTGGATGAAGTAACCAACGATAATAAAGAAGAAGCAATAAGTAAAATAAAACTCACTGGATACACATGGCACGTAAGTCTTTATTTAGAAAAAATGTGAGCGTTTTCGTAGAGTCCTCTCTGCTTCATCAGACAAATTTTAGCAGTTAAAACTTCATTTAAATAGTGATGCATCATGGTGTCAACCAATCAATTCCATGTTAAAATCAATACACCAAATAATAATACTTAAGGTATACAAATATACATATATTTATAAATATATATAAAAACACATATAAAAAACACATAGAGGCTGTATAGAATGTGGGGTACATTTCTAAAATGTTCTAGTTACAATATTAAAAGCTATATAAAAAAGCATAAATATACTAAATAACTAGAGCATCAGTGCTTCAAGGCTCTGCTTCTAAGAAATGGTTTTAAAGAAACCTTGGAGTTTAGGCCAGGTGGTCTGTCTGCTTGGAACTTAATAATCCATTCTTGTTCCCAAGCTTCAGTATTGTTATTAATATTTCCACCTCTTTTATTTCTATGGACACTTGAGAATAAATTATACAAATATAAGCGTTTACAATGGCAACACTTTTACCTAGAGGCATGCCTACATGTGAAAATTGCACCTAGAGGTCTAAGAGTTCTAACTATGCCCAGTTATAGGCAAACATATCCAGACCTCTTAAAATGCTGGCAAAATTTGAAATTAGAATGTAATGCCAAATACATGCAACTCTTAGTTGATTTCTTTAAACCTGAAGAAAATGAGTTACTAAGAGAAGTGCACACCTTACATTATGATATATTTGATATGTTCCCTGGTGAAGTCATAGCTGATAAAACTGACCAACTACATGAAGAAATTAATCAGTATGAAAAACACTTATCTACTGCAAAGACACATAAAATCCAAAGAGACTTGCATGATTTTAAAATGGGCAATGATTTCTTTTGGAATCGTGAAAGGAACTCACAGGAAACTCAAAGGCTACAATTAGAAAGTGGGCATAGCCCTATGAACAATGAACAGCAGGCAACAAGTATGCAAAGCACTCCTGATGCACAAGCTACTAATTCCAACTGTGACAAAGTGCAACCTGCTAGTTTATCTCAAACAACTGCGGACTCTGTATCTCTGGCTGATACAATATTACCTACAGTGGAAAATATACCAATAGTCAAACCTAAAAATACTTCATTACTACGGTCTGCTCACATAAATAAAGCAAAAACAACTACAGCTGAAGGGAGCAGCTCAAGTGGTTTAAATGAAGCTTTTTTGTTAGAGAAACTGCTATCGATACGAGGGAGGTCTCGCAATCGCTTCTTTGGCAAGACAAGGAGAACACACAGTGTGGACAACAAAAACAGAACTTAGAAAAGAACAAACCAGGTTTAGTTTTTAATATTTATTCTTTTCCTTTAAATGACTCACAGCTATCTCTTTTAAATATAGGACTGAGTGTTGTCCCAGCTCAAAAAGTAGATTTAGTTAATACAATAAAAGAACTTAAAACTTTTTGGCCGGACATTAAACCTTAAGACTTTATTTCCCAATGAAACTTCTGCACTTAATGTTTTCAAGAAACCTAATGCTTTTATACCTCCCAGTAACTCTGGTATTGACTTGTTTGTTGACATCTGTAAAAATCCACTGAGGAATAAATTAACTGAAGGAAGTAATAATGTATTTCACAATTTGTCTAGCTCTGAACAGCAAGCACTTACAGACCTTAAACACTTGAACAGTATTGAAATTCATCCTGCTGACAAAGGTGGAGGGATTGTTATTCTAGATAGAGAAATTTATGTTGATAATATGCAAACACACCTAAATAATGCTACTATTTACTGTGAGATTTCTCAAACCTATGTGAAAGCTTTGATGGACAGGCTACAAGTACTATTGTTTGATCTGTTAATAACAGGAATGATCTCCGAGCAACTTTTTGAGTACTTTAAAACAGATTTTCCAGTAGTGCCAATAATTTATGGTTTGCCCAAAATCCATAAAGATTTAAAGAACCCACCTATGTGGCCTATAGTATATAGCCGTGGATGGGCGACTGAGCCACTATCAATTTATATTGAAAGAAACTTGCATCCTATTTTAAATGAATGTACAACTGTTTTATTAGATACTAAGGAATTTTTAAATGACTTAAGTATACACCTTGAAGCACTAGATGATCCATGTTGGCTAGTGACACTTGATATAGAGTCATTATTCACAGTGATCCCCCATACATGGGGGATAGAAAATGTTAGATAATTACTTGCTCGGAGAGGTACTGAAGGCAATTAGATAAGACTAATTTGTGCATTATTGGAGATAGTCCTAGAAAGCAACATATTTATGTTTGGAGATAGTTATTTCATACAGAAAGTTGGTGTGGCTATGGGCACAGCTTGTGCAAATAGCTACACCAACCTATCTCTGGCGCAGTGGGAAACTGATAACATCCTCACAAGAAATGTTTTTGCTAAATCTCTTATTTGGTATAAACACTTTGTGGATGATATTTTTTGCTGTGGCATGATGATGAGTTTTATCTTAAACAATTATTGGAGTATATTAACACTATTACTCCATTCTTAAAATTTACCTCTAAGTATTCTGACAAAAAGATTGACTTCTTACGTGTAAAAGTTAAAAGAGACACTCCTGAACTAATTTCTACTTCATTGTATAGGAAGCCTATCAGGAAAAATAATGTTTTACATAACAGTAGAATGCATCCTGGTTTTACAAAAGCAAATGTTATGAAAGGACAGATAGTTTGTTGTATGCGGCTACACAATGATGATGCAACTTTATGTGAAGCACTGACTCTTCTTAAGCATGAATTTAGTGAAAGGGGATACAAAATGAAAGATATTGAGAGGCAGATTGATGTAGCATGGAAAGAAAGGGAAGGGAAATGCCACCTTATTATAATGCTAGAAGAAAACATGCAAATGTTTTACCCATGGAAAATGTGGATACTATAATAACTTCAGACACAGCAAGAAATGTAGAGAATAATATGCTGCGAGTACCACTGACTTTTGCGAGTAACATTAAAATAGTTTGTGACATAGTCAGAAACAACTGGGATATCCTATCGAGTGTGAAAGATCTCGATGGAATTATAGCAGAAACACCATCCTTCTCCTTTAAAAATAATAAGTCCCTTAAAAGACAATTATGCTACAAAAAAATAGATGAGCCAAAGTATGTAAAGTCTGATAGGATGGGCACGTTTGCCTGCAGGAGATGCACAGCATGCCCATTCATTTTTGGTGGGGGACAGTATAAACACCCTATCAGAGTTTTTTCATTCATACACACTTCTATGCTGACTGTCACACTGCAAATATAGTATACTTTAGTTTCTGCATGGTGTCCTGCCTATTATATAGGTAAAACAAATCGATTATTGAAGGACAGAATTTTATAACATATGAAAGATATCAGAATCCAAAAAGAAAGCAATGCATTAGCAATGCATGTGATGCAAGAAGGGAACACACACACTTTTAAGTTCCTGGCTCTCCATATTGTCCATAGAAATAAAAGAGGTGGAAATATTAATAACAATACTGAAGATTTGGAACAAGAATGGATTATTAAGTTCCAAGCAGACAGACCACCTGGCCTAAACTCCAAGGTTTCTTTAAAACTATTTCTTGGAAACAGAGCCTTGAAGCACTGATGCTCTAGTTATTTATTATTTTTATGTTTTTTTTATATAGCTTTTAATATTGTAACTAGAAAATTTTAGAAATGTACCCCACATTCTATACAGCCTCTATGTGTTTTTTAATATATATATTTATTTTTATATATATATATATATATATATATATATATATATATATATATATATATATATATATGTATATTTTTATACCTTAAGTATTATTATTTGGTGTATTGATTTTAACATGGAATTGATTGGTTGACACCTTGATGCATCACTATTTAAATAAAGTTTTAACTGCTATAATTTGTCTGATGAAGCAGAGTAGACTCTGTGAATGTTCACATTTTTTCTAAATAAAGAGTTACATGCCATGTGTATCCAGCGAGTTTTATTTTACTTATTGCTTCTTCTTTATTATTGCTGGTTACTTCATCCAGAGTTGAGGACTTTATTTCTGTATTTTATAACTCATACCACACTTTTCGGCCATGTAACCTGCACCAAAACACCAAAGGCAGAGGTGTGTCCATATTCATTAAGGATATCCACACCTCCAGGCTGGTTGCTCAGCATAATGCATCCGAGGTTATCCAAGTGCAACTAACTCTGGGCAAAACTGCAATCCAAATTGTAGCTAGCTACAGATCCACCACCATGCCCCAGGATTCCCACTCCTCTTTTCTTGATGTACTGGAAATATTATGGTTCAACTAAACATGCTAATAATTGCCGACTTCAACTACCCCACCATTAACTGGGAAAACTACTCTTGTACCAACTCCTTAGGTCAGTGCTTTCTGGAATTCATAAACTCCAATGCCCTGGATCAACTTATCCACACCCCCACCAAAGGCAGCAATATCCTAGACCTAGTCATTACCAACATAAGTGACCGGTGTTCCACACCTGAAGTCACCTCCTCGTTGGTCTGATCTGACCATAAGCTAATCACCATTGATATCCACATCCCGCCCCCACTCCACATTAACGAAACCACAGAAAAAAATTTCTCCAAAGCCAACTTCATGCTTCTTAAGACAGAAGTGGTGAACTTCATGACACCCATGCAGATGGACAATACATTTACAACAGCTGAATCCTACACAAATGCACTCTATAAGCACTTATACGAGTGCATGGATTGTGCTATCCCAAACAGAACCAAGACGCTATCCTCCAAAAAAAGGAAGCCAATCTGGTGGTCCCCTGCCATAAACAAACTGTACAGCAGAAGGAAGAAACTGTTGCAAAAGAGAATAAAATCCCATGAGTAAAGGAGCTCCCTGGTCAGCCTCAGTAAGAAGCTGAGATCCCTTATAAGATCCTCCAAAGCTAGCTATAAAAACAAAATCACCACTATTTCTAAGGACAACCACAAAACATTCTATAGCTATGTCAAGAATCTTGATGGCAACACCCAGATCTGCTCTGAGTTACAGCACAAAGGCACGAAAATTACAGAACCAACTGATATTGCCAACATCCTGGCAGATAGGTTCAGTGCTATCTTTACCCCCCACTCCCTAAAGGGCCCATATCTATACAGGAAGAATGCAGATTCCCTGTAATCACAACTATGCAGGTAAAAGCTGCACTCTCTAAAGCCAAAAACAGAGCATCCATGGGACTGGACAACATCCCAGGCTGCGTTTTACACAAACTTCAGAATGAACTGGCTCCCCACTTAAGTGACATGTTCAACAATAGCCTCGCGTCAGGCTTTGTGTCCACTGAATGGCACACAGCAACAGTTATCCCACTCCACAAAGGGGGAGCCACCGCTGATCCTGGGAACTATCGACCTATTAGCCTGATGAGCCTGGTCTGCAAGGCCATGGATCGTATCATCATGGAGCTCATAAACAAAGACATTGGTAACCTCCAAACTCTGGATCCCACCCAGTTCGGGTTTGTGAAAGGCAGATCATGCCTCCTGAACCTTATTGACTTCTTTGAGTCAGTCACCATAGCTGTAGATGAGGATAAGGTGGTTCACATAGCCTATCTTGACCTCACCAAGGCTTTCAACACCATCCCCCATTCTGGAATTATAGCTAAACTCACTAAACTAGGTATAAATCCCGACGACACAAGATGGGTTGCCAAATGGCTCACTACAGAACCCACACTGTAAAAGTTGAAGACTCCAAATCTGACCTCAAAGCAGACAAGTGGAGTACCACAGGGTTCCATCCTGGGACCTCTCCTGTTTGGTATCTACTTCTCTGAAGTACAAGCTAACACAGAAGGCCTTGGGCTAATGAAGTTCACAGATGACTGCAAACTATGAGCCATAGTCAAGTCCCTAATGATGTGGACATCCTACAGAATGGCCTTGCTGAGACAGATGCCTGGTGTCAGAGCCATGGCCTTAAGCTCAATGCAAAAAGTGCAGTGTCATTCCGTTTGGTAAAAACTCTGTACCCATGAACTACCACATAGGCAGCAATTTACTTAACACCGAATGTGTGATAAGAGACCTTGGGACCCAGGTGGACAGTAGTCTCTCCTTTGATAGTCACATCATCACAGTAGTCAGAAGTCCTTCTATGTGGCACACCTCATCATAAAAGGGTTCTCATCCAGGAAAAAGTGGTCATTGTTCCCCTCTACTCATCACTTATTAGACCCATTATAGAGTACAATGCCCCTTTTGGAATGTACCTCACAAGAATCTGCAGCAGCTGGAAAGGCCACAGAAGTACCTCACAAAGAGGGTTACTGGCCTCAAACAAATGCCCTACACTGACCTCCTCAAAAAACTCCAGCTTTACTCCGTAGCATATCACCTACTCTGAGGTCATCTCAGCCTAACATTTAAAGCTATGTCAAACCCAGAGCTGTTGGACATGCTACACCTAAAGAAATCCCACTCCCTCTGAGCTACACACTCTAGGGACCTAAATCTTGTCACCACAATAAACAGGACATGCTGGAGGGATAGATTCCTGTCCCAGGGACTTCCCATACTCTGGAACAGGCTACCCATCTATGTCAAGCAAAGTTCTTTATTAGCACTCTTCAAGAAAACTCTTGATGAGTGGATGGGAAATAGGAAATACACCCCAGGGATCACTTCTGTGTCTCTGCTCGACAGTGGCACAGGAAAATAACTTTCTTGGGTGGCATAAGCCAGGGAACCTTGTTGGCTAGGCTTACGTAGGCCCTTGGGCCGATAGCCTAATACCTACCTATGAACCTATGAACCTATGAACTACTTCACAAATATGAAAAATTATTTCTGATAATTCGCCCATATTACAAGCTTTATCAGATTTAAGGAGATTTATTGATTCTATACCTAGGTGTGCATATAGAAACAGTATAAATCTGAAACAACAACTATGCTACAAAGATATAAAGGAGAATATGAATTTGACTAAAGTAAAAAATATGGCACCTTCCCATGTTATAGTTGTTGTTGTTGCACTTATATTGAAAAAGATGTGAATTATTTTGATACACCAACTGGAAAAAGATTTGAATTTAGATGTGCTGCAACTTGTAATAGTAGTAATATTGTATACTTGGCTATGTGTAAAAATGCTGGTGTTTCTATGTGGGTAAGTCAAATAGAAGACTCAAGGATAGAATAATTGAACATAACTCAAATATTAGATGGAAGGTTCTGACAAATGCTTTAACTAAACATATAAATGTGACTAACTTGGAGCATGGTATTATGTTTAAGGTTATTGGTACTGTAACTAAGAATAATAGATGGGGAGATATGAATACTAAACTAGAGTAGAGTTAATATAAATGGATACTCCTTCTATCTGCAGACAAATTACCTGGCTTAAATCAAATGATATCATTGAAACCTGTTTTAAAACAAAGACAGAATTGTTTACATTAATTAATTTTTTTATGGAATTGTTTTACTATATACTAGAGTTTATGTAATGATTTTATGTTTTTTTAAAAAAATAATGTTGTATTTCTTTAATAACATATGATGAATTATATTGGCTGTGACTTAATTGTGGTTTATATAAATTGCTTGTAGTAGGATATTGAGTTAATGAAGGGTTTTTAACCTAGAAGCTTTGTTCTTTGAGATTAAATTGCTACGCAGTTTGTTTTTTCTTTGTTGTGTTTTTGTTCAAGCTGTGTTTTACTTAAATCCGTGACTGATTTGATATGTACAATGGTTGACAGAGCTGTGGCTGGAGGCACAAACACAAGGCCAATATTGACATGTTGCTGTGACAACCTCAAACATTTACCGTTGTAACAGGGTTTGTTGAGACATATGTCCTATGAGGGTAATGAAGTCAGTAACTCTCATGGCTGTCAACATGTACTGACTGCAATCCTCACACTACGCTTCTGCAGTTCACAGATAGATGCTCGGTGAGTAACACAAGAAACAAAAGACACCACACACTGCCCAGTCTGCAGATGACCCTACAGATGGGGGGTTTCTCGGTAACATAGCACTGTCATGACAGGTATTATAACATGTATACCAGCCATAACCGCACACAACCTGTTAAACCAACATTACTCCAAATGAAAAATAGCAACACTTACATTCTGTAGTCATGTCAGGCACATCCCCCTCCTGTGTGTTGGCCTGTTTCCACAGTGTATGTTGTCAGTGGTAAATCCCCAATCCATCTGTGATGCTGTTTGCCAAACACCCGATCTTGGTCTTGCTCACAGTGAATGAAAAGGCCCAGCACCAACATGATGTTCCTAGATATTGGAGTGTGTTTCCATGCAATTGGCTATAGGAATATTACTACAGCTGTTCCACATGCAGTCAGCTAGAGGAGGGCTGCAGTTCATGCAGAGGCCATCAGCTGATCATGAGCATCACTTACAAAACACATGCTGCTGCCTAAGCAAAGCAGGTGTAGTTCTCCACATCCACCAGAGAGGGAGTGAGAGGCAGACAGAGGCATGGATAAGTCAGGGATGGGATGGGAGAGTAAAACCTAACCATGTTTGTCACACACCTACCAGTACAGGGTATCAACCCCTGGCTGACTATGTATTGCTAGCACATGTCTATGCAGTTATTGGATGCATCATATAGCTTACATGTTGAGGAGCTTTCCAAATGTATATGTGATGGTGAGTGACATCTGCAACAGTGATATGGTAGTGATACGGTAGGTGCAGTACATGTGCCTGTCTGCATGAACAGGCATCAGTGTCAACACAGCCACACTCTCTCAAGGACTCACACACATTGACACACTTGGCAG
This sequence comes from Protopterus annectens, assembly GCF_019279795.1. Taxonomy (NCBI): domain Eukaryota; kingdom Metazoa; phylum Chordata; order Ceratodontiformes; family Protopteridae; genus Protopterus; species Protopterus annectens. The sequence goes on from NC_056742.1 coordinate 197,849,598, forward strand.
GGTCAGGAATACACTTCCTCACTAGTTAGTTTGCCACAATACAGTACTGTGCAGGTATCACATGTACTTCAGGGGTTATCCAAAGGTAATATGGGCAAAGGGTATGTAGAGGTGTCTGACATCAGACAGCATGCTTCAGTATGCCAATGGGGGTTGTAGTGAGTGTGCATATGGTCAAAAGCATCATACACCATACACACAGACACAGGGTGCCAGTAATGACATGCATGCAGGCATTGCTTCACAGGTGGGTAGTGGTTGATGGTGCCAGAAAGCTATACAAGGCTAGGTGAAGGGTATACCTTGGCATAAGTCCACATGACAATGGCCTGTAGTGTGGCTCAGGGGTGTAGTGTCTGGATTGGCCCACACAGGTGGGTATTGCATTCATCATCCAGTCACCTGGGTAGCTATTGTGTGTGTCCACTGCTGTTCAATGCTTGCCATGTATGTGTTCTTTAGTCCATGACATGGAAGCTGTCTGGGATGTGCACACATCCCACATGCATGTACAGTGACATGTGGAACTGTACCTGGGGTGACTGGCCCATTATGTGTACACAGATTGTTATAATCAGATGTGCTTGTCCTGGCCTCGTGCTGGGAACAGGTAATGGACAGCAGGTTGAACCTGCACCTACATTGATTGCATGATACAGGTATTTCCTGGTGTCAGTGGCATCTGTCCATACAGGGTATGTGTATAAGGCATGGTATGTCCTTTGTGGGTCACATTTGATTGCACCAAAGGTGTTGCAGGCATCCAGTGGGGAGCATAGTGAAGGCACAGTGTCTGCATGTATGTGCGTATTTTACTGATGGACAGTGTGCCATGTACTCTACCATCCACTGCATTCACACCATGGTTACTATCTGTGGGCAATAGGCAGGGTACTGCCAACATAGCAGTTGTTGCCTAGGCAAGTGTGTTTGTGTATGAGACATGGGTTGAGAGTGTTCTCTGTGTAATACATGAGTTGCTCACTATGTTCACCAAGCCTTACCACCCCAGCCTCTTGGCTATTTCACATTTGTTAACCTTGTAAGATGGACATTATGACATATCATAGGGCCACCACATAAGAAAGTTAAAAAACCCACTCCACAATGAGTCCAGTTGTTACACACTCACAGCCACCTCTATACAGGATATGAATGACAAACACAGACACACATACCATGTTTGGGATTTGACTTCCTACCTAACTAGTTTATTACACTACATGAGTACACAGTTATAGGATGCACCACAGAGATTACTAGAACACTCTTGCCCCAAAGGTGTATTTCACAGTCAATGACATCAGCAGACTTGCCAAAGTAGGGCATTTGAATTGTAGTGAGTGTGACTAACCTAAAAAGCATTGCTCCCTACACAGGCATAGAAACATACACACAAACATTCATACTTGCTATGTGTGGGAATAGAACACCTACCAAAGTACTGTATCACACTACTGCATTACTCTGTTATAGGACATGCCATGGAGATTACTGGACTACACCTCCCCAAAGGTGTATTTCACAGTGAATGACATCAGCAGTCTTGCCAAAGTAAGGCATTTGAATTGTAGTGAGTGTGACTAGCCTAAAATGCATTGCTCCCTATACAAACAAAGAAACACACACACAAACATCTGCACTTGCCATGTGTGGGACTAGAACCCCTACCAAAGGACTATATCACACTATGGCATTACACTGCTATAGGACACACCACAGAGATTACTGGGCTACATATTTCCCAAAGGTGTATTTCACAGTGAATGACATCAGCAGCCTTGCCAAGGTAAGGCATTTGAATTGTAGTGAGTGTGACTAGCCTAAAATGCATTGCTCTCTACACAAACATAGAAACACACACAAACATCCACACCTGCCATGTGTGGGACTAGAACCCCTACCAGAATACTTTATCACACTATGGCGTTACACTGTTATAGGACACACCACATAGATTATTAGACTGCACTTTTCCCAAAGTTGTATTTTACAGTGACTGACATCAGCAGCCTTGCTAAAGTGAGGTATTTGAATTGTAGTGTGTGTGACTTGCCTAAAAGGCATTGCTCCCTACACAGACAGAGACACACACACACACACACACACACACACACACACACACACACACACACACACACACACACACACACACACACACACACACACACACACACACACACACCTCAGGTACGTGTATACAACTGCTAGATGACTACTGCCTTGTACAGTCATGTTGCACAGCTAGCACTTGCACCACATAGTCTGTAATGCTGACAGATACCGGTGGCTAATTTCTACAGTGAGTCACATTTACACATCATGTGGTTGTTGCCATTTGGCTGTGTGCTGGGAGGGACAGGCCTCATGATGGATGACTCTTTGCCACAGTCACTCTCTTCCACACATCTATGTATGTCTACTTTTGGCATATTATAGTGTGTTGTCCTTGGATATATGTCTGTATTCCTATCCAACGTGAGTGCAAAGCATGCCTGCTGCATACTGAGGATTGTATGCACTAACATCTGCAACTGTCAGATATGCATGGTCCACTGTTGTTTGCAGACATGGGCTTCATTTGTTTAAGTGTGTGAGCATGCCCAGTATGACTTTTCAGTATGTTGTTCTCAGACATTGCCTTCATTTCTCTAAGTGTGTGAGCATGTCCAGTATGCCCTTCTGTATTGAATGTGTGGATCCATTCCAGGTAGTTTGTACTCCAGTGCAGACCTTTGTGTTGTACACCTACAGGTAGCAAACTGTTTCTACAGGGTATCCATAGATCATTTGGCAATATGGGGTCAAACTGTGCAAGGGATAGTGTGTACTGTAGGTGATTGTGTCTGTGCTGCTTCTGCTACATGGTAATGGTGTTAGCACATATATTCAGACATGTGTACTGTTATACACTGTGATGTTTGATGTTCTCAAGTACTGTCAGGTGGACATTCTTGCTCACAGTGATGTCCTGCAGAACAAGGGTGAATGTAGCTCTGTCCAGTATTGTGGGAAAATGCCTACATATTCATGGAAAGTTATGCCATTCTGGAGGGGGAGCTGCAGACACTTGCTGCGGGTCTTTGTAAACAGTTCAGTACCTTGGTACAGTGCTGGCAGAGGATCCCTTACTTGTACATCCATCAACATGACAGTATGGCCTTATCTTGTTGTGGCAATACCTCACAGCTGTACAGATTCACACAGGTTACCCAGAGGCAGGGGCCAAAAGTCAGGACATTACCCCATTTGTGGTATATGGGCAGGTTTGTAGCCACCCATTTATGTGTTTGCAGCCAGGGATAGTATGTGCATACAGCTCTGTGTCGGACCTTCCACATTCCATGCTGCCCATGCTCACACCCCCCCTTCTATTATTATATCCTCTTCCATACATTATGCATACATTCTCTGATACTTCCCTAAGGTTAGCACCTCATCACAGCTGTGTTTTTGTGTTGGTCCACAGTTCATGCAGTGGAACATGGTGGACATGTTACTGTGGTTTGTCCACATGGCCTTGCATATGGCTTATGTGGAGTGTGTTATGTTATTTGGGTGCTTGTGGCATAACATGCATTGGCAGTACATGTGAGACACAGACCTTTGGCAGAGACCTGTAGGCCATTTGGTGGTGTTGCAGGCCAGCTGTGGCAGGCCATTGCATTCTGTCAGTCCTACAGTCCCAGACTGTCATACAGTATATTCCCCTGGGGTGACAGGGTAGGTGTGCTAGGTGTCCATGCCAATACTTTATAACAGTATTGATCAGGTGGTGCAGATGCAGGCAGGGTGCTACCTACAGCTAGGGTCACACCATGCTGCATTCTTTCGCTATTGCCATATACAGGTGGGGGTCATATTGTACCCATTCCCAACAGCAGGGATGCGACCAGAGACATACCTGTGGGTGGTGTTTGGGTGAGCTGGGTGCATGTGTGCTATGGACACTACTCACATCTGATGCACAGATATGCATGGGGCATTACAGTTATGCTGACATGTGCAGGTACATCAGCTGTTTCCCAATACATCAGTCCTATCACCTTTGTGATCTGCAAGTGTTCGGGAAGACAACATCAGTATTCCCTACTACAGGCCCCAATAATGTAATGCATACCTGTATGTACAATTCCAAGGGTGTGTCCATTTCACAGTTACACATTATATACCGTATGTCTGGGGTACTTTCGTCTGTGTACTGCTTGTATGTCTAGCCCAACAGCTATGCCGTGCCATTCTTTTAGATGGTGACACATATTACCACCATACATTTACAATGGCTTACTGCTAGCATGTATTATACTGGTGGGAATTGTCTTTGGCACTGCAGTTGAGAGGACTTGGCCCTGTCATCAGCAGCGGTGGTCAATGGCTACCAGGTCATACCTCAACGTGCATACATACTGACCACTCTCATACAATATGGAACACACACACTAACCTAACACACACATACCTGCATATTGTACAAATGCTACAATCTATCCTGCTACTTGGGTCATCTCTGAGCATCTGTGCTCCACTGGTATTATACCTACACATACATGTTACTACATTTATACATAGGATAGGGGGATGTCACACTTGACTGTTACTACATGTCTACATAGGACATGGGTGGGCACAATTGACTGTTTCTACATTGCTACACAGGATTAGGGGGCACACCTAGTTGTTACTACATTTCTAAATAGGATTGGGGGCACACCTGCCAGTTACTACATATCTAAGTAGGGTTGGGGGGCACACCTGACTGTTACTACATGTCTACATAGGATTGAGGGGGGGCACACCTGACTGGTACTACATTTCTACATAGGATTGGGGGAGCACACCTGACTGTTACTACTGCCTACATAGGATATGGGGGGGCACACCTGACTGTTTCTACGTTGCTACACATGACTGGTGGTGGCACACCTGACTGTTATGACATTTCTACATAGGATTGGGGGGGGGCACCTGACTGTTACTACATGTCTACATAGGCTATGGGGGGCACCTGGCTATTTCTACATTGTTACACAGGATTGGGGAGGCACACCTGACACTTGTACACATTTGCTATGACTGTACTGGTATGTCAGGTACTCCATTTCATTCTGTTTTCTAACATATCATGCTGACTAGAGGCATGTCAGTGTACTACTGGTGTTACGTTTGATTGACCTACATATTAGTTTCTGACTTCCTACCCTTCAGAACTAACATCCCACTCCCTGACCTAATGTAGTCTGTCTGTGTAGACCTGAGGATGGAGGTAACCCATAGACATCATTCAGTGGGCTTGCGCAGCGTTTATTTGTGTTTGTGTACACCTGTCCTGCTGGCTGTGACTGTTGTTGGGTATGTGAACCTCCCTGACTGGCATGTGTGTGTCATATGGACACATATGTGGCCCAGCACATTTCCTGTAGTGGGTTTTGTCACCATGTGTAGTACTGGCTACTATGGTGATACCCCCCGTATTTGTTACAGATCTCATGCTGCCACTATAGGTGTCTACTATCTGCTGGCATCCCATTCAGCCACCCAGTTCCCTTGCATGCTCACATCCATACCATAGATACAGATAACAACACATACTACTACATTCAGCAATTGGTAAGTTGAGGGGCTTACCTTGTGGGTGTGCCAATATTGAGGGTGGTGCAAAAGGGCTGCCAATGTCGGATGCACATAGTACACTCCCTACACATGGTTGAGCACAGGTAGTGTCATGTTTAGCATCCCTTTTACTGTATGTGCAAGTCAGAGAGAGGTGTCATTCCCTGGGTCCCTCCTGTGTCAGTGCATGTGCTATGTGTTGCCTCTTTGTCAAGGCCAGGGCATACTGGGCATGCCTCCTTCTGCCTACTGGGGAAGGCTCAGGTTGTTCCTCCTCTGAGTCACTCTGTGCCTGTGAAGGCCTTGGCAATGGTGGGGGGCTTTGTGGCCCTAATCCATGCTGTTCCTGCTGCAGCTGTTTCTGCAGGATCATATTGTGTAGCATGGCATATATGATAGCAATTTGAGTACATGTAGCTGGTGAGTAATGCAATGCTCTACTGGATGTGTCCAGGCACTGGAACTATGACTTGAGCATCCCAAATACTTGCTCTATTTTAATTCTAGTCTGTGCATGTGCCTCATTATGGAGTTCTTGTTCAGGGGTGTGTGTGCATTTCTGATGGATGTCATCAGCCACAGCTCCAGTGCGTACCCAGCATCCCCCACTAGGTGACTGTAAGGGATGTCCCCACTGGCAAATCTCTGTTACAGCTGTGTCAGATGCCAGATGTGGGAATCATGATAGCTTTCAGGGCAGCCAGCACACACATTAATTATTATGCCCTGGGCATCACACATGACCTGGCAGTTGATGGAGGGGAAGCCCTTGTGGTTGATGTAGACCCTACCCTGCTCACCAGGTGATGCTTTGATGCATATGTGCATGCAGTCTATAGCACCCACTACCTCAAGGTATTCTGCTATTTGACGGAACAGATGCATATTGCTGGCCAACGCCTCATGAGTGTTGGGGAAATATATGTACTCACTGGCATGTGCTGACATGGCATCCAGGAACTGGTGGAGTGCCCTGGATGCCTGTGAGATCCCCATGAAATCCCCAGTTGGCCTTGGAAGGTACCTGTAGCTAGTATTGTTAGGCCTACACATACCTTGGTATCCACTGGGATGGTTTCCCCTCTGTTAGTTCTGTATGTCAGGCATGGCCAGCATAGCTCAACAATTTGCTGTAGGAGGTCCCTGTCCACCTGATAGCACTCCACTATCTCTAGCTCATGTAGCCCCTGGTAGGTTACCCTCAGTCTGTACACTCTTCTCCGTCTCCTTACTGTGGGTTGGTCGACAGCATTCACATCCTCACCACCCTCAGCCTCTTCCACATGATGCTGTATGATAGCCATTGCAGCCCTTATCATTTTGTTGTTTTTTTTGTTAAACGTTCCCCACTTGTATACACCATTGGTGTAGAGTATGTGGGAAAAACCAGAGGGAAAGGTGTTTGCATAGTTTATAGTAGTGTTCTGGGCTGGTCTGCTGCCTGTGTAATTGGCTGATTCTGATACATTTCACCTGCCAGCTATGCTAGTTCTCCCAGATTACCTTACTGCTGTTTTCCCTTCCCATTGCCTTCCTGTTTAAACCCGGGAGCATGCCATGCAAACATAGTGCTCAAATGTGCACAGAACTGCTATTTCCTGGTTTACTTTCTTTTCTTTTCCTTTAAAACCTGGTGCGCAGTGAGCAGACCTGCTTAGGCAATGTAAAGAGTGCTAAGTAGCCTAAGACACACACCCTTGTTTAGCTCTGCTAAGCTAAGGGCAAACCCGAGCCACAGGGCTCCAATCCCCTTACAGTATGCCTGACACCCCCCCATGATGTCAGCTAACTCCTAGGCTTGCACCAAGCTATTCCTGCTCTTACACTGCTGGGTGCTGACTAGCATGCAGGGGAAATCTGGGATTCAGTATCATTCCCCTCATTTGCATAGGATTGCCTACTGATGCATAGTTACAGGTCCCACACTGAGCCTCCCCCCTTAGAAACCAGGTTGTCTTCTGCCTGCCATTGAGTATAATGCCAAAACAGTTATTTTGGTTAGAATGCTTATTTTAGCTTTTTTTTCTTATTTTTCACCAACATTTGCATGTCGCTGCCCTAGTTTTAAATAGCTGATATTGGCTAAAAAAAAATCAAAGTTGATTTTTTTTTGCAACTGTTTTCCATGCCAATGGTCTTATATTTGGCCATTGGCATGCTTTATACAAAATATCCACCCTTTATTTGGAGCTGTCATGGCTCCATTTTGTAGTTTGCAGAAATGTACTCCGTTACTGGCAGAGTACATTTCTGCAGATTACACTAGTCCTGCACGTCTGGCTTCCAGCTTCCTGGATCTCAAATTCACCTCATTTGCATGTTTTTTCCTGCAAATGGGGTAATTTGCATAGAGGGGCTGAGTCCATGCAGGACTAGTGCAGGAGCGCTCGTGCACATCCCTACAGCTTATTCCTGGATCACACGGCAGACATATTGCTTGCTGGAGCTCCTGCACTAGCACTGCACACCGTGCAGGGCTTGCTGAATCCTGGGGAATATTTTTTAGTAGTAGAACCATATGGAGAATGTGTGGTGTTTGCAACAATGTAGAGTTTTGGCTATTTCTTTAGCTGATTAGACGTTAAAGTTTAAAGCTTCAATTATTCTGGATAGTGTTTTCACCGATAAGGTTAATATTGCTTGTTTGGTTTTCTTGGGGACTGAGAATTGTGACACCTCAGGTTCCTGCCAAGATGGCATATGACGCAAAAGAGCCATTTTGTGCTTTTACTAAAGCATCCTATGCCTGTGTTCTATCACATGGGAATATCTATCTATCTATCTATCTATCTATCTATCTATCTATCTATCTATCTATCTATCTATTTATCTATCTATGTATAAAACAATTTTTAAGGCATATCTAACCTATTATATGGCCACATATTGATTATGGGTTACTTTAACTTCAATAGTCAGAGAGGAGGATTCCATATTAATGGAACGATAGCTATATACATATAACACACAGCTTTAATGAATATTATGAAGGTATAGTGGATGCAGAAGTAAAGGAGCAATTTAACTATATATATATATATATATATATATATATATATATATATATATATATATATATATATATATATATATATATATATATATATATATATATATATATATATATATATATATATATATATATATATATATATATATATATATAGGAATACATGCATTTAGTCGAAGTAACTACCTCCGAACATCAGTTTTTCCAAACCTGAATGTCAAATTTGTAATTGGTGAATGGTCGGAATGTCATACGAAACATCGAATTCGACATTTCAGACCATTCTACCACCTAAACAAGCGCTGCCATGGGTCAAAAAGGGGGGGATATTTTGTGTTTTGACGATCTCCAGTTCAGATATTTGAGAACCTGCTGCACTGCTTTCGACATTTAGCACGTCGACAAGGTAACAGTCAGCTAAATGCGTGCATACCATATACATATATATATATATATATATATATATATATATATATATATATATATATATATATATATATATATATATATATATATATATATATATATATATATATATATATATATATATATATATATATATATATATATATATATATATATATATATATATATATATATATATATATATATATATATAGATATATATAAATATATATATATATATATATATATATATATATATATATATAGATAGATAGATAGATATAAAACATTTAATCTAAGACTCATTTTGCCAAAACTCAGAATATCTAAAAATTAATTTAATGTTCTCACATTTGATAGAAAAGTGGGGTAGGCTATATAAAATGAATGTATTAAGATAGTAGGAATTGCAAGCAAATTATTCTATTGCACCATTTATACATTGATAATACCAACCCACAAGTCTGTGTTTTAGCATCAGCAGTGATTTGCTGTGTATAGAGTCTTCTCTTTCTTCTGCGGTCATGCAACTGTGGAGTTAATAACTTAAACGGAGTGTGGGAGCTTTTCTAGAAGCATTTTTCTGTGTATGAAATTTTGGATGAAATATGATTTGATTAAATGTGTTTTACTTTAATGTTTTAGATGTTTTTGGATTGGATGAAAAATAACTTAAATGTAATATAATACACCCATAGATACACACATATTGTATATATGGGTGGCACAAGGGTACAGTGAGTTGCATTAAAAACTAATAACAAGTGGCTCACCTGGTTGAATCATAGCTGTAGTGCCATCTGTGCAGTTATTCTGGTCCCTCTATACCTTAAAGGCACATGCAAGTAGTACTGATGATGCTAAATTTGTCTATAAGTTTATTTGCTTTGTGTGTGTGTGTGTGTGTGTGTGTGTGTGTGTGTGTGTGTGTGTGTGTGTGTGTGTGTGTGAGAGAGAGAGAGAGAGAGATAGATACAAAAGAAAGGTGTGGCAAATTACTCCTAGTCCTGTCCTGCAGTGGTGGATTATAATAGCAGCACTGCAGGCTAGTTATCTATTTATTTTGTTTTTAATAAAAGAGCACTATGTTATTTGCTTAAAAATAAACAAATGACCCCTGGTGAGGTCAACACATTTGACTAATCAATTTGAGTTTTTTTTCCATTGATTTCCATGAATTATTGGACAATAAAGCAAGAAAGGCCAGAAATATTAAACAAATAATGGATAGTGACAATGCAAAATAGCAACAGAATGAAGTCATTATTATTCTATTTTTAGATCTTGACAGGCAACCAGATATTGGAGTACATGGTTTTACAGGTTAAATACTCTGCTATGGGGTACTGGCAAGCAGATGTGGGTTACATGTCTGTGTAAAATAGTACTGAACTATATTGTTTACACATTATTCTATTTTATTTCTTTTTTAGTTTATTTCAATTGGACAACCGAGATATGTACAGATAGTAACTACTGGGTACAGGGTCTGTATGTAGATGGAAATGACTGACTGTTGGCATTTGCTTAATATTTTGGCTTTGAAGGACTAATATGATTTTGCAAAACAATTTTAAATACTACATTGTGGTTTCTTTTTGTGGTAAATGTGGTTGAATATATATTTATTGACTTACTACAGCCTTTAGTTTTTCATTACAATAAGATGTCAGAAGTGTACATAGACAACAATGTATCTATAAAGTTGTTTAGGTGTGGGGACTGAATGTGGATGAAAATACCTTTCCCACCTGTCATTTATTCATTTTAAATAATCATTATTCTAGCTTTAGATGACTAGTGCACATTTGTGTGAGGTTACGTTGGAATGATTTACTGTAACTGTTGTGCATTTGTATGAAACAAACCTGAAATGCATTGCTGTGATAATTGTTTTTTATAATAAGCAGATAGCAAAGTAATTTCCCTATATCACTGATCATTTTCTCCCACTAACTACAATTGAATCCTATGTCTGTATTTGCTTTACTCTTCCTTTCATCAAATGCTTAACCCTGAATAATAAATACTGCCATTAAGAATTATGCCAGGCTAAACTGTAGCTTAGACTGTGTGGCTCAGATAGCCAAGAGGTTGACTATCCACAGATTGATAAAATGTATCATTTGGTACAGTTTGGCCTGCTCAACTCAGATGTAATTAGTATACTGCATTCATGTTCAATTGATCCCAACAGTATCAAATGTACTGTCATAATATGCCAAACATTGGAACCTAAACATGATACAGAATATTTCAGTGCTTCGGCCAAGCCATGTTTCAGCTCATCCTGTATATATTTTTACTTCTTTGTTCAACTGATTATTTTACTTGTCTGAACTATACCTTTAACTTTCAAATATATGCAGATCAGAAATATGGAGACATGACAAATAGTGAAAAGAAAAAAATATAGAATGTTATCCTTTTATAGCTGATATATGAAATTGAGAAAACATTTATATATAATTCTGAATGACCTGTCATGTCCTGTGGCATAGTTTAAATGCAAACATGTTCTCCTATGTTCATTAATTAACAAAATGCAGATAGACTTTGTAATAGTAAATGATATCAAGATGCATTGGATCGTCACATTTTTTATACATATAAAAGAGCATTAAATGTCATTATATAATTTAAAATTCATGGACTAATTGCCAGATAAGCTTGTACTGCTTCCAAGCATAAGACAGAGAACCACATTTATGCAGTGCATATATGCTGCCTCTTTCATTAATAGCTTCTAGACTGTCAATGCAGCCAAAATCCAGATAGCAGCTAAATGCTCTGTTACACAAACATTGGAGGATTTGAATTAGTGTTTTAATTAATTATTGTTGCATTATTATCAGGGATGGTCGAAAAAATATGGGTTCTGATTCCAAAAGACTTGCTCTCAGTGTAACTTACCACTTACACTGAAAGCAGGAGTTTTGGAATCTGGTTCCCAGTCTAAGCTGAAGTACTTCCTCACACTGAAAGCAACTATTTTAATCAGGACCCAGGTCCTCGAAGAACCTTCTACAGTTGTATTTTTGAAACACTTGTATTTTTTTTAATATAAAACAGAAAACTAATAAATCATTCTGATTTCTAAAAAATCTTTTATAATAGCTTTTTTGTTTGTCACCTCTACTCAAAACTGTCACTCTCCTAACAGAAGATGACTTTGTCCAAGCCCAAAATCTGGGACACGTCCAAATTATTTGCGTTGGTGTTGGCTTCCTGGACTAAACATAACTGGTGGCAGCTGAAACTCAGTCCCAAATATAATTAATCTTTGTTATTTACATTGTTCTCCTCTTCTCTGACAATGCAGTGTGAGCACATATATAAATTTAAATCTCTAATGGCATACTTAATGCAGACAGATTGTACTCAACTTACATGACACATCTCATTTAAAGGGAAAAGGGTATACTATTAGGAGAGAGATATTAAAGTGAAAATCATCTAGCAAAATTGTGAACCTAGAGTAGAAGTGGTAGTACCAAAGCAGGACAATGGTCTATTGGGGAAGGATCCCCTAGAATTGATTATAACCATGACAAGTATAGACACCATAAGAATGTATGACAGGGTAGGCAGTACAATCCTCACCTCTATCAACTTTCCACTTTGCTGAATGCACATTTGACTGATACCTCTCCTACTTTGTCCATTTAGGGAAGCTGCAGTCATCCATTAGACCTATAATCTGTACTACCCAGTAGTATATCACTCTAGTTATTAAAATAATGACAGTCATGCTTTCCCATAAAAAGAAAAATATATTCAAATACACAAAGCTATTTGCATGGTCAGATGCATGAGAGGGAGCTGTAATCTTAGCACAAAATCTATCTTGCACCATAACTTAGTCATTCACTTAGAGAAGGACTTTAATGCTATATCAGTTAAACACTAGACAGATCAGACCATCACCTTTGCCTTCCAGTGTAGGAATGCTGTGGCAAAATTAATTGCTGATAGAATGGTTTGACACTCACTAACTTAGCATGAAAATACATGTTAAGTGTAGAGCCTATAAACTCTAATGTTGAGTTCAATTGCAGTTGTTTCATACAGTTAGCATGTTAACAAAGAAAGATGGATAGGCAGATACATTTTATATCTAAAGCAAATGTGTTCACCCTTGGTCATCACTTGAAGTTCTTTTTTTTTTGCCTGCAAACAGAACTCTTCCTATGCAGAAGCATTTTAGCATGCTATTGTGCAAAGGATATGACTGTCAGTTCATATAAACGATTGCATTAAGAGTCCCCTGCTTGACAGTTAGTAAGATAATATATTTGCTTTATTTTATTTTTATTGTTTCCCACTTGATAAAAACTCCTGTCCAAGTGAAATGCATATATATTTATTTAAAAGTCGATTAATTAGGACTTGAATACTATTAGATATTGTAATGCATAATGGAATAAAGAATCATAAAATCCATATTCCAGTTTTATACATGAAAAAAAACTACCAAGCAAATTCATTTATTTGTCCCAGACATCATTGGTGAATTGCAGAAACAGAGGCCATACCACTAAGGATAAACTGATTCTACAGAAAGTTAAAATTCTCTCCTATTGCAAGCTAAGGGAGTATGGGCAATGCTACTCGGTTTGGACCAATCTTATAATGACAGAAGTTTAACAGCCTTCTGTCATCATGCGGATCAGTTATCAGTTCTGATTATAGATAGAAATCAGAAAGTGCTTACAATATAATTTTTGGAAATCCATTGTAGAGTGTGATAATCTAGAATGAAAACAGGATACTAATTTATTAGTATGAAGTATGCCTGCCAATCTCTTTTGATCATGTAGCTAAGGTATTGTAGAAACAGCTCATACTTATATATCATCATGTCAATAGCAATCTTCATTAATATAATTGGGAAATGTTAGTCCAAACTGTTTCTGAGGCTTCAATGGGCTAACAGGCTCCCATAATGTGATATGATCACAAGAAACATCACTGCATATCAGCTCCAGATTAGTTGTTATGCAAATGGGGAACCTATTTCTATAGTTGACATTTAAATAAATAAAATCGTGTTTGTGATGAAGTACCCTGCATATGGCAAAAGTAATAGGAAAGAGGTCAAAGAGAAGGTGAGAAGAAATAATGAATATCTCTCCTTATTTTTTACCAAGGGGAAGGATGGGTGACTTACCAGTCAAAGAGGGTAAGAATGTAGACTGTTATGGAATGAAAGATGAGATGATTATGGTCGAGGCAGTGACAAGGACAATAGATGATGAGCCCCAATGAGGTCCTACCCAATATCAAGAAGGCTTCAGGGATATAAGCTGAACCTCTGCAGACCTCTTCAAATAGGTCTTTAAATAAGAGGTAGAAGTAATGGATGGAATGTGGACTCCATGATATCCAAGTAGCAGTTCAGAAAACTGCAGGAAACTAATTCTGAAACTTCAGTAGACTACTGCCATAACTTTGCTTGCTAATGTCCATGTTGATGCATGCTTCCAAAGACATTATGTGCTAAATAAAGAAATTCCAGAATGTATTCAATACAGTGTGTCTGTGTGTGTGTGGGGGGGGGACTTTCAGATTAATGTGATTCAGAACATACTGGATTACTATAGAGATGCAAAGGTAGACTTTTGTTTACTGCCAGTTTATGACATCTCTCTCTTTCTAAAAATTATGGAGGCCAGATTTGCACAGTAAATTATTCAGATGGTCAAAGACATTAATGCAAAAAATATGGATTTTAGTAAACAGAATAGTTTCAAGGAACAAAGAGGACATGTTCTCCAGAGATCACCCATATGACTAACACAGCTTATTGGTTTATTTATAGCCTCAAAAATACATAGAAAACTTGATTACCACTTTCCTGATGATATCATGCAGGCAGTGGCAACTTCTTAAAGGTTACAACCATGTCAAGTGAACCCTAACAAGCTGGAGATAAAAAGTTGTGGTTTAGTCAATCCACGTGGATTGTGAAGAACCTTCTAAAATAAATGCTACAATTATAAGTATCTTTATCACTTAAAGCCCCCCAGCACCCCCCATACCCCCCCTACTTAAATACTCCTACTCTGAGATCACACTACAGCGGGGGACAGGGAAATCTTCCGGTTTGCGCTATATGCGTAAGTGCAAACCGGAAGATTTCTCTGTCCTCCACTATGGTGCAGTCATGAAGCATTTAGATTTAGCTGTGAGGATGCAGGGGGACCTTGCCCCTTGTAAAAAGCTAAGTCAACTCTTTTTTTTTAAGCTCTAAACTTCCCATTCACAATTTCGAGTGAATGGAAGTTCGAGATTCTGGGCTCGAGCTTATGGGTTTCGAGCTTCCATTCATTCAATCTTGTGAAGAGGAACCATATATATATATATATATATATATATATATATATATATACACACACAAACAAACACACACACACACATATGGGTACATAGTGTGCGTGTGTGTGTGTGTGTGTGTGTGTGTGTGTGTGTGTGTGTGTGTGTGTGTGTGTGTGTGCATGTGTGTGTGTGTGCGTGTATGTGTGTGTTTGTGTGTAAAATGTGAAAAAAGTATCCATCTGTATATGCTGTGATGAGTTAGGTAAGTATAATAGCATACATTATTAACTACAGATGTCAAAAATGGGTTGGATTAATTTTCTATCATATATTAAGGCAAATCTGAAAAAGATATTGTGATGCCCACCACTGCTATCGATATGTGATGGGCACCAATATGTGTCACTCCTATTCAGTGCCAGTAATTAAGGAGCCTTAATCCTCACCACTGACACTGGAGAGGGACGTGCACTTGGAATACAAATGGATACACTCAGTATTTCCAGATGCAGACCTCTCTCAGTCAAGTACAATTTCCCTTAAGAACACACAGTCAACACACTCAGCCCAAGTTTTGGATGCCTCTATATCTGTCTCCTTCCAGATCCCCAATAAGATTCCCCACTGGTACAGCTGTAGGGTTAGGTCCTCAGCTGAGTGTCCAACCATGTCCTTCAGAAGCCAGTGCTTCATGTTCCTGCCCCAAGTAGCTGACACACACACTCTTTAAGGTTTAATTTTCACACACACATACACTCCTGGAAAAGGCTGGAACAGGTTTTCTAGCTATCCTCCCTTCTGCCCACTGCCATCAGACACTCCACAGTCAGCTCCTATAAGGCCCTTAGCAAAGGGTGTCCAATAATACAGTGTAATATTAATTTTAATATGAATAGTAGTAGTTCACCAAGACAACTAGGCCTTCTGGAGTGACCCACATGGTTTCACCAACTAAATATAAGTACTCCCACAGGTTAATGCTTTCTATAAAGGACCAACCACAATGAAAAGTTTAAATATATTAAGTAATAAATAATAAAAGAGCATGAAAATATTGAATATATATTCACAGTAAACCAGAGTTCAAATCACAGAAAATATTGAAAACAACACTGATGGACAGACTCATACAAATAAAGAAAAACAATCTCAAAAGTAAGTTTCACTATATTCCTGACTGAATCTAAGACAATTATACTTTTCCCTAATGACCTACTTGAGCAAGGTGAGATGAGATATGTGAGCAGTCTTTTTAGCCAGGGTCCCAAACATAATACTCTATATTCAAAGATTACTCCCTGTAAAATATAATTCTGCAAGATAACTTGCAGAATAACCACATCTGGTCACATGACTCTAAGTTCCCACAATATCTCCTTTTGAAGTTTGAGACAGGAATTTAGCAGACTGCTACAATACACATTCAGAGCTTATATGGCAATGCCTAGGAGCCAGAAACATTTACAACACTTCCCCCTTCTTTATAAAAGCTAACAGATTATGGCTGCTCATAGACCTACCGTCTCCTGACCTACTCAGCACTGTGGGACACAGTTTAATGATTTAAAAGCTCATTTACATTTTCCTTTTTTTTTTCTTAAAATAAGACAGCTGTTTAACCATTGTTGTGCCAGTGCCCTCTGTTAGAATATATACATTGATTCCGATACCACAATAAATGTACATTTCTCTTCATTTCAGCAGAGTGCACTGTTGATACATTTTAACACAATTAACATAAGCAAAACTCACAAATACATTTTTGGCACAAGCATCTGTACAAATCAGCTTGATATACAAATGAGATATAATTATTTAGAAAATTGACGCTAGCTGTGCTGGCACAAGTCGTACATCCACTGCCCTACTTCACCCTGACATGGCTGGCAGTACCTCCTATCGTCACATCTGTACCCCCCCTTGAAGACTCTGTCTAGTTTTTTAAGTGACCCTTGAGAAATGTGACTTGAAAGAAATAAGCCTATCTGGGAATATGATACTCCATTCCCTGTCTTGAGATTCCATCTACGCTTGCATTGCTGACCCTACTACAGTGTTGCACTGTCATACCATATGCCTGCAACCCTAGGATCCACCATAGTTACTTGGGATTTTGCTGGCTGGCTCCCTGTAGCCATAGCCCTCTGACTCCTCCTGCCTCCTACTACAAATACTCAGCACAAGTGCCTCCCTGTCATGGTAAGGCTTCATGTTAACATGCTACAATTCATGCCCCTGCCTACTGACTAGCAGTTGTATCATGTAGTTAACATCAATGACAATGTAGTTAACATCAAATTCCTTACCACATTGAAGGGTCCCTCCCAAGCTACCTGCAGTTTATTTTGTCTGACAGGAATGAGAACCATCAACTGCTGTGCCACAGCATACTCTCTGGCTCGAGCATTCCTGTCATACCAGACCTTTTTTTGCTGTTGGGCTCCTGCCAGGTTCCTTGGGCCTAGTCCATGAGCTCCTTAAGCCTTATCTTTAGGTTTAGGACATATGCCACAACAGATTCCATGTGAAATTCACACTTCCTCTCCCACTCGTCACAAATCAAATCTAAAGGCCTCCTCAACCTATGCCCATACAGCAACTCAAAGGGTAAAAAACCTGTGGATTCCTGGAGCACCTCTCTGTGAACAAACAATAGATGGGGCAAATATTTGCCCCACTCTCTCTCAAACTGGTCTCCAAATGCCCGTGGCATGGTCTTTAGTGTAGAGTTTAACCTCTCCACAAGACCATTAGTCTGAGGTTGGTAGGGGTCACCCCACAATGTTCCCACAGATCCACAGACAAGCCAGCAGGTCTGACATGAAATTGGCACCTCTGTCAGTCAGTATTTCTCTTGGGAAACCTATCCTACTGAAAATCTCTAGCAAAGCATTCCCACCTTCTCTGCCTTGATGAAGGACAGAGCTACCACCTCAGGATATCTAATAGCATAATCTACTACCACCAGGATATACTTCTTCCCTGTGGAACTTGGGGAACTCAGAGACCACACAATATCCATAGCTACCCTCTGAAATGGCTCCTCAGTCAAAGGAAAAGGCATCAAAGGAGCTTTGATTTTGTATCTTGCCTTGTCTACTTTTTGGCACTGCTCACAAGTCCTGTAGTTCCCTGTTACATCCCTGGCAATCCCCAGCCAATAAAAGTTCTGCATAATACGTTGCTTATTTTATATTATTTTATTTATTTTACATTTTTTAACCAGGAAAGACCGACTGGCTTCAGGTCCATTTTCAGCGGAGGCCCGGGGAAAAGAGCTCCACATAAACAGATACATAAGACATAACAGTTGGAGTTATTATACAATTACATATAGATACATGTTGCAGGTTTGTTGGAATACATACATAGAAACTTTACAATTATTAATTCTAATATTAGAACATAAACAGTTGTAGTAGTACAAGCTGAGCAAGGTAGCACTTCATTCAGTAGTATAATACATTAGAATGAGACAGCTGATTTTATCAATTTGTTATAAGACAGTTTATACAACTAGCCAGGGAATGGAGTAATACAGAGTTAATAGTGAGTAGGTTAGTCTGGGTTTGTACAGGGGCACAACCAGTGAGCTTTTAGGTGTGATTTGAGAGATGCTTTAAACTGGGTTATGGAGTGGACTGCTTTAAGTTCAGCAGGAAGTAGGTTCCAGATTTTGCCAACAGAGTTGGAAAATAATGACTCAACTGCTGAGTTATTGGATTTAACAGTTTTTATTAGCATTTTATCAGAAGAACAGTGTGTTTTTAAGTTATTGTAGGGGGTGATTATGTTTTTGAGTATGGGCGTGCATTCAGGCTGATAGAGGACTTTGTGAGCAACTGTTAATTGGGTATACTGGAGTTGAAAGGGTAACTCTAGCCAGTCTAGGGACTGTAGGTTAAGACAGTGGTGTGTTCTATATACTGAACCTGTGGCAAATCTGGCAATGTTATTATAGCATCTAT
Organism: Protopterus annectens; assembly: GCF_019279795.1. Taxonomy (NCBI): domain Eukaryota; kingdom Metazoa; phylum Chordata; order Ceratodontiformes; family Protopteridae; genus Protopterus; species Protopterus annectens. The sequence continues at coordinate 197,868,909 of NC_056742.1, forward strand.
TAAGTTTATTGAGGTCAGATTTACTTAGGTTTGTATAAATTGAGGAGGCATAAAGAAGGGTTGATAGTAAGTGTGTATGGGCAATCACTGTCCTAGCAGTTAGGGTTAGGAATGGCTTAATACTATATAAAGAGCCAAGTTTCTTATTGACTGTTTTAATGGTTTTATTGAACTGGGCATTAAACTTTAGGTTATTGTCAACTATTACACCTAATAGTTTTGTAGTAGATTCTGGGGAAATTATGGTGCCATTGTTGGATATTATGGCAAATGATGGCAAAGGGACTTTCTGAGTGGGGGTGAAGAGTAACAGTTTTGTTTTATTTGGATTTAATAGAAGACACTGGTCAGTGAGCCAGCTTTCAACTTTTTTAAAGGTATTTTGGGACAAGGTCTGTAGGTCTATTGGTGAGGTGGCAGAACAGATTAGGGTAGAGTCATCTGCATATTGAATGCAGGTTGCTTTGGGGATGACTGTATGGAGATCATTAATGAAAATGGAAAATAGAAGAGGTCCTAGTATAGACTCTTGAGGCACTCCAAGGGTGACTGGCAATAGGGAGGATATGCTATATTTCCATAGCACAGCTTGTTGTCTGCCATTTAGATAGGATTGAAACCAGCGTATTGCCAGGTTATCTATGGCAATAGTTTTTAGTGTCCATAGGAGTAGTTGATGATTTATGTCAAATGCCTTGGATAGGTCGAGAAAGAGGGCAGAGGTGAGCTTATTATTATTACAATATTGATTTATTGTCTGAGAGAAGGATAGTAGGGCTGAGGTTGTACTATGGTGGGGTCTAAATCTGTGCTGAGAGGGGGCTAGGAGATTGTTCAGATTAAGGTAATGCAAGAGTTGCTTATGGATACATTTTTCCATAATTTTAGCCAGAGGAGACAGAATGACAATAAGCCAGTAGTTTGATAGTTCAGTAGAATTTCCCCCTTTATGGAGAGGAATGACATGGGAAATTTTCCAGATGGAGGGGATATATGATTCTGAGATGTTTCTGTTGATTAATATTGAAATGGAATACGTTAATATGCCTGCAGCTTTTTGAAGCTATTCAGCGGGGAGTAGGTCTGCTGATAGGGTGGTGGGTTTCAGTTTCCTAATTAAAGATCTGATAAGTGATGTTGGTACTGGTTGAAAGTTAAAGGGGTGGGGGGTGAGTGTTGGATATGGGTTCAATTGGGTTTGGATTATTGGGTGCTAGTTGGTTGAAAAGGGATTGTATAGTTTCTGTAAAAAAGTGTTAAAGGTGTTGGCAGTAATTTCTGGAGGTTTTTGGAGGGCAGTCACAGGGGTGAAATGGGTTTCTTGGTATGCTTTAAGCTCATATGACCTGCAAACAGACTTTCATGGGCTATGGCAAGAAGTAGAGAAAAAAACACGTTTATAAAAGAAGCAAACAGCAAAGCTTTCGGGTATGACCCTTTTTCAATGCTAATACAAACTCTAAAAACAAGTGAGTTTAAATACACATCAGAATGTCACGTGACATGCAGCCCAAAGTCATATGACAAACATAAAGCAAGAATATTATATAAGTACATAAAAAACATTAAAACATAGTGAACAAAACTCAAACTAGCAATGCAACTTAGTTTGTTGTAATTTAATAAGAATAGGTTTTAATGTCACCATAGAATTTAATGTTTTTTATGTAATGTTTTTTATGTACTTATATAATATTCTTGTTTTATGTTTGTCATATGACTTTGGGCTGCATGTCACGTGACATTCTGATGTGTATTTAAACTCACTTGTTTTTAGAGTTTGTATTAGCATTGAAAAAGAGTCATACCCGAAAGCTTTGCTGTTTGCTTCTTTTATAAACGTGGTTTTTCTCTACAACTGTGTCATTATTCATTGATTTGCTGCAGCTTTTTTATTTGCTATGGCAAGAAGTGCCAGATGGTAGGGTCTTGGCACTACCAACTGCTGTATTACCACATGTTCTAGTCCTCTCTCAGGAGTCCATTCTCTATACGGTAACCATTTATTCCAGTATACAGATTCGCCTTTTCCTTGAGAATCAGGTGCCTCCCTAGCTAACTCTCTCAAGCCTCTCAGGGTAGGATCTGAGAGCTGAGCCTGTCTCAGTTCTCTTTGTAACCTTTCCCAGCTTCTCTTCCACATGAAGTCTGCTCTCTTCTGACAGAGGTGCCTCACTGTCAGTTTGAGTACTACTACTCACCTCTGCCCTTGCAGTCACTCTGTCCAAGGGAACATCAGTACCACCCAGAAGCTGTGGTTCAGCTTCAGTCTCAATGCTACAGGGTAGGTCCCTAGCTGAAGTAACCACATCACCAGTCCTGGCTTCATGTGTGCCATCTGTCTGAGTCCCTCCCAGGCTACCAGACCCACATGCCTGTCTCCATGCCTGGCTTTGTGCCAGTGCATGCACACAAGGTCTGCATTATCAAAATCATTCACTATCAAGACATCTGCAAGGATCTCCTCAACCATGCCTACTTGCCTGCTTATTTTTCCCTTTTTCCAGTCAGGGTGAACCCTGACCAAAGGCATTTGAAATGGGATCCTCCTAAAGCTCTGACTGGAGTGGTCTGCCCAAGCAAGTACTGCTTCTCTTAACCACTGCAGGCTTAACATTGGTTATAGCAGAGGCTGTGTCTATCTTGACAGGGACCCGTTTTCCATCTACCAGGATCAGATATAAGCTCTACTGGTAGTTTGGTACCCCTGTTGTCTCTAGACAACTTACCACTGGCATTCTGTTATTTCAACTTGCTGGCTCCCCCACCTTTTGTTCCCCACCTTGCCTCCATGGACATCTATATCCTACATGGCACCACTGATTACATTTAAAACATTTACCCTTGATCCTGGCCATGTACATGAACTAGTAGTTTTCCCTGTTACTGGTGGACTCTGTTCAGCTGGTTTATGCTGCCCACCATGGGTTCCCTTGAATTCATGTGCAGTACTGGGTAACTCTCTCCTGTGCTGTGATGCTCTGCTTGCTATGTATAAGTCTCCCTTTTTTCCCAACTCATCCACAGAGTTGCATTCCCTGTCTGCCAAGCACATTCACATTTCCTCAGGCAAAGTGTTAATGCCTTACTCCCTCACCAAAAGGTCTACCAACTTTTCAAAAGTGGTAGCCTGACACCCACTCACCCACCTATGAAAATAAGTGCTTAGTTCAGCAATATAATCACATACACTTTCATCTGCCTTGCATCTATGCTCATGAAACCCTTTTCTGTAACCTTCACGGGTTAACTTAAAACATTGTAATCAACAGTGCTTAACTTGATCATAATCTAAACAATCAGTATCAGACAATTTAGAAACTAAAGTTAAAGCTTTACCATGGAGTAAGGGGGTGAGGAACTGTACTCAGAACCCTTGGTCAACATTATACTGTTTACATACTCTTTCAAACAGATGAATAAAACTATCAAAATTATCACATTTTTGGTACTAAGAGAGAAGTATATTGACCTTTATTGCTTCTGGGTACAGTTACTTTCTAACCCATTACCTCCATGACCCTGTTGAAGAGTCAGCATTTCCTTTTCATGTTGCATATGCCTTTCATTTACTTCAGCTTCCAAACACCCCAGTCTCTCTGCTGATTCTGCTTTGACCTCCACATGCCACAGTGTTTCTGCCAATTCTAGTTCCAAATGGTTTGCCTCCAGTTCAAGTCTGTTTAACTCCAGACAGATTTCAAGTCCTCTGAGGAAAAGTTGAACTGTCCTGTTTCTGAGAGCTATACATCCTCAATGCCAGTCTGGTTGTCTTTCTGGTTGCAGGTCTGTGCTGCAGCTGTGACTAAGGCTACAAACATTTCCCCTTTAGTCAGGTTGGCATGCCCAAGTATTTTGGCTTGGCACATCTCAGCCAGCTGGTTCCTTGTCAGCTTGCTTATAATCCTCTGCTGACATCATTGCCTGCTTTCCCTGACTATGTAAGCTAACAAAAAGTAAATAAATAAAACTATTGTGATATGAAACTCTGAAAGTCTACTTTGTGACTGCTTGAGAGTACAAACACATTCTTTAGTGACCACTGCCTACAGGCTACAGGAATTCAATATCCACAGCACCTCTCAACAATATGTGAGCATGTGATGATCCCTCTACTGCCAACCAATTAAAATATGATGCCCACTACTGTTACCAATATGTGATGGGCACCAATATGTGTCACCCTCATGCTGGGCCAGTAATCAAGGAGCCTGAATCCTTACAAATGACTCTGGTTGTGTGCACTTGGAATACAAATGTATTTCCAGAAGCAGATATCTCTGAATCAAGTACAATTTCCCAAAATAGCACACATGAAACACACTCATCCTGGGGCCTGGATGCCTCTAGATCTGTCTCCCTCCAGATCCCCAATAAGACTCTTCACTGGTAAAACTGTAGGGTTAGGTCCTTTGTTGAGTATCCAAGCCACGTCCTCCAGCACTCCCTCTGTAACTCCAGTGCTTTGTGCCTCTGCCCCAAGTAGCTGATGCACACACTCCTTAAGGTTTAATTTTCACACACACATGTACACCTGAGAAAGGCTGACATATGGTTACTAGCTATGCCCCCTTCAGCCTAGACTACAATGTAGTTACCACTGCCACCAGACACTCCACAATCAGCTACTATAAGCCCTTAACAAACGGTGTCCAATTATACTATATGATATTAATATTAATACAAATGGCTGTAGTTCTCCAAGATGGCTAGGCCTTCTGGAGTGGCCCACATATGTCATCAAATAAATATAAGTACTCTCACAGGTTAATACTTTCAAAAAGGACCAATCACAATGAAAAGATTAAATATATTTAATAATAAATAATAAAAGAGCATAAAAATACTGAATATATATATTCACAGTAAACCACAGAGTTCAAATCACAGAAAATATTGAAAACAATATTGATGGACAGACTCATACAAATAAAGAAAAATAATGTCTAAATTAAGCTTCACTATATTCCCAACTGAATCTAAGACAGTTTTACTGTTCCCTAATAACATACTTGAGCAAGGCAAGATGAGATAAGTGAGTAGTCATTCTAGCCAGGCTTCCAAATAGAATACTCTATTTTCTGAGATTACTCCCTGCAAAATATAATATCCAAGATAACTTGCGGAATGACCTCATCTGGCCACCTGACTCTAGGTTACCACACTATCACCACTGGAAGTTTGAGACAGGACTTTAGCAGACTGTTACAATACACATTTTGAGCTTTTATGGTAATGACTAGGAGCCAGAAACATTTACAACACTCCCCCCTTCTATACAAAAGCTAACAGATAATGGCTGCTCCCAGACTTATCATCTCTGGGACTACTTAGCACTATAGGGTGAAATTCAATGATTTAACAGCTCATTTACATTTCCCTAATTTTTTTCATAAAATATGCCAGCTGGTTAATTGTTGCTGTGTCAGTGTCCTCTATTAAAACATCTATATTTGATTCAGATACCATAATACATGTAGACAAAGTGCTGCATGTACATATCCACAGTCTCATGCATAACAGGTACTCAACAGTAATCACCCAGTCACTTCTCTTTATCCTAACTGTATTAAGGGTAACACAAGAACTCTGGCTAGTGATGCTTAGATGAAGCCCACAAGACATACCCAAACAGCAGTATAATATTGCACATGCTCAAAGCAGATATGTGTAGAGTGACATCAGCCTGCTCCTGTTTCCTTTTCTAGACACATCTGTGAATTCACAGCAGTATGTCCCTGCTATAGCTTGTCAGATAGTCATAGCATGTTGCATGGTCAAAATTGTGATATATTATCACTAGTAAGGGCTATCAACATCTTCTCTACCTTCATCAGTGCAACAGCAGCAGCAGGACTCATTGTGAGTAATGTGACTTCCACCTGCACTGCCTTGGATGGTAGCAGACAACAAGCTGCAGCCCAATCACACACCTTCAGAAGATGAAGATGTTGTGTACACTATATGGCAGTGTAGGCAAAGTGGCAATGTCTAGTCCACTGCAATGGACCTTGGTTTGTACACAATGGAAGTGTGGGGTCACAAAGAGCAAAATTATGCTTTCAATTTTCTACTGGCATTTCTGGTCAGTACATGCTGAATTCACATTGTGCCTCAGACATCTTCACATACAACACTCAAAAAGGAGTTTGGTCAATTTCACAGCCATCATCATTAGCAAGTGTGCTAAGGGACATATTGTCACAAGACAGTGTATTCAACCAGGGTACAGAGACCACTAATCAGCATATGTGGTGATGAGCTTCATGGGGAGCAATGGTATCTGTGGCAAATATGATGTCTTCAATCGTATGAGTATGGATGCCAGTAGGAGACCTTCCAGTGCAGTGACTGTAACTAACTGGTGGAATAAGACTTGTATGATTGTCCCCCACAAAATAGCCCTGAGCAAGCAGCCCTTCAGCATGGCTGGGCCTGCTATCATTGTGGTCATGGTGGAAAAGCAACCACAGAAGGTGTACACTGTGTATCCAGCAGTGAGCATCCTATGCTTCTAACAAAGGGGAACACACACTAGCACATATGAACAAAACTGGGGTGTAAGGCAAAGATGAAGGCAATAGCTAACATTCTCATAGAGGTAGCAATGACAGTGATGTATCCTCCCATGGGAGTGCACAGTGCTGATCATAGCATCAGCCCTTACCTTTAAAGAATCCAAAAGATCATACACAATGCAGTTTGTCTTAATTTCCATGTCTGCAGGTGTAGATAGATTTGCCTAGATTACAGTCCTGCACAGCTGGTGGGTGAGGCTAAGATTTACAGACACATATCGGGGGCTGACTGGAATAATGAGGCAACAGAAAGTTGCTGAGCTAGCCCACTATGCAGTGGGCATATTGCATGTGAAATGCAGTTCCCTCACCTGTTCCTAATGGACTTCCACTAGCAGTGGCTGTAACACAAGTAAAAGTGAATGCAAAACTAGACATGCTATGCTTTGCAATTCATTAGCAATATCTGGGGAAGCTATAATGTCATCATGGCCAGTGTGTATATGCTCACCCTGGAGTGAGATAGTGTCCTGAGACTGTGACTTAATATGTATGTTGATGTCTTCATCAGACCACAACAATAAACTAGCCTCAGCGTGTTGTTTAGACTCATCCTCTATAGGTATCATGGTAATAGTCATGTGTCATTTGGCTGTGAATGCATAACATGATTGTACAATAGTGGTCAACATGCATGATGAATATCAAATGCTATGCATAATACCAATAGCTGAAGTCCCACAGCAAAAATGAAATACCTGCCTTGGGCAGTGGCTTCCAATAAATGCTAGCTCTACCTTAGAAGGACAGAAGCATTGGTTAATGTAAAAACTGTTGCAGGGGAAATCTTACAATCGCAGTATGCCTCCTGCAGTTTGTTTATATAATAAACCGATCTTCATGATTGATAACTGATACTGTTAGGACCAGAGTTGACACCTCTAGGTATGGTGATTGTCACCTCTACATTACCATGCAGGGATGCCAGAAACAAGTTGTCCTTAGTGAGAGTGGATATTGATGAAGGACTACTACCTTTTGCTGTTCTTTCTTCTGATGTATTACTTGCTTTTTTGAGGCACTTCTTATCATGTCTTTAACACGCTTCCATCATTGATGCATGGTGTATTTTCTCTTAGAACTTCCCTCCCACAACACTGACATTTTGCACTATTGTTTCTCCACACACAGTCATTAAGATCCTTATGCCTAGTTCTTCTACACATCCAATGTTCACGTGTCTTGAATGCCTGCAAAAAAATCATTTTATCTAGGAGTGAACTTGTCCAACTATTTCCATTTGTCACCTTTGACAACATAGACTTGGGGGGACAGGATGACATAGATTGGAAAGATATGCATGGCCGTACGTGTGTGTGTGTGTGTGTGTGTGTGTGTGTGTGTGTGTGTGTGTGTGTGTGTGTGTGTGTGTGTGTGTGTGTGTGCGCGTGTGTGCATGGGTGCACTCGTGTATGTGTGTACACAAAATAATTCTAGTCAATCTTCAATTACTGTTTATAAGTAAGATTGTACTGTAAGACATTGTGCTTGACCTCAGGAGGTATGATCCTGTGGTATCAGTGATTGTAATAGTGTCTGTAGCCAGGCAGGGTGTAGCTTAGCTAGATGTAGCAGGAATTGTTTATTACACGAGGCAACAGTGCATATTTACAATATACTCTCAAGGCTAATGGTTCTTTTTATTTTAACAGATTCCAGAGGGAATAGATAAATCCTATACTGCAGGATGCACTGTAAATTCAAATATTGATGTCTGTGCTATAGCAGTTGGAATCCATAGTACTTGTTTATCATAATACATTTTGAAACATGCCAATAGAGCCTGTGATGTGATGTACCATTAGCTGTAGAAATGGTTAGCTGTAGACCATGTTGCATATTGACAACTGAGTATACAACGCTGTATATTATAGAAGGTTATAGCTGACAAAATAATGCATTGTTTGATGTGATCTCCATGGATACATAAACATGGATGTTTATGGCAAAAATGAATGAGCAATACATTTGTGTATTTATTGTGAATAGCGCCAACATGATTTTTTTCTGCATACACTCTGCATTGCCCAGAAAATCCACTCATCGACTATTTCTTTTAGGCACAAACTTCATCTGTTGGAGGTAAAGGTAGAAATAAGATGGTGTAAGGAACATCTGTCAGAAACAACCTTGTTAAATGGGGATAGCATGGGAATACTTCTTTAAACTGAATTGTCCCTTTGGTATATCTTTCTGGAAAATATGACTATAGACTGCAAGGATTTTTAGGTGATGAAAGTTCAGAAATATTCTTAGTGTTATCAATAGTTTATGTTTCAGTGCAGATAAAAGATCCGGGGGAGGGCAGTGACACTTAGTACAGGTCTTTATGAAGTTATAAATGTGTTCTGTAGTTAAACATTTTATTTTGAGAAAATCTATTGCAAATAAATAAAGATATAGTGACATAAAGCAAAACTGAAACAGAAATGATTTTACTTTGCTTTAAGTTTAACAGGATGTAAGGGAAAATGCTTGCTTACGTTAGGATTTTGTCTTGTCATTATGAAGTGTTTGAGCATTTCCCTGATTTATGGAAATATCTTTTATATGAAACTTTTTCCAGACAATGTCAAAATGTTTAAAACATTGGAAAAGAACTGTCCTGAGAGCTTCAGTTTTTGTTGTGAATACATTTGAGATAATGCAGCATGCAGTAGATATTTTTCACTTCCAGTTTTGGCAGAATGCTATTTGAGGTTTAAAGCATCATTGTCTTCATGTCTGTAATAGACAGAACTTACACATAGGTAGTATACAAATTCTAGTTTTGTGTCTCTGTACTAATGTAATGAAGAACACGTGGCTTGAAAGTTTGTGCAAGACCTTTAGAAAGGTATATCTGCTGGTTAAATTTAAAGCTGATGGTTTCTCCCCCTCATTCTTTCTGCTCCACATAGTATATTATAATAAAACATATGATGATGAAAATTACATAAAAAGTTTATAGTATATAAAAGAAAAATAGCATTAAAGTAATTAAATATTAACCTGTAATTAAGTTTATTGTGGGGATGGTCAATTTGCAAGCCCTATTTGGGGGAAAGTGTGTTAAAACTTTTGGCACAGAAATAAAATCAAAATGTTTGGCAAAAGATTTAACACATTATCTTAGGCTAATGAAGAAGATCACATTAGTAGTGGAAAAACAAATATAAGAATGCAAATGTAAATGTTTAGGGTAAATGAGACTTGTGTATGTAGTGGTTTACTCCCTTCAATCAGTTCCCTCTAAAAAACTGAACAGAAAGCTTACCACTTACATTGTCTGTGGGGTGTTGCAGCATGAAACATGGTTCTTGTGATTTCAGGACTGCAACTTCATTGGGAAGTAATGAGCCACTGAAGGATTAATTGGAAACTTTTGCTTTCATCGTGTTATTTTGTTGCTAAAATCAAGAAGAAGGAAAATCTGGTTATTTCACCCGAGTGGCTCCATTTTTCGCTGGAGCTTATATCTAGAGACACTTAAATGTGAAGGAACTATTTTGCACTAACTGTTTATCTGAGGACTACATATCTGACCTTTGTGAAAGAAAAGTAAGCTGTAATCAGTTGCTGCATGAATTATTGTGATGAAAATTGATCTACTTTTTTTTAAAAAAAGTATGAAGCATTTTTTTTTCTCTTTTTGGTTTTCGTTTACTACCAGTTGCAGAAACCAGATGTCTGCCTTTTCTTTGGACACTAAGTTTTTGAGGTAAGGGTATATCAGTGTGTGTGATATAGAAGTGCAATGACTGTTACTTACAAATTTGATTTGTTTTCTGATTGGTGATGTCTGATTCTTTCCAACATATTTGATTTTTTATTCACTTCTATACTGTTACAAATTCTGCCCATAGGATCCTCTTGTATTTACAGGACAGACTCACACTGAGTGGGAGAATCATTTCTCCTGAGAAGAGAGAGTAGGAATGAACATCTGACCTGGGTTTTCCCATCCTGGGATGAGTAGGAAATAGTTCTGCCCATTGTGGGGCTAGCACCAATCATGGCTCACAATGTAATACGGTGCCATGAGGATAAGCAGTCCTGATAGGTATTTGGATCTAACAAGTCATATGGTAGCATCTATGGACTGCATATAAGAATTAGCACACTCCAAAGTGAAGGTGTAGCATCCCGTCTCATCTGTCATTGTGTACATCAGCTGCCAAATCATTGGTGGTTAAGAGAAACATCAGCTACTGAGTCACTGGTGGATAGCAGATAAATGGTCAATGTAGTAGGGCTGGCTTGATGGTCAGGCAGCATATATAGCATTTTGGTGTTCATGAACTTACACTTTCATGAAATACAATGAGAACTAGCATGGGTGTTGTGTGTGTGTGTGTGTGTGTGTGTGTGTGTGTGTGTGTGTGTGTGTGTGTGTGTGTGTGTGTGTGTGTGTGTGTGTGTGTGTGTGTGTGTGTGTGTGTGTGTGTGTGTGTGTGTGTGTGTGTGTGTGTGTGTATGTGTGTGTGTGTGTGTGTGTGTGTACGGGTACACCACTTCTCCTACAGGCAATTGATCAGGAGTCAGACTAATTGCAATGTCAAGGTACTGAAACTTATTTAAACTGGTATGTATTTTCTTTTTTTATTTCAGATCATTGGCACATTTGTAAGTAAAGTCAAGGTATTTAATATGGAATTATGTGAGTTTAATGCAGACTGAGGCTATGTGACCATTTCATAGTAGTTGTAGTAAGATGGCATTTAGTTGCAGAACTGTTTTTATCTATCAACAGTCACTGTCAACTGAATGCTTGTATTTCCTCTATGCATTACCTTGACCTCTACATATTTAATGAATATTGGCACTTCCCTAGCTTTGTTTAAACTAATCATTTTAGTCATATCTAAGATGATAGGGCTGTTAATTATTATTTATATATTTGACTGAGAAAGGGGCATTTATCACATTTGGTTGGCACAGACGTGGTACACAATCACCTGGACATGTTACCATGGATACGGTTATTTCTACAATTTATATTTGGTTAACTGAAAATGGTCATGTAACTAGTGTATTTGTGTATACATATCTGAAGTGGTGCCATTACTACTAAGCCAGGAAGAAAGCTGCGGGGTGTTGGGTAAATTGTTTAAAAAGCAGTTTCCATGAATAACAGTCATTGGAAGACATTAGTTTACTCATCAAGTTTGTGAATGGATTGGTGTGCTAGGTCAATGACACAGCTCTGTCAATAGTCAGTGTAAAATCCTAGTCTAGGTTTGGATGCTTTCAGCCCTCATGCAGGGTAACAGTACATTTTTCCTTCATGTTCTTGGGGCCAGGGTGCATTTTTCTGAAATGGTTATTGGATAAGATTTGTATGCATTTATTTATTTAGTTAGTTAGTTGGTTAGTTCTACTTAACCATTTGGGGAGACTTGAGACCATTCCTTGGGCTGCCATCAGATCAGAACTATCTGAGGTACTGAAGCAAAACCAATGAAAGTTGTCCCGTTTTTTGTTACATACTCAGATTGTTCACTGCACTCTCTTTCTTTATTTATATCAGTAGCAATCATAGGAAATTAAGCTGAGCTAGTTCGATAAATAAAGAAGTGGAGGACAGACATGAAAATATGATATGATGTGGTAAAAAACACTGTAAGAGGGCAGACATCTTGGCAATGGAGATGCTTTCAGATAGTTTAATGGCCTAAATGAAGTACGGACATACAAAAATGTAATTAATAGTAACATTTTTATTTTTTTGACAATGAGTAGTTCATATTCATGATAAGATATATCTTGACTTGCTGACTGGTAATGCTGTGTGGTGATAAGCCTCTTCAGAAGATAAGCACTACTTTTTAGATCATCATAACTTTTGTCTTGATAATTCATATATATGAAGAAAATTAACATGTCATGTGTGAATAAACAAACTTATTTCCTAAAGTACAATAGGACTGATTATAAAAGGCTATATGGAGTTTAATTTAGACAATGCAAGCATCAAAAGTGTGTCATTAGTGAACTTTTCAGCTACAATGTAGAACCCTTACAGCACGGAATTCAACTGGAATAGCGTTTCCCCTCTGCATCCTGGCTAGCATCCTCTTGCTATCAGAGAAGCATAATATGTTCACTAAATTTGGTGTTTCCAGGTTAGGAAGACTGCTGCATTATTTGTATTTGAGTACCTTTTAAAGAGACATGCTGAACTTTTACTTTACTGACAGACCTGGCTATTTTAGGTTTTGATTGCAGTAATCAATAATTATTCCAACTCTACAGCATATAGATACCATATTGGAAGATGTAATAAATATCGTCTTTGGTCGGTGGTCAAACACATTTTCAATTTTTCCTTTTAAATAATAAGGATGCTTATAGCACTTGTGGATTAAGCCCAACAATCTTTAGACATCTGCATCCAGACCGACCAGCTGCCTTATCTGCTAATTCAAGCACTTGCGTACACATCATAGTTTAAAACGTCTATGCAAACCATTGAGTTCTCTAAAACTTGAGTCTAAAACATTATATATGGAGTCTGCAGATGGCATACTTTCAAGCATTTTGCAAGACAGTAGTAACACTAGAGGCAATGAGGTAAAACGAGAACACAACTTTCAAGGTACAGGATTTCTATAAAAAAATATCTCAGCAAAATATTCTTCAGATAATTATTTGTAGAAAGACCTGACCTGATAGCCTTTGTAAAAGAAGAACTACTTGAAGTGCTCTATGTAACCTTATTAAGTGCCTTTGTCTATAGTGTACACAGAGCTTTCTTCATTAAATCTCAAATAGGTGTCATGCTTAGAACAGATTCTGTTCATTTCTGTGAATTTTGGAGACACATAACATTTTTTATATAATTGGGTGCAGCAAAATAATATTTCCAGGGATCATCTGTTCACCTGTTCATTGGTTACTCTTGCAATCTCTCCCTCTCTCAAAACAAAAGGCATTTAATTTAGTAGAAATAAATGATATTTAGCTGATATCTATACTTTTCATATATATCTGCTAGTCTAAATGAAACCCATTAATTCATGCTTTCCCAAGTTACTCTTAGTCTCCCTCAAGACAACTAGTGGATGATGTACCTGAACAAATTTTGCAAAATGTGAATATTATTTCAGCCAATTTGAAGGTATCCAGGTACTTTTAAATGCAAAAATAGAGGTGATAACAACTACAACAAGGTCATGGTTTTGGCCTTTACCAATGTATGGGGTCAAATAAAGAACATTTTAGACAAAAATGTGGATGGCATATTTGAATCATTTGGTCTAACCCCCTAATTGTGCAACAACCAACATATATATTGTACAAAAGAGGTAAAAACTTGAAGTCTTATTTCAAGAAAAACAAAGCCTACAGACACTGTAAGACAGTTACTAACAAAGGAATCAAAGACTATGGAACATGTACCTAGTGCAGGTACATCTACAATAACATTAAGATTACTCCAATTATCCTAAAATTATTAGCACTAATAGTAGGTTTAATTGCAACACAAAATGGCTGGTATATGTCATGTGCCTATCCTGCCCAGCTTTCTATGTGAGAAAATTAAAAACTAGAATGACACATGCAATTATAAGGAGATATTAAAATAGAGCACTGAGTAAACACACAAAAAAATGTAAAAAAAAAATAAAAAGCTTCTGGTTTACATTTTGGGGAAAGTTACACATTACATTAGGGAAGAAACTGTTAACCCTATTTAGAATACAGAGAGTCACACTAACAGATACTACTGAATACAACTCACTCGCCAGGAATAAATGACAAAATGTCTATTAGAAGCACTCTCACCTTAAGAGTTGAAAGTTATTAATGTAGTTTAATGAGAAACAATATATTATTGTATTAAAAAGTAACAATTTTAAAACAATATATTTGTATATGTTTTAATAGAGTCTACTTTATTGCAGGTATACTGATTAGAGTCATTTCAGAAATATCTGACTTGTTTTAATACTTGTTGGGCATGCTTTTAACAGTGCTGCATAGCTGCATTAGATTAATTTTACTGGCCAATGATTTGATTAAAACTGATATTTAAATGCGGTCAATATGTTGTGTGTTTATCTGATGAAGTTCCATGAAAACTAAGGAATTAAAAACGCTAATTAAAATGATTTTAGTCTACCAGTCAACTTTTTTATTTCTTTGACTATTTTTCTCAAGACAAAAGGCATCTAATCAGTTAGAGGCAAATGCTGTTTAGCCACTATCCTGACTTTTCATATGTATTTGATAGGCTAACTGAAACAGTATTTCAGTGCTGTGGCAGCAGTTCCTCTATATCATGATTTAGTGCCTACTATCCTTTCAGGCCCTTGGGTAACTGTTGGGGAAAGTATCTGTGTTTGTCAGAAATACTACCACCTTACATTAAATTACCCACAACCCTAACTTGAAGATCAAAATCTCCATTAAGAAATGCAAATACTGCTTCACTGCTAGCTACAGACCCCCCACTGATTTCTCTCAAAGATCATGGAAATTACCTTATCATGATTGAGGGTTTAAGTGTCAAACCAAATACCTTCTTGCTAGGGGGTTCCAATTACACAAGCATTAGTTGTCAGACTCACACCTCTAAAATTGGATTTGTTAAGTGTTTCCTGGACTTTATTGATACCAATGAGCAAGAGCAAATTGTAAAACTGCCCATTTCAGGCTCCAGTGTCAGTGAACTTTTAGTTACCAACCTAGTCCATGCTTGTACCAACCCACATCATCTCAACCCTAGTTATATCTGACTGTAAGTCAGTTATATTGTCTGTCAGGCCTAATAGTACCACATCACTACCAAATGAGACCATCTTTAGGGCTTCTCAAGGGCAAACCTACTTCAGCTTATAGAAGACCTGTGAAAAATTCCCAATAATCCCTTGCAAAAAGGCAAAGCTTAGAGGCCTACCACGTTCACCTCTGAATTTTACCAATATTTAACAGCTGCAGAGAAAATTCAATTACTGTTTACTGTCTGTCATAAATATAATGGTAAATTCAGGAATACACATCTTTGGTGTAAGTCAGGTATAACAAAAGAAGGGAGATGATGAAAAGTTGCAAGATATCCTCATCTCCTTATTGCAGGACCACACAGAAACATGCCAGCAAGAAACCTAAGAGTACTGTTAGAAAATGTAAATCAGAAAATGTGTATGAGGTCACTATGGATACCAAAGGAAAATACAAATCTTCCTTTAATTTTGTCAAAAAATTAGGGAATACTGTCAAACAATGAACAGAGCTCATCTATGATATCACATATTCCAATTCCTAGGATATAGATAATATTAGCAGAAAAGTTTAAAGCTATCCTTACTCTACCTACACACACTGTTGCTCTCATAATCCTTGAAAATGTACTTGCTTGCGAAGGGAGGCATAGAGTTTTAAATCTGTTTTCTTAAAGGACATCCTCACAACAGAAGGCATACCACATGTTCATCATGTTTTCAGTATTCACACCACTGTTTGCTAACTTCCTGTGAGCTTTTAGATGGTGCTAATTAATGTAACAAAAAACATGCTCTTCTTATTAACAGTAGACATTTTTGTTCCAACCATCAGCCCCATAGCTCAGAAAACTCGTTCAGACTCATGCAGTTCAACATCTCCATATCTAACCAACTAGTTTTGCTGCTTGAAGATGTTGGATATTCTGTAGCTGCATATCTCAAAGTGCTGACTTAGCACTTCCTAATATTGCTTGCAATGCTGAATAACAGCACAGTGCTTTTTCCAGAACAAAATTATTGAATAAAAAACAAGTGTTATTATTCATCTGAAGGAACCATGTAAGTCAAGATCTCATGCATATTTGCTTGCCATCAGTATGATTTACTACTTTACCTTTGTGACATCATTTTTTCTATGCTTGATAAGCAGCAAGTCTAACCGAGAAGCATATGATGGTATGGCATCAAGGCCATGGCATAGGTATAACTAATGTGGGAGTTGGGCTGACACCATGGTCACAGTACAGTGCATTAGACAAAACTGACTGGGTAGTTAAATACATTTAAGGGGGAGCTAGGTGAAATGGATGGGGTAGTGAATCTACCAAGACAAAGATGGAAGAAATGATGGCTAGGGACTTCTGATGGGTGGAGGGGAAAAGACAGAACCGGTGCCAGGGTGCCAGGGTAAAGACTTGGAGAGAAAAGTTTACAGACTATGTAAATAAAAAAGAAGGAAGCAGGCTGCACATAAATCTACAAGGAAATACAAGTGATGGAATGGTTCTTTACAGAGAACAGTATGTTTGCAAGGAGGCTGAGTACAGCTGGTTGATATGACTGGAGATGATACATAATTAAGACGGCAGACAGCAATATCCTGGATAAACTAATAACATACCAGGACATGATGCAAGCAGTTAAAATATGAAAGCAAGAAAAGAGGTGGAACCTGATGGATATCCCATATGTTTTACAAAAAGACCTCTAGTGTTCATAGTTGGGATCTGTCTGGAGTATTTAGATTTTGTGTAGAGGATAAAGATATACTAAAAAGCACAAAAGAGGTAAGGGAGGTAACCAACATAAGAATAATACTAAGCTCACAGATATTTGAGAACTGTAGTCTATCTCACTTAACGTGGACATCAAGATTGTCACAAAACTTCTATACCATAAACTTGATAATATTTGCCACAGACACAAAAATAATCACAAAGCACTTTGATAACATTTTATTTAGCTTATGGTTTAACACGTTATGGGGTATAAAAAAGGAGAATGTCTGCAGAAAATGGATTGGATGATTTAGATTTCATGGATGCATGGAGTGGGAAAATGAAAAGCAACAAATGTCTTCCTCCAGATTAGAAAAAAAATACTGAGCTGTGTTTTTTGCAGGCAACTCCTACTCCTGGAAATTCTAGGTATGAGAGCAATATTAAAGGACTGGTCAGAGACGAATTAAAATCAGGTCTCCTGGACAACAGTCAAGAGCTTTGTCTCTCTACACTCCTGAATCAGACTAATAGAGAAGAGTCTTAAAAGACTTGAGAGATCAGACTGAGACATTTGGAGGTGCCTGACAGAGCTACAAATGAACATTTGTGATAAAAAGGTAATGGGATGAGGGCAACTGATCTGTGGATAAGGCTGTAATGGAATAATCTGGTGGGTATACAAAAGTTAAGACTAGGTGAGGTTTAGAGAGGAGGAAAATTACTGTGAGTATGGGAAATGAGGAAAGGTTGTGGAGGGTGGTCAGTGGTGAAATGAAGGTAAACTTTATAAATAAGAATGTTTAGTAAATGATTATGTATTAAAGGAGAAAAGGTTGAATGCAAAGTAGGAAAGCTAGAAAGGAAAAGGAGAGATGATATGTAGATCTAAGAATGGAGCAAGAGAACTCTAGGCTCAGTTAAGGCAAGACTGGGAACAAAAGGAAGGCTAGAGGAGCAATGAAAGGGAGTGGCAGGAAGTAAAGCACATAGCATGGGGAACAAGGCTAGTGCTAGGGGGCCCCATGGCAAAGAGGGACAAAACTCTGACTGTACCATAGATCACCCATGTTCAACTACTGACATGGATGCTGGAGGGAACTGGTAGGAATGGGAATGAGGGGCTGACACTGTCTTGCCCATACTGAGGGAAAGGAGGCAACTTGGCTCACTGCATTGGCAGTTACTTGCTGAAAGTTAGGTGACTTACCTCAGCATGGACAGCCTACTTTCAAACTGCCAAGGGGATAGGGATGGGGCAGTTTTAAGAAATGCATGCTGGCCCACTGCCTAATATCTCAGACTTGCCTTCTCTGCAAAATGAATAGACTAGTCCCCCCCCCCCGATGATATAATGACTGGTGTGTATGAGGTCAAGAAGGGAAGCCATTGAACTGAACCCACAGGCAAAAAGCTACTTCTAAAGGTCTGGGGCCAGAATCTCAGTTTGGTCCATTTATGGTATCTGACATTGACTAGGTTAGACACAGAATGGACGATCAATAGGGTTAGATGTTGGAGGTGTGGTGAACAGAAAGCAGCAATCAACACATTTCCAGGCACTGGCAAAAAATTGAGAAATTTGCAAAAAATACACCCAGTAGTTTTGGTTATTGTGAGTTAACCCAGATCATCATTGGATCACCAATGGGATGAGAAGGCAATTTATTATTGTAGAGTGGGGAAAAAAACATCACCAAACTGCATTCACCAAGCAGAGATTCAGGAAACCAGTATAATACCTATGCATAAAATATTGTTTTGGGACTGAATCTGAAATTGTTCTTAGAAATTAGATCATCTTAATGGGTGGAGGAAATAATACAACATAATAGAAGATGAAAGTGGCAGATCTCTGGAGAGTGGCATCTGCTGAAGGGATAGGGGAGAGCCACATGGATCAATGCAAGTAAAGGGAGTAGAAGAAATCAGTAGGAAAAGTAGAAGAAGGATGAGAAGGGGGTGGGCAATCATGGGTAGGAGCCACAAATGGAGTTTATTCATTTATTTAACATTTGTTTACCAGGAAAGTCCAACTTGGAACAAAGTCAATTTTCAGTGGAGGCCCATGGAGAAACTCAACAGACACACGTCTTTGTAACATGGGAGGAAACCCACACTAACACAGGGAGGACATGCAGACTACACATAGAAGGCACTCCAGCTGAGAATCAAGCCAGTGAACTTCGTTCTTGCTGGGAGGTGACAACGCTACTGCTGCACCACTGCTCCATGCAGGTTTACAGAGTTCATAAAGACATTGCTGGGATGAACAAGACTGAAGGCAATACTTATAACTGAGCCTAACTTTCTATTGACTTAGAACTCTGTTAGCAGTGGATGGTGCACTGTTAGACTGCACATGTATGGTTGGGATATGTACAGAAACTAATAACAATAATTAAAATGAAATGATGATGATGGATATTATTGGGTGTTATATTTAATATGCATTTCAAGTGCTGGATAAAAGACAGGGGCAGTACTTCTGGACTAGGAAATTGGAGTAGGCACCCAATTTTCAAACAAGGGTCAAAAGTTTATTCCTAATGCAGAGATATTACAAATATCAACATCTCTGGTAATCCAACAACAGAGTGATAAAAAGAAACTCCATCTAAAAGTAGAGATCTAATTCAGGAAGGGTAGATTTAATTCTGGGCATGGAACAGTGTATAATATATTTGACATTATTTGGAGACTGGAGGTTTCATGCAATTTCATCAGTGGAGACTATATGTTTTTTTGGTTATAGACAGAACCAATGACCATGTACCTTGGAAAGTCTTGTAGGAGAGAGTACAGCAGAGTCCCATGGTCACTGCTGCATGCCATTTCATCCATAAACATTTTAAACAAAAGTTTTGTCTGCATTCTCAGTCGTATGGCAGTCATATTCAAGCTGGGCATTGAACTTTGCAAAGTTGCTTCTTCACTCCTTTCCAGTCCATGACTTAAATGGACAGGATATCAAGGCAGTACCCTGGTTTAAAGACAATTCAATTTAAGAATGTCAGGATGATATCTTTATTGTTTGCAGATGAAACTGTTATTTGGATATGAATAATTGCTGATCTCTCCAGGTACTGCAACACTTTGTTGCTGAATATGAATAGGATGGAATGAAAATCAAATTAGAGGTCATGGCCCAGTTCCAAAAAAAAGTGGATTTCTGTCTGCAGGTAAGATGAGAATACTTATCGCTGGTGGAGGAACTTGGGTAGTATTGTTTTTTTGTTTATGAATAAGGGTTTTGAAATAAGGAGCTATCCAACAAATGGGTGTGAAATGTCAGTACCGTGCACATTATACCAGTCTGTTATGGTGAATAGAAAGAGATGCATCAATATAAGTGGGAGGTATGTGAAGGTAAGTGTTCAGTTTACTAGTCAGTGTGCCCATTTTCCCTAAAATGTGTAGCTACAGAGTAGTGACATGAAAGTTGATATAATTGATATATGACTTGGAAAGAGGTACTTCCGTTTGGTTGGTGGGCTGGGCTCAACCTCCATGATGGAGCGAGCATCCTGGAAGCTTGGAAATATGGCAGAGTATAATGTACCCTCCAGAAGAATCATTGAGGTGGTTTTGGTGAATGTCGATGACTCTCCCCTTGGCATCGCCAGTGCGATTTGTATTAGACACGTTCAACTGGAAGGAGGTTCAGTGCTGTCTAATGATGTGTTGAGGAGACTATATCCTCAGCATTCATGGGAATGCATTCTGGATCCAGCATTGAATGAGCTGAAGACTGCAAATAGGAAGTTTAGGCTACCCCTACCTTGCTAACCTTACTGTATGTAAATTCATTCATAAAAACAAGTATTTTTAACAATTAATGGTTGACTGATCATAATAAATATTTGAAAAAAGTTGGAGAGAATATAAGCTTTGTATTTCTTATTAGATGGT
Source organism: Protopterus annectens (assembly GCF_019279795.1). NCBI lineage: Eukaryota > Metazoa > Chordata > Ceratodontiformes > Protopteridae > Protopterus > Protopterus annectens. The sequence continues at coordinate 197,889,825 of NC_056742.1, forward strand.
AAGTTTGCTGAGATGATTTTGTTCTGTTCGTGTTATCTTTCATGATGTAAGATTCTGTATTTCCCAAAAAAGCAATTGCTGGTCACAATGCTGCATCATAGAAAAAA
>NC_056742.1:198194931-198449931 GCF_019279795.1 Protopterus annectens
CCTATCATTGTGGCCGATATCTGTGAGACATATTTAAGCTCTGAGAGTACTTGCATATGAATTGGTGACTCTGTGGGCCACTCCTAATAGCCTTGCTCTAGGTCAAATGGCCATTTGGATTAATAGTAACATTACACAGTAAGATTGGACACCCTTTGCTAAGGGCCATAAAGTAGTTGATAAAGAGTTGGCTGATGGCAATGATGACTACTTTATGGTCTGGGCCAAAGGGGTCATAGCTAGTAAACCTGTGCCAGCCTTTCCCATGCATGTGTGTGAGTATGTGTGTGTGTGTATGTGTGTGTTTGTGTATAAATCAAATCTCAAAGTGTGTGTGTGTGTGTGTGTGTGTGTGTGTGTGTGTGTGTGTGTGTGTGTGTGTGTGTGTGTGTGTGTGTGCGTGTGCATGCGTGTGTGTGTGTGTGTGTGTGTGTGTGTGTGTGTGTGTGTGTGTGTGTGTGTGTGTGTGTGCTCCAGCTACTTGAGCAGAGACATAAAGCACTGGTTGGAAAGAAAGGGTGCTGGAGGTCTTAGCTTGGCCACTCAGCTGAGATCTGAACTCTATAGCTGTGCCAATGGGGAGTCTTATCGGGGATCTGAAGAAAGAGGGAGACACCAGCTCCAGACAGACTGTGATCTCTGTGTGCTCTTAATGGAAATTGCACTTTACTGTGTGTGTACTTGTCATCCTCTACAAACACAAGGACAGTTCTCGGGTGAACCAAGTGGGATAAAACAAGTCCAAAGTAAATGCAAAAATCCAAAACTTGGAAATGCAGGGATAGGCAGAGCAGAAAAAAAAATATTCTAATGCAAATCAAAAAGCTTTTGGGATCAACCCTTCATCACTGTGTAATGCAGAGGTTAAAACATTCATTTAAATACTCAATTGAAATCACATGACACAGTCCAATCAGAACTACTAAAATAATCAAATTAAAACATACAAGAGATGTATAGAAAATATATATAAAAATATTATATATATATATATATATATATATATATATATATATATATATATATGAAAAGAATGCATCTGTATATGTTTTGTACTAGTCATTTCAAAAACATTTCTCTCCTTTTCAAAATGGGTTTCACACTAACCTCTGTGTTCAAACCAGGTAGAGGGTCTGCTTCCAACAGTATTATTGAATATTCACTTATTTCTAACTCATTATTTAAATCCCCCCATTTTATTCTTATATTTTACATCTACAATTCCGAAATTAAATTTATGAGTATCCCCTTTTTTCTTTTATGTCTTCCCAGAGCATTACTACTTGCCTCTCCATGTATCTCTGACTTTTGTTCAGTGATCCTATCCTTTAACTTTCGTTTACATTTCCCTATACAAAATGCCATACATGCCACACAGCATGCCATATATACAATAACTGTAGTATTACATGTAGCAAAATATTTGAAACTGTATTTCTTGCCTATATTCAGATGTATAAATTTATCATTAGTTACAATATCATCACAACATTTGCAACTGTAACAAGTAAATGCTCCTTGTCTCTTACTTATTTCAGGTCTATGACTACTAAATCCTTATAACACAATATCTATTTAAGATATGGATGCATCCAATATGAAAAGGATGGCGTATTACCTACTATTTTTAAAATCTCAGGCATAGTTCTCAGAATTCCCCAGTTATTCATAATAATATTCCTCATACCATTTGATCTCGTTATAAGTTGTAACATACCTCATATGTCTACTCACAGTGTGGCCATTATTCTCATTAGTCCTATAGTAGGGTTCAGTAAAGTGAGGTTTGGCCTCACTATTTCTTTTAGCTACAACCTCATGTGTTATCTGTTGTAGGCTCACATCATTATACCCACATCGTTTAAATTCTGTAGTCATTCTATCCAATTCAAGATGGAAACTCTCTTCTTCAGTATTTAACTGACTAGCCCTTAACATTTGTCCTTTAACCACGGCCTTAAAAGTATGTGTTGCATGCATACTATTTCTATGAACATATTGGTTAGTGTACAGCTCTCTTCCTATGAATAGATGTAGCAATATTATCTCCGTGTTTAGTTAATCACACATGTAAATAAGTAACGCTATGAACAGAGGACTGCATCGTAAACTTTAAAAAGTCAGTGGTGGTGTTTAAATAGTCTACAAATATATGCAACTCATTGCCACTTCCAGCCCATAAAAGAAATACATCATTAGCAAAACATTTAAAAAGCAGCACCTTATCACAAAAAAAATTTGAAGTATCACAGACAAATTGTTCCTCCCACTGAGATATTACAATATTGGCATATGTGTTAGTAATTGGTAGTCCCATAGCTACTCCATTTTTCTGTAAATAAACACATTCACTAAACATAAACACATTGTTAGCCAATGCTAATTCCACTAGTTCACATAACATTTCTACCTCTCTAGCTGCCATGCCAGTATTTTTACATAAAAAGTTCCACAATGCTTCTAGTTCATAACTAAGAGGTATAACAGTAAACAACAATTTAATGTCAGGGTTTACAAACAAAAAAATAACCTTTATACTCATTATGCCAAAGGTATAATGGTCATAAAAAGTATTGTGTGTCTCTAATATAACTCTTAACCTTATGTAAATGTTTACTTAGAATAAGTTTTTATGAATTTTCGGGAGCCCATATAGGATGGGGGTATTAGGGCAGGGTGCTGTAAAATAATTAAACAACTTGATGTCAATATCATTGTTAATCTGCAGTTCATATATACTCATGTTAATTTTACTTATGTGTTTAGATACATCTGTTTTAGTTATTTCTACAAAGAAGTTCCCATCATTTAGAAATTCAAACATCAGCTCGTTATAAACATGTCTGTCAAAGACACCCACTGCGCCCCCCTTATCTTCTTGTTAGATGATGATATCAGCATTATCTTCTAATTTCTTTAGAGCTTCATGTTCAGATGGAGATAAATTATACATTTTTTTCTCACTATGTGCATAGTAACTGCGAATGTCTGTTTCACATAGTTCACTAAACACATTAAATATGTGGCAATTAACTAGAATAAATAGACTAGTTTTCCTACATACCTGTGGTTGGGGAGATAGAGAATCTTTGATAATAAGTTTCAAACTCACATTTCTAACAAAAAGTTTTACATCAGTTAATGCTGTGACTATGTTATCAGTGTTGCAAGGTACAAAATTCATACCTTCCTTTAGCAGTTTTAACTAATTGTCAGATGTAAACTTGATAAGTTTATAACCCAACCTCCTTCTATTCTCTCTGGCTCTTGGTTTGGCTTATAGTTGTGGGGCCTTTGCTTTTCCATCTGCTATGTTGCTCTCCTTTGATCTGTTTCCTGCCGAGTGACATATCCCTGGTCTATTCCCTGCTCCTTGATGCATTCCGGTCTCTGTTTTCTATCTTCTCCAGTAATGCTAAAAGTATCATGAGTCTCCCTTGCTGAAAATCCTCATCACCAAGGGATGTACCATTTGTGCTTACAAAAGGGACTGCTTCTATTAACATGACTGGATCTCGTGTTGCAATTGACCCATTAACATTGTAGACTGTTGCATTTTATCTAATAATACTGTGTCAGTATTACTAACACTGGCTAATTCACATGAAAATTTATCCAGTGAATCCATCAATTCACTTGTGCTCTGCTGATGAATGTGCCCCCCCTTCCCTAAGTGTTGGTGCTGGGTGCATCTTAGGCCAGAAAAAAATGCAGCCATTTTTAAAATCACTGAAATCTCTAATAGCTTTGTGTTTCTTAGCTGCAATTAACTTTTTTCAAATGTGTCAATCTCTCAAGCATACCTAATAGAGTAATGAGATTTCATGAGATAAAGGTGTATCAAACAGTTTGTTTTCTAGCAAATCTATTTATTTTTGCAAGTCGCATTCTATTTTATAAAATAAATTGTTCATCAGCTTCATATAAATCATTCCAGTTTTCAAGATGAGCTCTTAACATTTTTAAGCAGATCAGGATAAGTATTGGAGTATGAGGGCATTCTTAAAACCCTCAAACCACATGGAACTATTCCATATTCTAAATATGCTATGAAACTGAGATGTTGCCATTGGAGTCTATTACAGGACTCTGTTTTACGTTCTAGAGCAGTTAGTTTAAGTTTCAGACCATCAGTGGAATGAGTTCTATTGTTTACATGGTCTTCATTAATCTTTTAAGCAGACCAGCAGTGGATTATTCTGTACTGAAAGCATTTGATTTAAAGATCGGTTACTGCCACTTAATGCATTACTTGTAGAGGCTAAGGACGGTATCATAATGGCAAGTTGCTTATCCCAGAACCCATGGCTGTTCCAAAACTCACAAATGAATGCAAACAAGTCCAAAGTAAAAGCAAAAATTCAAAACCTAGAAACACAGGGATAGACAAAGCAGAATTACTAACATATATAGATCCAGTCTCTCTCTCTCTCTGTGTATATGTATGTATATATATATATATATATATATATATATATATATATATATATATATATATATATATATATATATATATATATATATATATATATATATATATATATATATATATATATATAAATATATATATATATATATATATATGGGTCTACTGCTTTTCATCGAATGCCATGCATTCGAAAAAAAGCAGTAGACTGCTCAGTTACGTGAAAGTGCACTTACTTGAAAGTGCACTTTCGCGAACTCAGCTTCTACGAATGGATCGCACCACAGTGGAGGATCAGTCTCAGTCCAAGCTCATAAAGTAACATAAAAGGCACAGTAGCGATGCAGGCAAAAAAGAACCACTCGTAAAACATGAATAGAGATGTATAAAAACAAAAAACTACATAAATTCATTCTAATTGCACAACACTAATAAATCCTCTCGTAAAAATGCTCTCATAATATATGTAAAAAGCACAGTCATACATATCACTTCAATCTCCTGGACTTCAGGAAAGGTCTCAATGGTACTTTCTCATTCAGTCCAGGAAAAGCATCTGCTCTAAGTCTACCAATCCATTTAGATTCAATACTCTCAGTTCGACCCCTCACATCCCCCCTAAAACTAATGTGTGTAAGATCTAGTACTTTAAAATGAAAAAAGTGTGTGGAATCATTAAACAAGGCACGTTTGGACAAAGCATTGACAGTGGAATGAATCCTGCTCTGGTAGAGATGTCCCCTTATTCTGTCCCTCAGCCTCCTGTCCGTCTTGCCTACATAAAACGCAGCACTGGCTTCACAAAAGGCCAAATAAACAACAAGTGTAGATTCACAGTTTGCATGAACTCTAACTTCATGGTTAGTACCATAGACAAGGTGATAGAAATGGACATCAGTGTCTATGGAACAACAATAGTTGCAACTACCACAGGGTACAGTACCAGCAACCCTATCACCTCCACCATCCATAACAGGATAACACAGCAATTTTTTTTTAGATTCAATCTATTCTTATAGACAAAACCTGGGGCAGTACCCACAATTTCCCTCACATTCGGATCCAGTGTTAACACACCCCAGTGTGATCTAATCACATCCTTCAACCTACCTACATCCTTAGTATAATATAAGGGCACTCTGAAACCATGGTTTCTACTCCCTGCCAGAACACCATCCTGTCTGGAATAGACGCAGTATGCATCCAGGTTACATCTTTGGTAATATTGTGAGGGGTCTATTCATGTTTTATGAGTGGTATAGGTGTTTTTGTTTTATTTTACTATGGTTAATGTATTTTAGAGTAAGCACTTCATTTATGTTGTATACCATGATAGTTGTATTTTGCCTTTAATGGTTTATCTGTTTTGTGCGCCTTTTTGCCATATAAGGGTGGACAAGAGGGGGGTTCTTTTGGTCTGAAGAAGCCTATCCAGGTGAAAGCGCTTACCAAATCTTCTGTTTGTATCACAATAAATCCGAATTTTAAAGTTCATGAAGCAGCGTTTTTTTCAGCTTTGTTTCCTGCATTTTGGTTAGTGCTGTGTTTACTGCCTGCATCGCTACTGTGCCTTTTATGTTAGTTTATTAAGAATAAAGTTTTTGTCTGCTTTGTCTATCCCTGGATTATCAGGTTTTGGATTTTTGCTTTTACTGTGTACTTGTCATCTTCTCAGTGTGTAAGTTCCCCACTGTTGCCAGTGGTGAGGATTGAGGCTCTTTGATTACTGGACCAGTATTGGAGCGTCACAGTTGTCACAAGAGAAAGATTTGCATCATGACAGATGATGCTAGGAGACAATGTAATAACAGGCAATTGCCTAAGTAAGCTCAAGTCTTTAACATATTTATTCATTTATAAGAATTAAAATGCATCCAGCACATGATGACATGTGTAGTATAAAAGTACAGACTGCGACTGGCATCTGTGTAACCTGTTATTAGTCAACAAGTTAAGGCTTTCACTGAAGATGCATTTGTTGAAGCTAATAACCAACTGAGCCAAGGTGAAGATGTTTTACTGCAGATGAGTATACATGCAATCAGTCAGCCTGAGTTCAAAGATCTCCAGTAAGATAAAGTCAGATTTATTTTATCCATTTTTAAAACTAACTATGCTAATTAGACAACAAAGACAGATTAGAAGTGCTAAGATATTAGCAACATCAATCAGGAAATTTGTCCTGTCTTGTATTATCAGTTATTAAAAACCTAGCTTGGAGAATTGGCTATCCCATTGGGCAAACAACATTTCAAATGAAAGAATTAATGAGCAGTAAAAAAAATAAATAAATACATATATATATATATATATATATATATATATATATATATATATATGTATATATATATATATATATATATATATATATATATATATATATATATATATTTACACACACACACACACACACACACATTATATATATATATATATATATATATATATATATATATATATATATATTCTGCCATGAACTCCATGCAGCAAGACTGAAATTGTTTAATGGAGATATGATTTTCTGTACTATTACTAACAGTGGCCCTTTAAAAACTGTGGTTAGCAAGCAGGAAAAATAAAATAAAATAGCAGAATATATTGGTCTGTCAGAAAGCTACATATCAATAAGAGTTCCTTGCACTAGAACATGTTTTGTACAATGCGTTGTCCCAAAAATATTTTCATATTTTGCCTCATTGTCACTCATCCTATGTTTTCAAGACAAACAGGTGGAGTAGTTTGTTTATATGCTTTATTATATAGAAACACACCAGGATGGATAGCAGCAACATAAAATATAAATGGACTGGTTAACTGACAGATCATTATATACATGCATGCTTACATGTCAACAGTTCTTTACAAAATGGCAGTCTGGCTCGAATGTGCTCAGTATTTATACACATGTGCAAGCCCATGGAAAGCTTCTTAAAGGTATACAGGCATACTGAACTACATTCTCCCTCTTTTGTAAATTCCCCGCAATAAAATTACATCTGGAAAAGGCATGCAATTGTAGAGACACTAAGGAATAAACACAACATTCAGGACCAAATTGCTGTTTATCTGAAACATGGTCTGGAAATGCGACCTGATCTAGTGATATATCAATTAGGACTGTGTTAGCAACAGGGACAGTCATTGATGAACACTCTGTTTCAGGAGTTTTGGGAATCTCCTAAGGAACAGGTATATTTGCTGTAATGTCCTCTGGAAATGGAACACTGGATAACTCACTCCCGGATCTAAAGTCTTTTTCTCAGGCAAGATGCTGCAATACAGGCTTGGACACCTAAATTCTACTCCTTGTGATTTCACAATTTACAATTTCAGCTCTGGACATACATTTTTCATGACTCCAATCCGATCAAAACCTTACAATGTCTGCATCTTATCTCCCATTCTCGTACTGGATTGAGCAGTTTGCTGGGCTTACCATACTAGGACTTCTGTGACAAACCCCTTTTCAAAAGTTGAGCTCACACTGCTTTGTTGTTCTTACCACAGGGAAACAGCAGATTGCTACTGATTGGTAGTGTGATTCTGGTTTGTCTCGACAAAAGCCTTTGAGCAGGTGAAGCATGATGTTTATCATGAGGAATATTTCTGAGATTCAGGAGATTCAGAAAAACATCACTATTGTCTCATTTTGATTTCTCCAATAACTATTTCACACTTTGAACTGCATATTCTGCCAAACAATTTGACTGTGGGTACTCTGGGCTACGCATAACATGCATAAAGTCCTACACTGCAGCAAATCTCTTGAACTACTGGCTTGTAAACTGTGTACCATTGTCAGAAATAACTGTGCAGACTACCATGGACTGCAAAATGATGCTTCAACTTAGTAATGATAGTACTAGACACTAGATTTGGAAGTAGGTCAAGCTGAAACCAGTTTGAATAGGAATCTGTTAACACCATGTAATGCTGACCATTCCATTCGAAAATGTCTGTAGCTACTGTCGACCAAGGGAGTTCAGGAATCTGGTTTAGCTGAAGTGATTCTTTCTGATGATGTGGCTTAGTACTATTGCATACAGAACAAGATGAAAGTACTCTCTCAATATCCTTTGACATAGAAGGCCAAAATACTAGTCCTCTTGCCCTTCTATTGATAGAATCAGTTCCTGGTTGGCCATGATGCAAGATGGTAATATACTCATGTTGCAAAGATTTTGGAACAATCACTTTTGGACATTTCACGATGATACCATTGTCAAATAAAATGTCATCTCTGTATGGAAAATAAGGTTGCACTTCTACTGGTAAACAAGATTACTTTGAAGGCCATCCTCAACTGATAAAGTTGTTGAGCTCCTGAAGTACTGGATCTGAGGCTGTGTGACTTCTAAGCTCCTCAAGATGTGTGGAAGAAACATTTCTCACTTCTGTGACTTCAAAATCAAGTTTCTCATTTTCATGCTGCTCAGTGGTATTGCTGGGTGATCTGCATAAAGTATCAGCAAGATAAAAAAGTTTGCCTTTTGTGTAGACAAGATTTTGATTATAGTTTTGCAATTTCAACATCATGTGTTGCAATCTGGCAGGTGCTGTATGATTAAGCTTTCTCAAAATAGTGACTAGAGGTTAGTAGTCAGCTTCAATTTGAATTGAGTGGCCATAAATATAATCATGGAACTTCGAACATGCAAACACAATTGCCAAGAGCTCTTTCTCAATTTGTGCATACTGCATCTCAGTTTGGGATAGAGTTCTGGATAGATAGACTACTGGTCTACCCACTTGTAGAATGACTGCACCAAGACCAAACTTTGAAGCATCACAAGAATAAGTTGCTGGTTTTTGAACATCATAGTATATGAGAGTTGGTGGAATGGCAATTCACTGTTTCAGGGCATCAAATGCTCTTTGGTGTTGTTCTGACCAGGACCAGGATACAACTTTGCATGTTAACTCTCTGAATAGTTGGCTCAGGTCTGGAATGAACTTGCCTAGACAGTTAACCATGCCAATAAAAAGTTGTAAGGCTTGAACATTGTCAGGAACTGGCATCTCAAGAATTGCTGTTTGCTGGAAAGGATCTGTTCATAAGCCTGAACTGGTAAACAAATGACCAACCTAAGTAACTTCTGGTAGCCTGAATTTGCACTTCTGAGGGTTCTGCTTAAGATTCACTTTGTATGCTCTTTCCAGAACTTTCTTGAGGTTTCTGTCATGCTCGGCTTCAGCATCACCTCCTACTAGAATATCATCTACTATAATGACACACGGATAACCAGAAAAAAAATTGTTCCATGGCATGCTAGAAGACTTCACTGTCAGAATTTATCCCAAATGGCATTCTTAAAAATCTGTACTTGCCAAAAGATTACTGAAAGTGGTTAGCAATGAAGATTTTCAGTCAAGCAAAATTTGCCATAATGAACTCTTTGCATCCAAAACAGAAAAAACTGTGGTATTTGGCATAAGAGCAGCGACTTCTTCACCTGTATGCATTGGATGATGAGTTTTTTTCAGTGTTTTTCAAATCTCTTGGAACAATATATATTCTGATGTCATCTGAGCTTTTCCTGTGAGTTACTACCATGGAAGATACCCATTCAGTCAGTTCGTCAACTGGAGAAATCACACCTTGCTGAACCATTTTATCTAGCTCGGCCTTGACTCTGTTCTGCATTACTACTGGAACTTTCCAGGCCAGTCTGACAACTGGGCTGACTTCAGAGTCTAACTTCATGGAGTACATAACTGGAAGTTTGCCTAGTTTACATTCAAAAAGATCAGCATAGGTAGAAAACAGTAGTCTTTTAAGCATACATGATGGACTACCTTATGAAATGAAAGTAGTCCCATTTTCAAACTGTCTCTGAGGCCTAATAATGACTGTACGTGCCTTTTGACTATGTAAAATTGCAAGTCATAGCTGTTCCCAGCAGAATAACATGAAAGCAATATGGAACCTTCAGTTTGAATTTCTTCACCACCATAAGCAACAAGCTTCACACACTTTGCCAAATCAAGCTTCTCAGCAGCACATACTCTAGCAAATGTTCCTGCTGACATAACATTGCACTTTGAACCTGTTTTAACTTTGAGATCTATGGATCTTCCATTTATCTGAACAGTACAAAATACTTAATTATTTGCCCATACGTCTACTGCATTGTCTGTTTCATTAAGCACAGACACACCATCAACATAAAGTATGGTCACAGCTTTGTAATTGATCAACTTGTCTCTTTGAATGTTCTCTTTTAATAAAAGAATGTGCCTCTTTTGATTCACAAAATCTTTGGAAATTATTCTAATTTTTACATCTGTGCTAAGTTTGCTGACTCACCCTTGTGCTTCACTGAGACTGTGCATGCGCTGAAATTTGCTAGAAAGCTACAGGGTTTACCATGGACTGCTACGGGATTCACAGTTGCTGCCATGTGCTTTGGCCCATTTCTTTTAACAATGTCCTGCATACTATCAACATTAGCATCAGAAGATACTGGAAGCATTCTCATTTGTAAGCATACCTGTGTGCTTTTCTGTGAGCTCATATATTTGACAAATCTCAGTGGCCTTATTCAAAGTTAATCACTCTCTGGAAGGAAAATCTTTTTCACAGCATCATCTTTAATACCACACACAAATCTTTCTTTTATTAACTCATCCCTTAAATCACCAGATCTGCATGTTTTAGCTTTGTTTATCAAGTTAGTTATATATGCTGCAAACATTTCCCAAGCTTTTGATCCCTTGTGTAAAATAAGCACCTTTGAATTGTAATATTCATTTGGAGGATACACATGTATCTAAATTTATGTTTTAAACATTCAGGGTCTTCCCATGATTCAGCCGGTACCGGCAGCCATCTTTAAACACAGCTGGTGCATACACAAATGAATGTTATCTTTCTATGGCTTCTGAACCAGCTAAATTAAGCATAATTAATGCCTTTGTACATGCATCTTTGTCAGAAAATGCAGATTGTATGAAAATATAATACTCTTGCTCAAACACTCTTTAATTCTCTACAATATTATTATCAAATACAAGTGGACCAGGTTTCTGAAATCCTTCAACCATGCCAACAAAATATGCATAAACACAGTGCAAATATGGCACTTGTAATTATATATGAACATGCACACACACCAGGTACTTGTAATCACATTCAAATGCACAATAAACTTTTTGAAATACTGTACTTTGCGAAATATGCCACAAAATGGCTGTATTTTGCAAAATAAATGTATTGTAATGCTGCACAGACTTGTGAGCACTTTGCATACTTTGGATATTTCGAATAGCTTTAATTAATGTGAAAAAGTAGCACATAATGAAAAAATGTAATTTTCCTTATTTTATGCATTTAATGTGATTCAGACATTGTTTCAAACATTTTTGTAACTATTTTGAATATTTTTATAATATGTCACAGTTTCAGACATTTTGTTTAATGAGAAATTTGTTTTGAGCATTCTCAGTGCTTTGTTTTGTATTCTTTGAGTAAGAAACCATTTAAGCAAGTTTTAGTACCTGGAATTTGTTTCTGATCTGTTTTGCAAGTTGTACGTGCAGTAGGGTTGATCCATTCCTCTATATCCTCCAACACTAACTGAATGCCTCTTGGTCTTGATTCTGAATCCCATTTCAACACCATTTTGCTCATCCTATGTTATGATTCAAGACAAACAGGTGGGATAGCTCTTTTATATGCTTTATTATATTGAAACACATCAGGATGGATAGCAGCAACATAAAATATAAACAAACTGATTAACTGACAGGCCATTCCATTCATGCATGCTTACATCTCAACAGCCCTCTACAAAATGGCAGTCTGGCTTGCATGTGCTCAATGTTTATACACATGTGCAAGACCAAGGAAAGCTTCTTAAAGGTATACATACATACTGATCTACACACATTTATTAACAGAACATAGCTTTCTTTTACCAAACAACTCCCTAAGGCCAAGGTTGTCCATAAGACTTTTTTAAATGTTAATAAAACATCCTTATAACCAGAAAATTCAAATGATAAGTTAAGTTAAAATGAAATCAGTGTTTCATTTTACATTCATAACATCATATTTATTAATAGTACTTGCCCTCACAAATTGACTCTTTTATAATGTTAACCTTCAAAATCACAGGATGCAAGCTATTGAAAGATACATACATATTGCAGCCAATGTCCTTTCTTATATCAGCTGATAACTTTTTCTAGTCTCCAAATTAAAACAGCAAGGAAAAGTGTACAAACCATATTACATTTGACATTAATGACCAGGAAAAATGTACAAGATTTAATATGTTGATTCAAACAATCTAATTTGTTCTCCTCACCTGACCATATAAATAACATATCTATAAAACTTAAATAAGTAATTACAAGTGTGATGGGCCTTCTTTACCACAAGCCAGTAATCAAGGACCCTCAATCCTCACCATTGACACTGGTGGGAGATGGTCACTGAAACAGGAAAAGATTTACTCAGTATTTTCAAATGCAACTCTCTGCATCAAGCACAATTTCCCCAAGAGAAGTTACAAGTGAATGACTCACCCACACCTGGGTATTTGATTTTCACTCACACACACACACACACACACACACACACACACACACACACACACACACACACACACAAACACAATCCTGGGAAAGGATAGCACAGATTTACTAGCTGTGCCCCCTTATGCCCAGACAATAAGGTAACAATGTTGCCATCAGCCAGTCATTGTCAGGCTCTTACAAGGGTATCCAATTATAATGAGTAAAATCAATAACATAAATAGTAGAGAATAACCAAAGGCTTTTTGGAGTGGTCAAGGGATCACTAGAATATGCACAAGTACTCTCAAAATGTCAAAAGCAATTTCTAAAAGATCAGCCACAGTAAAAGTTATAAAATATTTAATTATAAATAATAAAATAGAAAACATGAGAAAAGTAGATATTTAAGTGCAATAACCAGCAGAGTTTCAGTCACAGGAGAAATAAAAACAACACAGTTGGACAGACTCAAGCAGACACAGAAAAACAATACCTAGCTAATTTCACTATAATTCCTGACTGTCTAAAGAAGAACTGTTCCTTAGCTAATTTAATTAATTCAGCAAAGCAAGATGGGCTGCTGAGAAGCTTACTTCACTATGCAAAGTGATGATCTTTTAACTTCTAAATAAACTCAACTGAAATGACTGTGATAACCATCATAGATTTTTATATCAGGTTTCAAAGAAAACAAAACAAAACAAACTGATCAGTGCTGGTTATAGAATGACATCACATTTGCTCACATACCTCAGTAGAGTGCAGACTCAGAGCGTTTTATAAGATCTGTTGTAGTATTTGAAAATTATAGAATTCTTTGTTTATTTACAAAACTATTTACAAAACTCCAGCCAGCCATGCTGGTGCATGCCATACATGCACTGCTCTATTCTCCCTGGCACAGATGGCAATAACTCTCATCATCACAATGGCATTAACAGAAGTACAGTTATATATATATATAGTAACCATCCCACATTGCAATAACAATGCTGACATAGCTGGGATTGATTGCTGCCTCCATTGCCACACCCTGTATCTGTTGAAAACAAGAATATTTGAAAACCAAATAACTATGTTTTAAAATAAAACATTCAAACCTGCACATAAAAATTAGTTTCTATATCAGAAAATGACCATTGATTTTAAAAATGGTGTCTAAATCACAAAAGAAATACAACTAATGAGGGATCAATGTATGAGGACTGACAATATCATATATATATATATATATATATATATATATATATATATATATATATATATATATATATCAAAATACTCATTAGTTATTAATTTAATTTTTAAACCTATTAATACATTGAGCAGAATCTAAAATAAATGATTTAATATTTCTCACACCCTTTTTGATTTATTCTCATAATATAACACAAATGGATATACCTTGTGTCCTGCAATGGAAACTGCGGGTTTCATAGGAGGATCATTACAACTTTTATGAATCTTTGGTATGCCAAAAAAAAAAGTATTGACGTATACAGGGATTTTTCATCACTTAAGTTGTACACCAAGGCTTCTTACAAAAGACAACCAATCATCTTCTACATAACCCTTACCAATAATGTCATTTTTGATCTTTTAATAGAAAGAGCTATCAGAAAGCGGGTAAAACTTTTTTTTGCTTCTTTCATAACACATTCTATTCATACTGAAACAGACAATTTGTGTCCTGTATTCTTAATTCTCTAGACTCATTGTTATTTTATTTATTTATTTTTAGTTATTTTCAACTGGATTTTTTTCAACATAACTCCTCACTTGCTTCTCTTGTATCTGTGAAGAGTGGGCTGAATAAGTTTGGTTTATAAAAGAAGTACTTTACCTGACCTATCAGACTCCTTATTCTCGACAAAAAAGTGCTGCCAGCTTTAATTTTCTATTTAACAATTTTTAAACTAAAGTACAACAAATCCATGCCATTTTTGATGCAATAAAATTATCTTCATTTCAAACTATATCAAACTCATCTTTCCTCATGTCTCTGTCTCAGAAATGAAAAATCTTAAATGTAAACTTACTGTCGCTGGCATCAGTGGTGACAGTCTCCTGTACATTTTCACACCCTCTCAAATCAAAAACAAAACATGTTGCATTTATACCAGCTACACTGTCATTCATTACAGATCCACTGACACGGGCAAAATAAGATGATGACATTATATTTACAAGGGATGTAAGAGTGTTTTCTGCCATCAAAAAGCCGTCTGGTATAAAATTGGCTTTGTATTGCATATGATCCTCTATGCACTAGTTATCTAGGTATGGCTCTATCTTTGAAGCACTGATTACTGATCCAAACTCTGTCATTCTTTGGTTGGTACAGTACTCTCAGTAGTTCTCCATGTACAAACTGCTGTTTCAGTGATGGTTTCCTAAAAATTATGAATTTGCAATGGTTGGGTCTCTCCATTCATTCCACAATTAGCTAGTGCAACATCTGAACTATGTGACTGGTGAAGGAAATGTAAATAATCATTATAATCTCTAGAAAAGTACTTTTCTTATACTGCCTCAGAGTTTGTACCTCTGTGGAAATTATATTAGTAATCAGATCCAAAACTTTAATCAAGAATTTAATCAAGTTGATGCTTCTGGAACCAACTTAATGAAGTCTCTTGATTAAGTCATCAATGTTCAATAATATGGTTTGATGAAGTTACTGGTTAGACATAATTAGACCACTCTGCATCCAAAATCTAAGTTCATATGGCACTCTTTGTTAATAAGAGAGAAAAAATGGTACATTCCTGTTTGTTTTTATCTGCCAATACAAACTTCTTAGAAAGTCATCTTGTGTATTAACCAAGCCACAAACCAGAGCTGCCTGTATCAACTACTCTTTGTATTTCACATGTTTCTTGCTTTCTAAACAACTCTGTTTACTAGTATTGTGATTTTCAAATACATACATTTTACTGAGAAAATGGTTTCATTGTACCTGCTCGGTGGCAGAAATGAATAATGCTCTGACTGTTCCTGATTCAGTTGTGCCAGGAAGGAGATGGTTAGGACAGATGTGTAGAGATATGGAAAGCACTGAACTTTGAGCAACAAGCTTTTCATCAAAAAAGAAAGAGAAAAAGTTTTTATTTAAATTATGCTTAAATATTTAAGCTGCAATTATAGTGACGTGTATGATGATGCTATGTTGTACTTCTCTGCCTTTTTTCTACATTTTAGCCAAAATGTTATCAGTTTGAATTTTTTAATTTGTTCTGGGGCTTTAGTCTTGTAGCTTAAGTTGCAGTTTAGGGAACAATGTGCATCTATATTATACTGCACTTCTATCTCCTCAAGTAGAATTACTTGTGAAAGCTAGCTACTTGTATTTCGAACTCTGCTGGGTCGTAGTCTTGTAGCTTCTTCCACAACTGTGACAGAACTGTGAACTATTGCCAGATTTGAGCCTTATTTAGTAATTCGTTTTTGCATTTTTCCATAAGCCATATTACTGATAAATTTCTGCAGTCTGATGCCTTAGATATAGTAGAATTACAGTAGTGAGAGTACTGTTTTTTCTCCTCCTGCATTTGTGCCTCAGTGCTTTTACGGTTGTTGATATTCCAGTTTTGTTCCTACAGTTTTATATTCTGGTAATTATTTTCCTGCTTAAAGTTGCTTTCCCATGGCTTTCTGTTCCCCTCTTCATTCTATCTGCCACACCCCCATTAAGACATTAAGTTAAAGTTTCTGAAAGAATTCCAGTATTGGCTTCCTTTGATTGGATCACCCCCTAGCTAGCCTGAGTCTTCCTTGCATTTTTTCTAAACCCTGACACCCTTTTCTTATTGTGGATTTATAAGGCTGTGTCTCTGGCCCCCACCCCTTATGGTAATCTGATTTCCAAAATCCCTCCCTCCTATCTTTCTTTGCTACAGTCTGTTGTATAAGTTATTAATTACTCTTCCCACCCACTGTTTTCAATAGATCTAGGATACTGTGTGCCCACCCCACAAACAGAATTGCTTTATAATACATCTCCATTACTACATATTGTCTCCTGTTAAATTCCCCAGAGCTCAGCAAAGCTTGGCATCCTAGCCTGTGTTCAAGAAGCACTACCCAGGCAAAGCTAAGTACTTTTCATTGGAAAATCACACTCGCTTAAGTTATTTTGAGAGATTGCTTCTGTTTTCTGCTTTTATTTGTGCATCTCACTGTATTTTTGTAAAATAATTACTTTTACTCTCACTTTTACTTATCTCAGACCTTCTTGAAATCACCTTCAGCAAGGGGTTTCCATCTAATTATTTAACTGATTTGTGGTAGTACAGCACTTGTGTCTCTCTTCTATTGTATGTTTATATTAGGAGGACTGGATTCATTCATGTTGAGGCAGAAGATGTTTGCCTGGTCTATCTCAGATGGGAAATACACAAAATGGCTCATAGTGCAGTTGTTTATTGGCCAGAGAGCTCATTAGTTAGTTTTCTGTTTTCTTTGTTTTGTCTGTACTGCTATAAATTTGGTGTGATTTGTGCAGAGCTGAACATCACACAACAGCAGTTAACAGTGCCCAGTACAGTAGCTAAGATGTAGAAAGCAAATTTTCCTTTTAAAATCTATGTCTGTAAAGTAGTAGAGATGGAGCAAATGCCTTGTGCATTGAGAAGCTTAAAGCAGACAGTGAGGGTTGAGTGGCAATACATTTATATTTAGTAGAATTCAGTATTGTGCAACTATGTAAATATTAAAGTTAGTAGAATTTAGTACTGTTTAACATCATCTGCCCCAATGAAGCTCCATTATTAGTCTACACCAAGAAAACACCCTTAACAGCTTTCTATCCCCAATTGTAGCTCTCCAAAGGACAGCACGGGTATGCAGTTCTCTTCTGAGCTGAAAGCTTCTCTGCTGAAAGCTTGGTGGATATGGACATCTTGAGACAATGTAGCTATTGTCTTATCTTTACTGGCAATCACTTAATTCATAAAGAAACATACATAGTATGCAGGAGGTGTACTTAAACAATGACACTGGATGCTAAACTCTTGCATGCAAGCACACATCAGGTTGTCAAAACCATGCCCACAATACCCAACACTCATAGCACCAACAAGCAAATAGACTAACATACATTGAGGCACTTAACAGTAATATTTCTAAAACAACAAAGATTGACTTTACTGCCCATTGTCAAAACTGTGCCTCAGCAATCCCAAAGGCACTCAGAAAAAAAAAAAAACACCTAACACTACACATACAGTCATACTCAATAGATTCCTAAACACTAAGCCCCTAAGAGAAGCAGACACACTTCCCAGGACACTCATCATGGAAGACTTAATTGTCAGACATACTGATGTACCTCTATCCAGGCTGAACAAGGAGAAGATAGTTAGTTGGATGTCTGTAGCCAGGACACCCCAAATCACAGATGCGCTCAAGTCATTACACCACAGGTACCAGTATGATTCCATCATAGACTGTGTAAGTGTAAAT
Source organism: Protopterus annectens (assembly GCF_019279795.1). NCBI lineage: Eukaryota > Metazoa > Chordata > Ceratodontiformes > Protopteridae > Protopterus > Protopterus annectens. The sequence continues at coordinate 198,213,341 of NC_056742.1, forward strand.
GACCTGAGACATACTACCTCTCTGGACTATCTGAAGGAAACACTATGGAGATCTCAGACTATTTGTATCAAGCAGGTATGAGCCTAGAACTTAGGTTCATAGGTTCATAGGTAGGTACTAGGCTATTGGCCCTAGGGCCTATATAAGCCTAGCCAAACGGCACCCTGGCTTTTGCCACCAAAGAAAATTATTTTCCTGTGCCCCTGTCAAGCAGAGCCACATAAGTGATCCCCGGGGTGAATTTCCTATCTCCCATCCAATCATCAAGATTTTTGCTGAAGAGTGCGAATGAGGAGCTTTGTTTGATATAGATAGGTAATTTGTTCCAGAGTATGGGAAGTCTCTAGGACAGGAATCTATCCCTCCAGCATGTTCTGCTAATTGTGGTGACAAGGTTTAGGTCCCTAGAGCATGTAGCTCAGAGGGACTGGGATTTCTTTACATGGAGCATGTCCAACAGCTCTGGGTTTGACATAGCTTTGTATTTTAAGCAGAGATCACCTCTGAGTAGGCAATATGCGACAGAGTAAAGCTGGAGTTTTTTGAGACGGTCTGCATAGGGCATCTGTTTGAGGCCAGTAATCCTCTTTGTGAGGTATTTATGTGGTCTTTCCAGTTGTTGTAGATGTCTTGTGAAGTACATACCAAAAGGGGCATTGTACTCTATAATGGGTCTAATGAGTGATGAGTAGAGGGGAACAATGTCCTCTTTTTTCCTGGATGAGAAACCTTTTATGATGAGGTGTGCCATGTAGAAGGATTTCCTGACTACTGTGGCGATGTGATTATCAAAGGAGAGACTACTGTCCACCTGTGTCCCAAGGTCTCTTATCGCACTTTTGGTGTTAAGTAGACACCCGCCTATGTGGTAGTTCCTGGGTGCAGAGTTTTTACCAAAAGGGATGACAATGCACTTTTTGGCATTGAGCTTGAGGCCATGGCTTTGACACCAGGCATCTGTCTCAGTGAGGCCCTTTTGTAGGATGGCCACATCATTAAGACTTTTGATTATGGGTCTTAGTTTACAGTCATCTGCGAACTTTGTTAGCCAAAGACCTTCTGTGTTAGCCTGTACTTCAGAGAAGTAGATACCAAACAGGAGAGGACCTAGGACTGAACCCTGTGGTACTCCACTTGTCACTGGTCTGAAGTTGGATTTAGAGTCTGCTACTTTCACAGTGTGGGTTCTGGCAGTGAGCCAGTTGGCAACCCATCTTGTGGCATAGGTATTTATACCTGGTATAGTGAATTTGTATATAATTCCAGAGTGGGGGATGGTGTCAAAAGCCTTGGCGAGATCTATATAGGCTGTGTGAACCACCTTACCCTCATCTACGGCTTTGGTGACCGCTTCAAAGAAGTCTATCAGGTTTAGAAGACAGGATCTGCCTTTTATAAACCCGAACTGGGTAGGGTTCAGAGTTTGGAGATTGCCAATGTCATTGTTTATAAGTTTCATGATGATATGCTCCATAGCCTTGCAGACCAGGCTCATCAGGCGGTAGTTCCCGGGGTCCATGGTGGCTCCCCCTTTGTGGAGTGGGATAACCATTGCTGTGTGCCATTCAGTGGCACAAAGCCTGAAATGAGGCTATGATTGAACATGGTACTTAGGTGGGGTGCCAGTTAGTTCTGAAGTTCATATAGAACACAGCCTGGGATGCTGTCAGGTCCCATGGATGCTGTATTCCTGGCTTTGGAGAGTGTGTTTTTTACCTGTGCAGCTGTGATTACACGTACTTTGCATTCTTCTAGTATAGAGATGGGCCCTTTAGGGGATGAGAGAGGGGTAAAGTTAGCACTGAACCTATCTGTCAGGATGTTGGCAATATCAGTTGGTACTGTATATTTAGTGCCATTGTGCTGTAACTCAGAGCAGATCTGAAAATTGCCATTGAGATTCTTGACATAGCTATAGAATGCTTTGTGGTTGTCTTTAGAATCAGTGGTGATTTTGTTTTCGTAACTAGCTTTTGAGGATTTTATCAGGAATTGCAGCTTCTTACTGAGGCTGACCATGGAGTTCCTCCAATCATGGGATTTTACTCTTTTTTGCACGAGTTTTTTTCTTCTGTTGTAGAGTTTGTTTATACCAGGGGACCACCAGATTGGCTTCCTTTTTTTGGAAAATAGCATCTTGGTTCTGTTAGGGATTGCATGATCCATGCACTTGTGTAAGTGCTTATAAAGTGCAATTGTATAGGATTCAGCAGTCATATCCCTATTGTCCATCAGCATGGGTGTCGTGAAGTTTGCCATTTCTGTCTTAAGAAGAGTGAAGTTGGCTTTGGAGAAATTTTTTACGGTGGTTTCCCTAATGGGGGGGGTGGGGGTGTGGTGTGGATGTCTAGGGTGATTTGCTTGTGGTCGGATCTGACCAATAAGGAATTGATTGGGGTGTGGAACACCGGTTGCCCATATTGGTAATGACCAGGTCCAGGATATTGCTGCCCCTGGTGGGAGTGTGGATAAGTTGATCCAAGGCATTGGAATTTATGAATTCCAAAAAGCATTGAGCACAAGAGTTGGTACATGAGTAATTTTCCCAGTTAATGGTGGGGTAGTTGAAATCACCCATTATTAGGGTGTTAGGTAGTACCCTAATATTTTCCAATGTATCAAGAAAGGAGGATTGAGAATCCTGGGGCATGGTTGGGGATCTGTAGCAAGCTACAATTTGCATTGTGGTCTTGCTCAGAGTTAGTTGCACTTGGATAATCTCAGATGCATTATGCTGAGCAACTAGCCTGGAGGTGTGGATATCCTTAATGAATATGGACATGCCTCCGCCTTTAGTGCTTCAGTCCAGGTTAAGTGGCCAAAAGGTGTGGTATGAATTATAGCCTGGTAATGCAGGGGTGCTCTCTGGAGCCTTGAACCAGGTCTCTGTCACTGCACAGATGTTGATGTTCTCCATTTTAAGGAGTGCCTTGAGTCAGTGCATTTTGAGGTTTAGACTTCTAGCATTAAGTAGCATTACTCTCAGATTTTACTTGCTTGTTCCTGTTACAGTGGTGAATTTGTCATTTGAATCTTGCCTAAAAAAGGCACTATAGGGGTGGCAAGAGCCTTAGCCAGTATCCAGAATCCCAAGGGCAACAGGTGCAGGCCATCTCTGGCAAAGCATTGTGGTTTGTCGATCATGTCATCCCAGGCAGACAGATACTGGATCCCCTTAGAATGACACCAGAAGCTTAGCCAATTGTTGAAGTCAATCAATTTGTCCTTGTCCTGTGGTATCATTCTGGGTGATGGCAGGATGCTACTCAGGGCTAGGATCATACCTGCCTGGGTTACAAGATCAGAAAGCTCCTCCATGTCTCTTTTCATGTAGTCCAGGGAGGTACGTCTCAGGTCATTCACACCAACATGGACAATGACAGAGTCATATTTGTACTTGCTGTGGAGTGACCTGAGTGCATGCGTTATGTGGTGGATCCTGGCACCTGACAGGCAGCTGACAGTAACTTTATCCTTGTTTAGCCTGGTGAGTGGAACATCAGTGTGTCTGACTGTAGAGTCACCTATGACTAGAGTGTTGGGTACGTTGTTATGCCTTATGAGCTGTGGTTGAGTGGCACACTGAGTTTGTGGGCTATGTGTCATTTGTGTTGTGTTGGGGGGTGGAAGTTGCTTTACACCATGTCAATACCTGCACAGAGGTTGTACATACCTACAGAAAGCACAGAACTAGCCCCAGAAACAGACCAACCAGGTGTCATCCCAAATTAAACAGGATATACAACAAAAGGGGAAAAAGTGATGGCAAAAATCACATAGGGTAGTTCCCATAAAGATAAAAACTGTCTCATCAAACTAAATAGGCAGCTAAAAGGGCATATTAGGTCAAACAAAGGCAACTTTGAGGTTAAGATAGCCAAAGAAGGCCTTATTGTTATCTTTCACCTGGATGGCTATGTCAGAAACCTCAAGGGCAGCACACAGGAATGTGCTGAACTGGTGGTTAGGGGTGCCATGTTCACCGAACCTGGCACTCATTGTGAACCTGTTAGTAGACAAATTCAGTTCCAGCTTCACCCCCCCTCCACCTCCAACTATCACCCAAGTAATGCCTTTAGACAGAACATCACCAGCTATAAGTAGGAAGCATGTACTGGCTGGACTTGCTAAAGCCGAGAACACAGTCTCAATGGGCCCGAATAATATCCTGGGATGCCTCCAGAACACTCTATAATACAACTTATCAGGACCACTACAAGAATGGAGGACTGTAGTGATCATCCCCCCTCATAATCGAGGACCTTCAACAGACCCTGGAAATTACAGACCCATTAGTCGACTAATCTTATTTGCAAAGCCATAGAAAGAATTATCATGAAAACTATCAACAAGAACATAGGAAACCTCCAGACACTGGCTTCATCCCAGTTATGCTTTATCAAAGGGAGGTCATGCTAACTGAACCTGGGGACTTCCCTGAAATGGTCACTAAGGCAATAGATGAGGGGAAAGGGGTGAACACTGCCTACCTAGATCTGGCTAAAGTATTTGATAAAATTTCCTACTCAGGTATTGTCATTAAACTTATGGAACTAGACATAAACCCCTTTATCATATGCTGAATAACTAGCTGGTTTATGGATATGATTTAAGAAGTTAGGACCAGTGAGGCCACCTCCACAAAGAGGCCAGTCAACAGTGGAGTCCCTCAGGTCTCTGTGCAGGGCTCACTCCTCTTTGGTATCTATTTCTTGGAGTAGAAAGTCAATGTCAAACATTTCTGACTGGCTAAGTTCACCAGTGATTGCAAACTGGGATCAGTCTTTCAATCACCATCAAAATGAGAACATCCTTAAGGAAGGTTTAACACAGGCAAACACTTGGTACCAAAGCCATGGCTTAAAACTCAATGCTAAGAAATGCATTATAATACCTTTTGGGAAGTGAGCAACTCCAAGTAACTACATCATCAATAAAACACTCCAAAAAGTTGGTTCACTAGTCTGGGACCTGTGAACTCATTTAGCTAGTAATCTAGCCTTTGACCAACACACGTCAAAGGTAGTAAGAAAATCGTATCACTGTAACAGTCTCTCATACCCATCATAGAGTATAATGCCCCCTTCAGTGTGTATCTGACCTAGCACATGCTGTAAGTGGAACTTTTGCAATGGTTCCATACAAAAAAAGACAGGTAGCAAACACAATGTCCTACACTGATCACCTCAAAACCCTGTCTCTTTACTTGGCATCATACAGACTTCTGAGAGGTGAACTTCACCTGGCAAACACAACATCCCTGATGTCTGCAAAACACACAGCATCAGAAGTACTAGATTACACGATCCAAATTTTGCTTGCAACATAAATAGGACATGTTGGAGAGACGGATATCTTTCTCAGAGAATTTCCATTCTCTGGAACAGGCTCCCTCTCCATGTGAAGCAGTGCTCCTCCGTAGTCTTCTTTAAGCACAAGTTGGACCAGTGGATAGGTAATCAGAAATTCACCTCTTGTTTGGAACCTATGTCTCTGATGGACAGATGCAGTGAATAAATCACCCACTATTTAAATCAAATATGTGGGTCTCATTTGGTTGCATGGTTAGGCCTATAATGGCCCTAGTGGTCATTAACCTATGAATGTGAACCTATGAGTCTATGAACATGGTTGATGCTTGATGACCTGTCACAGGACAAGGAGATAGCAACGTGCCTCACATCAGCACTGTGGCTTACTAGTCAGTTTTGTGCAATACAGTTATTACAAGTGTGGTAAAACATGTGCCTGACAACTGTGGAAGATGAATGGTTTTGAGAAAAAAATAATTTAAATGATGGCAATAAAGCTATTCTGAGTATCATTTTGCTTCCACTACTAGCTTAAGAGATGAAGGATCATTGAAAGCAGTTTTTCTCTAGACAGAGAAGGGCCCCAGGAGTCAGTGTGGCATGGTCTAGTCTACTGGATGGTAGAACTAAAGACTTTTAACCTCCAGATATTCAGATTTGCTGGATGGTAGTTTAAGAAAGAAAAGGCATAATGTTACATAATTTAAAATGCTTTTAGTGTATGGCAGATGACTGACAGATGCTGGGCCTGCAAAAAACAAGAACAAAATCATTTATTTAACGTCAAAATTCAGACTTAACGGTATGTTTGCTTTTTATCTGAGGTAGCCATATATTACAACAGCTGCTTATTCTCTTATAGTGGTTGCATTAATTGCCTTGAAGAGTCAGATCTATATTGTCTAATATGTTGCTGTGCAGAAAATATTTATGCATTGTGTGCTCTGTTGTTTACCATTGTAGAAAACCATTATGGATTTGGCTCCACATCTCTCTCTCTCTCTCTCTCTCTTTCTCTCGCTCTCTCTTTAGTGTGCCCCAGTTAAGTATTTTCCCAGATATCAATGCTTTCTGTAAATACTTTAAAGCATGACACATTATATATTTATGTCACTTAAATTCTAGATATGTATTTCTTAGGTGTTGTACTCCAAAGTTTAATATCTGGCTTGATATTGGTTAAAAGATACAGGTTTTCTTTACTTGGGTTTTTAAATGTGAAATGCGGTATATTTTGAGACAGTAATCAAAATTTTAAATATATTCTCAAACATAAAATGGCAGGAAAAGTAATGAAAAGCCAACGGAGGATTTTCTACAGCACAGCTCTTGATGGATAGCATCATTATTTCACACACTGGGTTGCTTGGCTGAGTTACGTTTTTCCTTGCAGCATATTTCTACAAAAATCTTTTACATCAGTTTGAAAGGAACAGTGAGGTTGGTAGAATTCCTTCTGTTTGTATTTTATATTGTGTCTCCTAGGCATGAGCTGAACTGAAAGCTATATATTATAAGAAATAAAGAACAGTGTTTCTGATATAGCAGCTTAATAAACAGTTTCTCATGATTTCCAGTTAGCAAAGTGCAAGTTATAAGAAAAGCCACCTATGACATTTTATTTTGACTTTAAAAGTAGACATTAATATAAGAAACATGACTGCATGACATTTTTAGAATAATCAGAAAAGATGCCCACAGCATCCACAAGTTTGCAGACTAGACCTAATTTATTTTAAGTGTATATTATGACTTTATTAGTTGACATTTACCTGGTTTACAGCCTTATTCAGTTTTTTAGAAATTTCTGTACACAGCATTCCAAGCTCACTAAAAGTAATGACTTAGCAAATGATGAAGTGGTTGAACATTTTATACTTTCTTATGTCGTATCATGCATTTATTTCTGCATTGTTTCAGCAAACCTGACATACTGAAACTGAAATGATTTAATTATTGTGAAATATAGTGTGACATCAATCTAGTGTGTGTGTACTGAAATGTGGGTAACTGTATTCTTTAAATCCTTAATGTCCATTGTGTCTTTTTATTTATTTATTTTATTTTATTTTTTTTTATTTTACATTTGTTGACCGGGCTAGTCTAGCTGGATATATGTTCATTTTCAGTAGAGGCCCGGGGAGATAAGCTCCAAAGTTAAAATGAATTTACATTAAAGAAATACATGAAAATAACAGAGTAAAAGAAAACATTATAACTGGTGACATAGTTATAAAGTGTAAAAATGCAGTAAGTAGAACATAATTGGTAAAAATATTGTTACAAAAATATTGTTACAAGTGACATTCTTGGAGAATACTAGCATAATGTACAGTAACTGAGGATAAAGGAAAGCAAGAAGAACATAGCAGTTATGTGAGTACATCTAGTGGTATAACGTGGAAAGAATATATATAAAAAACACACTTTTTAATATATATAGATAGTAAGAAGGAGAAATAGATCAGTGGATGTAAATATGAAGTAGATTTAGGGTTCTAAAGGTCTACAATTTAGTCAGGTGTCAAGAGTTAGAGTTGGTCAGGATTAATACAGGGGCACAGCCATTGTGATTTGAGGTAGAGCTTAAGTTTCTTTTTAAAGAGAGATTTTGAGGGAATAGTAGAAAGTTCAGAGGGAAGTAGGTACCAGTGTTTTCCAACAGTGTTAGAGAAAAGGGAATCTCCAGCCTTGTTGTTTGCTTTGTCAATATTTACAAGAAGTTTGTGTGCGGATCTTAGGGACTTTAGGTTATGGTAGGGGTAAATAAGAGTAGATAGTATAGGTGTTTTGTCAGGTTGATATAGAATTTGATGGACTATGGCTAGTTGATTTATTTTTAGTTGCTGCTGAAATTCAAGCCAGCCTAGTTGCTTTAGATTAGTACAGTGGTGGGTTCTGAAAGGGTTACCTGTAGCAACTCTGGCTATGTTGTAGGAGCTTTCTAATTTCAGAAGATTCTTTTTTGATAAGTTATTAAATATAGGTGAGGCATAGAGAAGGGGAGAGATAAGGTGGGAGTGGGCAATAGTTATTCTAGATTCTGGAGTGAGGAAAGGTTTGATTCTGTAAAGAGAGCCTATTTTTTTATTAATAGTTTTCAAAGTGTTGCTTATATGGGTATCAAAGTTAAGGTTGTTGTCAATGGTAATGCCTAGTAGTTTGGTAGTAGGATCTTGTGATATAGGTGTGCCATTTTTAGATGTTATTGTAAAGTCTATATGGGGAGATTTACAGGAAGGTGTGAAGAGAAGGAGTTTAGTTTTTTTTTGGGTTAAGTAGGAGACAGCTTTGTGAAAACCATTCTTCTACAGAATTAAATATGTGTTGTGTAAGGGAGTGAAGATCTGATACAGATGTGGCTGAGCAAATTAGTGTTTGGATTCGTCTTCGTATTGTATGCATGTAGCTTGGGGAACTACTTGGTGGAGGTCATTGATAAATAAAGAAAATAGGAGGGGACCCAGTATGGACCCTTGGGGGACACCAATATTAACAGGTAGCTGGGAAAATAGAGTGGAGTTCCAGAGTACTGATTGATGTCTGTTATTTAAGTAGGATTTGAACCAGTTAATAGGTTGGATTTCAAGTGACAAAGATTGAAGAATGTGTATGAGTATTTGATGGTTGACCATGTCAAAAGCCTTGGACAGGTCTAAGAAAAGTGCAGAGGAAAGGGTGTTATGGTTATGATTTTTGTTGATTGTGTCTGTAAAGAAGAGGAGGGCAGTGGTGGTACTGTGGGAAGGTCTAAAACCATGTTGGGTATTATAGAGTAAGTTATTTTGGAGAAAATGGTCAAGCAGTTGCTTGTGTATACATCTTTCCATAATCTTAGATAAGGGAGAGAGTAGGGCTATAGGGTGGTAGTTAGAGATTTCAGTAGAATTTCCACCTTTATGAAGAGGAATAATATAGGAGACTTTCCAAAGTTTAGGGACATATCCCTCAGTGGTGGTTCCTTTGATCAGTATGGAAATTAGGTAGGCTATGGATTTGGCTGCTAATTGCAAGTATTCTGTGGGTAGTAGGTCAGTAGAGGTAGTACATGGTTTGAGTTTTTTGATAAGGGAGAGAATGTAAGTTGTTGGGACAGGTTGGAAAAGAAATGGTGGAGGTGGGTTTAAGTTGCCGTTAGATATATTTGTGTTTTTGCTAGACAGTTGACTGGCTAGAGTTTGAATTGTTTCGGTGAAAAAGGAATTAAAGTCATTAGCAATTTGGTTGGGATTCTTTATGTCAGAGCCTTGTGGGTTTAGTGTGATAGGTTTACTTGGCTGTAGTAACTGATTTATGTTTGCCCAGAACTTTTGTGGGTTAGTTTGGTGAGTTTGCTGAGATTTCAGGTAATAGTTTTTTTATCGGTCATTATTGCTTTTTTGGTCTCATTTCTCAGTTGTTTGTAGTGTTGGTAATCTGTTGTGTTTTTAGTTAAGCGAGATTTGTTCCAGATTTTATTTCTGAGATGGATTTTTTGCTTAGTTTCTTTTGAGAGCCAAGGGGCAGATTTAGTTTTAATTCTAATAGAGCGAGTGGGGGCATGGTAGTTGAGTATGGCCAGAAACATAGCATTAAAGAAATCTTCAGCTTCATCAAGAGAAAGGTGTTTTAAGGGGGACCAGTTACATGCATTCAGTTCACTTTGAAATAGCTCCAAGTTGAAGCTTTTTTTGGTTCTGATTGTTCTAGTTATGTTTTGGGTAGGTGGGTTGGTTGTGAGCCTGATAATGTAAGTTAATAAGTGATCACTTATATCATCAGGGAGGATTCCTGTTTCATAAGTATGGGGTTGATTGTTGGTGAGTATGCAGTCTAAGGTACTTTCATTTTTGTTAGTTTTATTTATTCTAGTGGGGGAGGTGATAGTTTGAGAAAACCCATAAAGGTTAATATGGCTAGTAGGGTGTTTGTTGTTGCAAGATTGCCAATCAATGTTTAAGTCACCTAGGATAATTGTTTCTTGGGGTAAGTTTAGTGATAGCCAACATAGGATGTTTTTGATGATAGAAATATTATTTCCTGGGGGAACATAGATGCAGATAATAAAGATAGATTTGACTGAGTTTAGTTTAAGTTTTGTAATAAGAATTTCAGCATTCGAGTCCTGAGGAGGTTTTTGGTGGAAAGTGGTTATTTGAAGGCTAGATTTAAATAAGATAGCTATTCCACCACCTGTTTTAGATACCCTGTCAAGACGCAAGATATTATAGCCAGGAGGGATGACTTCAGTGTCTTTTGTTGAAGGTTTTAACCAGGTTTCTGTTAGACAAATAATATCAAAGGAATAGAGTTCTAAGAGAGCATGGAGTTGTGTTGCTTTGTTATTAACACTACGTATGTTGAGGTTAGCTATTGAGAGTGAGTTGTTAAGTTTTTTAAGTAGGGGGTTAGCAGTGGGGTTTTGGTTAAATGTCTGATTTATAGAGGAGCTAATTGGACCTGGGTTTGGGTGAATATCACCATTGTTTAGTTAGAGTAGTAGGGTTAGATATGCAGTGTTTGTATATTTACTTTGAGGAAGGGGTAGCCTTCTAGGATTTAGGTGAACATATTTTATGTGGGTTATCCTATGATATTTAGGTACAAGATAGCTAGGTGTGGAAGTGATGTTGATGTGATGGTTTTGGTAGGTAGGAATTGAAGAGCTAGGTTGTTTAGTTGGGTTGGGAAGGTGTGATAGTAGTGGGTGTTCGTAGGAGGTTATAAGGTGCGCTAATATTAATGGGGGAAGAAGTGAGAGCATGAGTAAGGTATGTTTGAGTACTAGGGTGGGGAGTTTATACATTGTAAAGGTGGATGTTAAGTTCTAGTTACTAGTACAAATGTAGTGGGTGTGGTATTGCAAGACAAAGGTAATGGTGGTTGTGAAAGGCAGTGGTTAAAAAAGAAATATGGAGGGAAAAGCGAAGATTGGTTAATGGTGGTGAGGGTGTGATTGGAGGAAAAGGTGAGGGGGTGTGGCTAGGTAGGTAGAAATGTAGAGGCACTGGGGTGGGTGGGATTTGGGGTAGGGTATGGGGAGCGGAGTGAGCCCGCAGGGTGAATGGAGCGGGTAGAGACAAAGGAAGATAAGTTAGCAAGGAAACAATCAGCAATGCAGGTAACTACAGGTTGGAAGGCAGGATATGAGTGGAGAAGGTTTAAGATAGAGGGGGAGTCTAGGGAAAAAGACTGCTATAGGAGTACAAACTGAAAAGGCACCATGTAAGTATGAATAGGAACAGGCAAGCAGCTTAGTAAATAGATTGAGTTTACAAAAATACAACATTGAGAGAGGGAGTGATAGATGGATGGGAGAAGGGTGCCCCCTAGTGGGCAGTTCTGGTATTGTAGGTGAGTTTGAAAGGGAGCTGAGTAGTGTAGGAGAGTGGAGAAAAAGAAATCTATAGTGAGAGGGGGTGAAGGTAAGTGGAAGAGGTGTGTAGGCTGTTGGGTAGATACAGAATAGGGGTAAGGCAGCTGGCTGCTCAGGCTCCCAGTGAACTTTGGAGCCCTGAAACAGGTCGTGGATAGGGGTCTGCTTTACCAGGTAGATTTAGTCCATAACATACTTATTTCTTTCCTTGATAGAGGGTGCAGAAAACAGGAAACTAGAGGTTGAGGCCACAGGATTTGGATAGGGTTCTTAACACACCAGGTAGGCTGTGGTTATATCAGGAGCAGGATAGGTTGAGCTGGGTACTTAGGGGAGAAAGGGAGATAAAATGTAGAGGAGAGAAACAGAGTTAGCAATTCAGCATTTATATTCAAATAGGCAGTAATAGCTAGCAGTAACACTTATAACATTGCAAATAGTGACTGTTAAATGAGAGGTGAGATGCATACATTTAGTCAGTCTAAGCAGTTCTTAAGCACTTTTAGGCAACATCATTTAAGAGGTATAAACAACAAATAACACAATGCAATGGTAAAAAATGCAAGTAAATATGGTCAGCAGTAAAAGGGATATCAGCAAGATGGGGTACCTGACAATGACTAGTAGTCTTATAGGTGCATGTTAAGAAATTAAATGTGGAGGTCCATACTCCCTAGGGAAATATGTGAGGCAATTAATTTATGAGAAATTACTGAGGGCAGCACAGACAGGGAGCTGCTAATATGCAGCAAGTTTGCCGCATATGAGGTCAAAAGACCTTCCCAGATATAGAGGGAGCAGGGCTGACTGCGGTTTAGTAAAATGAACAAGATAAAGGAGAATTAGAGAGTGCCTCCTTCAAGCAGGAGCTGCAAAGGGGTACTACTACCTACAACTAGTGTGAGCTTTAAACAAGAAAAAGAAAAAAAGGCATCACAGTATATTTTAAACCTACACATCTGCAAATTAAAAACTAGTCGAACTCAGCTGTGAGGATATAATACAGTTACCCGAGTCATTCAGATTAGTCCTTAAATGTTGGCGTCATTGTAAATAGCCATGTCGGCCAAAAAGCATTAATCACAATGTTGCACAGTATAATTAATTATGTGCTTTTGGAAGGAGTTCTCTTTAGTGGCTGGAAATACAGTAAATAACACTAAAACCAGGGTAACTGTTAGGACGTGTTCAGCAGTAAAACATATACTAAGGAAGACGCAGGGAAATATGCAGCAACCCAGCTAAATGCGCGGACAGTGCTCCACGTGGGTGGAGTAATTCACAAACATCTGTTTTACCTGAAAGAGCTTAAACACATTAAGCTAGGCAAACCACAGTTGTATAATTGCACGAACAGAGCATGTTTGCAAAGTTAGGAGTAGTCCAGACCAAGTTCTCGGTCTCACACCACGTGGGTGTCGCAGTAAACAGTTGTATGTTAAAACATATAGCCAGAGGGAAGCTAGTCTATCCACAGGGTAAAAAGACTTGAAAAGTCACTTAAATTGCCAAGAACAGAAGTAACATTAAGGATCTAGGCAAGGTATGAGGTGACAAGAACACAAAGTGAACAAATACACCTTTGTCGCTAAGCACAATAACAAACGTGAAGTGTTGAAAGATAAGCAAAAATAACATTCAGACCATAGTAAGCATTTCCATTGGTCGACGACCATTCAATAAAGAATGCAATCACTGTAAAAGCCAGATAGTGAGACCACTAGTACCACTTACCAGGGGCAAAGACGCCTAATGACTACTTGTCACTCTCCCCTTTGTAAACTTACTCATATTGGCCATATTACCATACAACTCACAGTCATTTCCAAAAATCTTTACTTTTTCCTGCCCAGCTTCCCTGCTTTACTTGTTTTTATTTTTATCTCTTGGAAAATCCCTATATCAAGTGCCTCATTCTTGTTACCTGAGAAATGCCTGAGTTCCAGAAGACACCATTCATCCTACCATTGAACCTCCTTGGTACAGCACCTGACTCAATTCTCCACTCCTTTTTTCTTCCCTCTAGCCTTCTAGAAGGTAAGCCAAATTCACTATAAGCAGTGGCAATTTAGGACAGGGATCTGACACTCAAATAACTACTGGCTCTATATGAGGAATAACAAGCTCAGACAAGAGTCACAACCTCCAAGACAAAAAGAAATGCAGGCAATGTAGGTAGAAAAGGAATGTATTCACTTTTCTTCTCCATAAGTATGCTGATCTGAGAGCTGCTTGATGATTGTGGGCCCTGAGACTGAAATTCCTGATTTAGAAACATATTACTGTCTCTCGTGTCCTATCATATTAAACATGCGTATCTGAACTTTTTTAACAAATATGGCATTTTTAAACTGAATTTGTTTGATTATGTTGGCACAAATGCTAATTCAAAGTCTCCTAAAACAGAGTGCATGTTGTGTGTGGCACCTGTCTCCTCTTGTCAAACTACTGACCATTTTGTTTCCTTCTCATCTAACTTTGATCCCAATGAGCTTTAGTTAATTTTTGTCAATTAATACTCATTATCCCCATCCACTCTTACTTTGTTCTGCCAATAACTATGTGATTTCAATAAAGGCCTCTCTCTGAACTCCTCTTTCCCATACTTTACATTATAGATTCATAGATTCAGCTTGTTACTAGGCTAATGACTTGGGGTGGGGGGGGGTTGCTTTCTAAGCCTAGCAAAGTTTTCCAGAAAGGCTAATAACATCCTGTATCCAAACAGGACATTGTGGACCAGGAATTTATAAACCACCTCTGTCATGGTGTAAATGTCCTATTCCCCATCCACTAGTCTAGGTAGTGCTTAAACTGGGTAATAATCAAACTCAGCTTCACATGGGCCTATTCCATAGGAAGGGCAGTCTATGCGACACATCTGTGTCTCCAATATGTTCTGTTTAAGTCACAGACTAAATTCAGGTCACTAGACCTTATATTTCTGGTACTCTTTGACTTACTAAATGTGCAGGAGATTCATAAGTGTGGAGTTTGCAGATGCATTGTAAAGCCAAGCATAGATCACCACTCAGCAATCTATAGGAGACTGAGTAAAGAGAAAGTGCTTTAAGGTGCTTTGCATAAGGCAGGGTTTTTACGCCTTGTATTCTTTTTTATAAGGAACCTCTGAGGTCACTCTAACTGGTGCATATGCCTGGTCAAGTACATACTGAAGGGAGCATTGTACTCTATTATTGGCCTAATAAGGGTGGAATACAGTGTGATAATGACCTCTTTGGACCTAGATGCCATGCCCTTACTTTTAAGTTGCACAACATACAAGGAATTCCTCACCACTGTGGCCATGTGGTTGTCAAAGGTTATGTTTCTGTATGTACCCAGATAAATGACCAGTGAGTCGATTTTTAGAGGCACATTCTCAATATGATAATTAGCCATGACACTTGACTTCCCAAAGAGTACAATTATGCATTTTTTGGAGCTTTTCTCCTTGGGTCTCAACTGAAAATGGGCCTTTGGCTTAGCTGGACTAACCTGGTTAACAAATGACAAATAAATAAAATAAATACATTCTTAGCATTGAGGTTAAGACCATGGCTTTGACACCATTTGTTAGAAAGAGTTAGACCATCTTGAAAAATGCTAGTGTCTGCAGGTGAGTTGATAGTAACCCCCAGCTTGCATCATCTGCAGAGTTAGTCAACCATTTGTTTCCATTTCAGAGAAATAGACCCAGAAAGAAGCAGGCCCAGTACCGATCCCTGGGGGTACTTCTCTAGTGACTGGCTTCTTTGTGAAGGTGCCATCACCTATTTTGACTTCCTGGGTCCTATCAGTGAGCCAGTTGGCTATCCAGCTGGTGATAAAATGGTTTATACCTAAATTAGTGAGCTTGTCTATAATGCCTGAGTGGGATAGTGTATCAGAATCACATTTATTAGCCAAGTATGCACACATACAAGGAATTTCACACCTGTTTCAGTGACTCTCCAATTATGAATTACATAAACAACATACATACAACTATTAACAACAAGACAAACGATATGCATACAACTATTAAGAAAAAGAGAAAAAGTTAATGTACATATATGTATGCATACAAGGTGCAAAGTGCAACTCAGTGCAAGAAATACTGAAATAAACTCTGAAAGAAACAATTATTAGCAATACGTAAACAATACTGCAGAATCCTCAGAGGCTTGGAAAAAAGAATACCCCAACCTAATAAGTTGAGTTAACCGTCTATGAACTTAATTACCTGTGGGAAAAAATGTTCTTAAATCTGCTTGTTTTTGTGCGTATTAATCTATAATATCTGGCTGATGGTAATAGTTCATAAAGATGGTGGCCTGGATGTGAAGGTTCAGTGATGATTTTCACTGCCCTTTTCATGACTCTGGAATAGTACAGGTCCTGTAAGGAGGGCAAATTAGCACCAATGACATTTTTGGCAGACCTGACTATTTAATATAACCCATTTTTGTCATGATTACACAGATCCAAACCACACTTGTTATGGATGATCTGAGAACAGACTCTATGACTGCTGTATAGAACTGAATCAACAGTTCCTGTGGGGGTTGAACTTCCTCAGCTGTTGCAGAAAGTACATTCGCTGTTGTGCCTTTTTTATGATGGACCTTACACTGGGCTCCCACTTCAAATCCCGTGAGATTATACATTCCAAAAACTTGAAGGATTCCACAACTGACACAGCAATATTAAATATAAAGAGGAGGGATAATATTGTAGTACCACTCCTAAGTGGTAAGGTGTGTGCACAAAATTCCCTTCATCTAATGCTTTGTTGACCCTCTCAGATAAGTCAACCAGATTTAATAGACATAACCTTCCTTTAAGAAAAGCTGAACTGTGATGGGTCCAGTGCTTACAGGCTACCTATGTCCTCATTTATCATGTCCATGATGATTCTTTCAATGGCCTTACATATGGAGATGATAAGACTTATAGGCCTGTATTGAACAGGATTGCTGGTTGGACCTCCTTTGTGCAGGGGAATGACTGTAGTCATCTTCCATTACTTGGACACAAAACCTGACTATAGTCTCCAGTTGAAACGTTATTCAAGAGGACCAGAGAGGTCATGTTTCATGCTATTTATTAAACATCAGGGTCCATTGATGCAGTGTTTTTGGCCTTGGAGAGTGTATTGATGACCAGTTCCCAAGTAATCTTTAGGGGGATTGTGGTATGTGTTATTTCCTTTGGAATATCGGGGGTGGAGTAAGCAGAGAAATTTGAGCTGAACCTGTCAGCCAAATGGTTGTTAATGGCCTCCAGTTCAGTGTGGGTGATGCCGTTTACAATAAGTTCTGTGTATTATGCATTTCTCCTGAGGTTATGGACATAGCTGTTGAAAGCTTTGTGGTTGTCCCTTGCCTGAGAAGCCATTTTTTTTTTTTTTACAAATTTAGCCGCTGAAGTATTAATTAACCCTCTTAGCTGCCTGTTTTAATTGGTCAGGGGGCTTTTATTATGTACGGCTTTATTCGGCCTACACTTAGTCAAGATTTTTTTCTTTTGTTGTATAACCAATTGATATTGTGATTCTACCAGAGCGGCTTGTCTGTTTAATTTGTCATATTCTTGATAAGAGCAGGCACCGCTCTTTCTCTATACATCTATCAATAGGGCTGCACAGAGATTTTGTAAATAGCTCAGGATATGCTATGGTGTTTACTGGACTTGGGGGTGCCTGGAATTTAGTCAAGGTGTCACTTAGTAGAGAGAGGTTAGCCTTGGAATGCTTCCTAAAGATTTATGGCTTTCTGGATCCCTGAATTTAATTTTTATTTCAAGTAATAGTGCCTTATGGTCAGATCTAACAAGGAAAGACATTGCACTGGGTAAGGAACAATAGCCTCCTGTGTTCATGAGTATAAGGTCAAATATGTTTGTGCCCTTGGTAAGAATATGGAATAACTTTTCCAAGATGTTGGTATTGACAAAGTTTAGGAATCATTGGGATTGTGCACTAGAAGTGGTGTAGGATTCCCAGTCTATAGCGGGGTAGTTGAGATCCCCCATGAATATCATATAGGGTTGAGTGGTGAGTGACTCTCGTACATTGAGACAGGCAGTATCGATTTCCAGGACATGGAGGAGGACCTATCAGTTGCTAGACTATGGTACGAGACCATGTTTATGGTGAGTTGCACAGTGGGTCATACACTTTAACTAGTCTGGATGTGAGGCTGGTTTTAATATAGACTGAGATTCCTCCACCTTTAGTTCCCTCCTGTTCAGTATCTGGTCCAAAGGCGTGAAAGGCATTATAACCTTCCATTCTAGGGTACTCACCACAAATTTAATCCATGTCTCCTTTACTACACAGATATCTACACTCTTCAGGGAGAGGAAGTCTTGCAGGGAGTGGAGTTTCTTATTAAGACTTCCAGCAATGTGTAGTACCACCTTCAGATCTTCCTTCATAGATTCAGTTACGTCTGGAGGTTTATCAATTTGTCATTGCCTAAAAAAGGCACTATGGGGTGGTGGAAGAGGTTTTTGCCAAAATCCCAAAGCCTAGAGGGGATAAGTGCAGACAAGCCCTGGCAAAGCAGCATGGTCTGTCAACCATGTCCTCCTAAGCCGTTAAATATTGTACTCCTTCGGAATGACAACAGAAGCTAAGCCAATTGCTAAAATCAATCATTTTCTGTTCATCAGTATGCTGCTCAGTGCTAGCCTCATACCTGCTTGAGACACATAATCAGTGAGCTCAATCATGACTCATTTCATATAGTCAAGGGAGGTATGTCTCAGGTCATTAGCAGCCACATGGACTATGAAAATTTCATAGTGGTAACTATGGTCAGTGACTTGAGTGCATGTGTGACTTGACTGATCCTAGCCCTTGAAAGGCAGCTAACCATGACTGTCTCCTTACTCAGTCTGGTGAGGGGGACATCAGCATGTCTCACTATAGAATTATGAATTATCAGGAAATTTGGCTGTGTTGTGGTTTGCCTTAAGGGTTTAGCAGTAGAGACATTAAATACAGGATTACTATGTGTAGCTGGGGCTGGTGTTTAACAGGGGTCTATATTGCAACATTGAACACTTAAAACAGTGAACAATGTTACATCGACACATTTTCAGTAAAAGCTGAAAATGTCGAATCCACAGAACAGCGATTTTTTCCTAGGGAAAAAAATCGCTGTTCCAACCACCGCAAAAAAAAAAAAAAAACATTACACACTTCCAAACACATACACACATACCCAATCCTAATTATACCCCCCAAAAAACAGTAAACAACTAAATACACATATGCATATAACCCAACCATACATTTAATGAAAAAGAAAAACAGTAAACATTTTGAACCATATGTACTTACCTTAACCCACACCCTAACCCTAAGGTCAGTAACTCTCGCACATTTACATAAACAGCTCCAGACACATACACACTTACCTTAACCCTAATTCTACCTCCCCAAAACAAAAGTAAACAACCAAAAACACATACACACATAACTCAACCATACATCTAGCACAAAATATAAAACAGTAAACACTTTCATACATATGCACTTACCTTAACCTGCACCCTAACCCTAAGGTCAGTAACTGTTGCACAATCACGCTTGGGAGGTATACCAGACAAGGGACCACAATACACTTCAGAACACGGCAAAACAACGAAGCGGTCAAACAACTTCTTTCCCAGGGAAAGAATTTGCTGAACAGCTGCTTCGCTGTTTTGCCTGTTTCGCTCTAGATGTGTCGACAAAAACAAATTTGACATAATGCATTTTCATTGTACTTATAGGAACCCATTTAACAGAGTTCTTACATGATGGCTGAGGACTCTTTCTTGGATTGTACTGTGCAGAAGGTCTTAGTGCTTTTGGAAGGTTACCTGGTAAGTGCCTCAGCATAAGCAGTTTTATATGAAGGTTCTTTACCCTGTAAAGTAGGCGCGGTGCAAGTGTTACTGACAACCTCTATAGAATTAGCTTGTCTTACTAAGAATAAATAGGTTGTGAGTGTACTTGAGGAAATTGATGCAATACCTCAGAATATCCATTCAACCAAACTGGCCAGAGATATTTGGGAAGTGCATATCCATGGCTACTGATTTACTAGAGTGAAGTGAGGGAAAATTAAATATTGAATAGGTCAATGAGACAATTAACTTGATGAGCAGTGTTCATCTATGCACACACTAGATGTACTAGTGGTTAAAAAAACAGTCTAGACAGTAATGCCCCAAAAGTATAGAACACAAACCTTCTTAATGTAAAATAACTGGTTTGGAGCCCTAGTACTTAAACCAGAACAAAGGCACTTTTAGAATAACAGATACAATTAGTCTTCAACCAGCAAATTCCAGCTCAGAAGGGTGTGGAGTATCCTCTTCTGCCATAAGAGTGTAGACCCTACATCTTCCTAATGTAAAATAACTGGTTTGGAGCCGAAGTGCTTAAATAAGAAGAAGGACACTTAGAATAAAAGGCATAATAAACCTTCACTGGCAATTCCCAGCCCAGAAGGGTGGAGGCTACCCTCACCACCCACAGAAGTGTAGATCACAAACCTTCTTAATGTAAAATAACTGGTTTGGTGCCCAAATGAATAAACCAGAACTAAGCCACTTTTAAGATAACAGACATAATAAGCCTTTAGCCAGCAATCCCCAGTTCAGAAGGGCATAGGCTATGCTCTTTTGCCACAAGTGTGTAGACCTTAAACCTTTCTTATGGAAGATAACTAGTTTGAAGTCCAAGTGCTTAAATCAGAACTAAGAAGCTTAGAATAACAGTTATGATGTAATCGGGCTACTAACAAGCAGTAATAAATGCAGCAGATTAAATGCAACTGAACACTTTAAGAATATGCAGTGAAAATCAAAATAAAGTAGGAAGCAGCACAAATGCAGTAAAAGCAGCTGAATAAAATGCATTTTTTTAGGAAGTGGGAAGGTAGGAAACACAAAATAATTAAAGTTTAAGAGACTATAAGCTGATGAGATGACACTGCTATGAGTGTTCAAAATCATATTTTATAGTAGGGCTGGGGAACTCAAAAGCCACCAAATTTAAAAATACAACAGCAGCAGGCCTAATGGATGAGAAAAATCAAATGCAGACAGAGATTCAGCAATAGCCAATCAGAGAACAGCAAGTCAAACAAGCACTACAGCTAAATAAAGATAGCACTAAATCTTATTCTCCTTTCAGCTTTTCCCATTAGGGGTTGCCATAGTGGAACTAAATATTTGTAGTTAAATGAGAAATGCCATTTCTCAGCTCTTCCTGCTGATTAGCTTAATGTTATTCAATGTCTGCAAAAGATATTTTTAATAAGTAATTCTAGCCAAGACCTCTTAAAAGTCCAAAAAGAACAAAAATAAATAAATAAGTAAATAAAACAAAACAAAATACAATATAAGAAAAGATACAAAAAAAAAAAAAAATGGAAGTACACTGTAAATTAATAACTTCAGTCCAAAATGCAATCAAAGATCAGCAATAGTTGATTACTAGGCTATCGACCCAGTGGCCATTTTAAGCCTAGCCGTTTCATCCCAATGTAATACCATAGCAATACTATCAATACCCAAGATTGCATTTAGTGATGACTGCCCATGTCCAGGAGGGTTGTGGGCTATACTCCTGATAAGAATTTACGGTGCTCCATCCACTTATTCAGTTTCCTCTTGAACAATGTCATAGAGGTGCTCTGTTACACATGAATTGGTAGCCTGTTCCAAAGATGTGGCAGTCACTGGGAAATAAATCTGTCCCTCCAACATGTCCTATTTAAGTCGCAGGCCATATTTAGGTCCCTTGAATGGGTAGTCCCTAGTCCTATTTGATTACGTTTGGTTCTTGGTTCTTGGGTTGCTCTGTTAGACAGGCATAAGTCTCCCCTATGAAGTCTATACAATATGGAGTATATTAACAGGGACTTTAGTCGGTCTGTATAAGGCACATGCTGGAGCTCTTGATCTTCTTTGTTAGAAAACTCGGAGGTCTCTTTAATTGCTACAGGTGCTTAGTACGGTACATGCCAAATGGGGTGTTGTACCCAATTATGGGCTGGATAAGTGCCAAGTATAGGGGGGATTATATCTTCTTTTGCTCTCGAGGTGATGCCTTTATTAATGGAGTGTGCTGCATAGAAAGTTTTTCTTACTACAGCAGACGCATTGTGGTCAAAGTTAAGGTTGCAGTGAACTAGTGATCCCAGGTCCCTTACCATTTCATGGGTACTTATGGTATTCTTGCTGATTTGATAGTGTGAGGGGACATTGTTTATGCTGAAGGGAATGATGATGCAATTCTTCATCACTGGTCTGCATGAGACCCTCCTGGAGTATAGTGACATTATTTGGGGATTGAATGATTGCACCTAGTTTGCAGTCATTTGCAAATATGGTCAGCCACAACTCCTTAGTTTTGACCTGAACTTCTGAAAAGTATACACCAAACAGTAGGGGGCCCAGCACTTAACCCTGTGGCACCCCACTGGTAACAGGGCTGCTGGTTGATGTGGAGTCACTCACTTTGACAATGTGTCCAGTTTGTGAGTCATTTGGCAGCCCATCGTACAACAAAGGGGTTTACATTTAGTTTGCTAAGTTTATTGGTAAGGCCTGAATGTGGGATTGTGTCGAAAGCCTTTGCCAGGTTGAGGTATTCTTTGTCCACAGATGGGCCCTCTTCAATGGCCTTGGGCACATTTTCAAAAAAATCCACCAGATTTAGCAGACAGGATCTGCCCTTCACAAAGCTGAATTGGGTAGGATTCAAGGTTTGGAGGTCACCTATGTCTTTATTTATGAGATGCATAATGATACGTTCCATGGCCTTAAAGATGAGGCTGTTCAGGCTTATAGGTATGTAATTCCCAGGGTCTGTTGCTAAGCCTGCTTTGTGGAGGGGAATAACTGTTGCTGTTCTCCATTCTGCAGGAGCAATGCCTGTGGTTAGGCTATAATTGAAAAGAGTGCTTAGTGGTGATGCTAGTTCATGTTTTAGCCTGTTTAGAAAACAGCCTGGGATGTCGTCTGGCCCAGTACAGGCTGTGTTTTTTGCCTTGGGCAAGGCTTTGAGGACCTGCTCTTCAGATATGTAGAGTGGGGGGCATTTGGGGGAAGCTTTTTTGTAAGTTAGGAGGGGATAAGGGAGTGAAACTTTCACCAAACCTATCCGCTAGCAGGTTTGCTATCTCTGTGGGGTCAGTGTGTGTGATACCGTTGGCCACTAGTTCTGACCATGCTTGAGTCCTACCCTTTAGGTTACATATGTAGCTGCAAAAAGACTTATGTTTATCCTTGGCTGTACTTGCTAAGTTTCTCTCAAAGGAGCCCTTGGATGATTTGACAGGTTGTCTTTTTTGCCTATTGAGGCTGAGAAGGGTGCTTTTCCATTGTTGAGGGCTTGCCTTTGTTTTCTTGGACATCAACTCTTTGCATTTATTGTAAATTTTGTTGATGCTGGATGTCCACCATGGCAGCTTGTTTTTACTCAGGGCTCTGACTTTGATTCTTTCTGGTACGACCGAGTTTATACACTTATGCAAGTGATTGTACAGAGCTTTAGTGTATGCTTCGGCATTGTTACCACTTCCAGCTTGGAGTGGGGCTTGGAATGCATTTATACCTTCACCTAGGAGGGTAAAGTTTGCCTTGGTGAAGTTTTTTAGTCTGATTTCACCCTTTGTGAGTTCTGGTGTTAGTGCCATCTCAAAGGTTACTGTTTTGAGCTCAGTTTTAACTAATTATGGCCTGACAGTTGTCGCAGTACATCTGTTTGGCATGTTGGTAAGGACCAGATTGTTAAAGTATGGACAATTTGTTGCAGTGCATTTGAATTAACAAAGTCAAGGAACTTTTGCAGTAGTGAGTTAGGGCTATAAGTTTCCCAGATGATGGTGGGATAATTGAAATTGACCATAACCAGTGTGTTCGGTAAAATTTGGATTGTCTCCTATTTGGTCAAATAGGCTTTGTGGGCACTGTGACCCATGGTGGGGAATCTATAACCGGCAGTGACTTGAATGGGGTTCTTATGCATTGCAGCCTGGACCTGGAGTAACTCCATGGAGTTGTCTAATCTAACTAGACAGGAGGTGAATTTATCTCTAATAGAGATTGAAATACAGCATCCTTTAGTTTTCAGACATTCATTTTGCAGTTTAAAGGTGTGAAAGGCATTGTAGCCTTGCAAGGCTGGGGTACTGTCTAAGGCCTTGAACTAGGTTTCTGTGACTGTACAGACATCTACATCTTCTAGTGATAGAAGTGCTTCCAGGGAAGGGAGTGCAGTTTTTGGTTTAAGCTCCCAGCATTTAGCAGCATGACCCTTATTTTGTTCTGATTGGTTAATTTCATGTTGGCAATGTTGTTTTCGAGACCTTGCCTAAAAAAGGCACTATGGGGGAGGCAACAGCCTTTGCCAACAGCCAAAAGCATAGAGGTGCCAGGTGCAAACCATCTCTGACAAAGCAGCAAGGTTTGTGGACCATGGCTTCCCAGGCTGACAGGAACTGGATCCCCTTTGAATGACACCAAAAACTGCACCAATTATTGAAATCAATAATTTTTTGTTTAAACTGTGGCATCATTCTAGATGAGGGCAGTATGCTGCTCAAGGCTTGGAATATACTTGTCTGGGGCACATACTCAGAGAGCTCAACCATGTCTCTCTTCATATAGCCTAGTGACGTACATCTCATGTCATTCACACCAACATGAACTATGACAGAGTCATAACAGTACTTGCTGCTGAGAGACATGAGTGCATGTGTGATCTGATGAATCCTGACACTGAACAGGCAGCTGACCCTGACTTTCCCCTTGTACAACCTGGTGAGCGGGATAACCGTGTGTCCCACTACTGAGTCTCCAATGACAAGAAAAATTGTTTTTTTGAGTGTTATGCCTTACTGGCTTGGTGAGTGAGCACTGGATTTGCTATGTGTCACTGGTGCTGTGGGGACTGTGTTAGTTGTAGCATTCTTTTGATATGGAGGTCTCCGCTGTTTCGGTAGCTTTTTTGAGAGAACCTCCGCGTATGTGGATTTACTTCTTTGATGCATACTCTTTGTATGAGTAGTGGTATGTGTCCGAGTTGTGGTACTGTCATCATATGCTGTTGTGGGTGAGTTGACAACCTTCTCTGTGTTACTGTCTTGAGTGAGAGAGATTTTGGATTCAAGATTCTTGGTATAAATACACCTCTCACACTCTGTACTAGAGTGTTATTAGTAGAGGGTTGTCTGTGTACATGAGGCAAATGCTACACTGCCTCAAGAGGCCCAAGTCAACAAGGTTGGCAGGAGAAACAAGGGTAGTCCAACTATCCATAATGCTAGTTGGAAGACTGTTGTCACTAGGGTTGGCTATTCAGATCATTATTACCATTATTGCTATTTTGTAAGCAGACACACTTGCTGTGTTCTCTTCCCTTTCCACTTTTTATTCTTTCTTTCTTCGCTCCTCATTTAATCTTAGTGTGCTACCTTGCTCTTTTGGGCAGGTATCTCTCTAACTCTCTTACATTTTCATAACCTGCATTTTCCCAGTCTGCATGCAGCCTAGCATGTTAGGAACCTTCATAAGTAATACAATGATACATGATATGTGGTCTATCCTTCATGTGCTCTACACTTTGCTAGTTCCTCTAGGAATTCTGTGTACCACATGGCATATAAATGACTGTAATTCTCAGTGGAAACATAGCTCAGCTGCCTCCTCTTTGAAAACATTTGCTGCAAAAAGAAACGCTGACAAGACATTGTTTGCTTTTTCTTCATCACTTTATACAAAACTTGTGGGTCATCATAAATGCGACCTTATATTTCATTGCAACAATGGCTATATTATTCATCCATTCCTTTGGTTCTTATTGTTTGATAATGATCCATATGATTTTCTTGCCTCGCTTCCTATCTAGCTTTACATATGAGTGCTACAAGTACTGTTTTGAAATCACGGATGTCTTATCTGTAATACATTGCTAAATGCTAACGATGTAGCTCTAGTAATTTGCATGCCATGTGGTACACAGATGTTTCAGAGACATTAAGTCATTTAACTGTGCTTTAGTAATTTGATTTGCTCTGCACATATCCAAAGGATCTTATGAGGTCAGGTCTGTTACCCTTCCTGCCCTGACTCTTGTTTCCTCACTTCATATACCTTAACTTCTCACAGATAATGTGACTCATTTAATTTAGTCTTTAGCTTTAATATTTAGATGATTAACATATGCAACATTTTAATATCACCCTGTGCTTTTCCAAAGAGGAAGTATATAATAAATGACATTTTATGTGGTGGAAGTAAATTGTTTCTTTTAAGTACTGCCATTTTGTCTTATCATCAGTAGGTGAGAGAAAATATATTTGACATATTCCCAGCAACATGCAGAAAAGCTGCACTCTGATTATTTTCAGACCTTTCAGCTATAATACACATAGCATCGAGACTTCAACTATTGTTTTTCTTCTAGCAAACAAATTCTGGGATTGAATAGGAGCTGAAGTGGGATTTTTTCCACTCATAATAATACTTTTGTACTTTCAGATACAGACATGACAGCACATATATTGCATCTGCAGGTATAGCTATTCCATTCTGGCAGGAATCCCACCATTTTCTAGCAGCATTTCTCATCAAAAGTTTAATAAATAACACATTTACAGGATATGTGGTCTGACCTCCATGAAGTCTGCACTTAACTGAGATATTCCATGGCAGGTAGAGTTGCCATAGCTGATCAGCATTCAAGTGTAAGCACTGCTATTGTATACTACCCTTTCCGTTATTTATTTTTCATACGCCCTTGTTTCTGTTCCGTTTGGTATCACACTATTGTGCTGCACACAGATTCAGTTCTGTTAGTGCTTATTTCATGGTCTTTTTCAACTTCTTGCATTGGTATATGTCCATGTATTATCACACAAACCCCTCGTGATCTACTCCCGTTTACAGTGTTTTACTCCATTCTCTTTTCCTTGTATTTTTTCACCTGCATTTGCATGTCACAATACTGGGCTCAATATTGCAAATGTGAAATCAGATTAGGAGAGACCTGACACTTCAGAAACAAAGTGCAATTCAAAAAAAAAAGTACAAAGGATTCTGAAATTTGCTGTTACACTACTACTGCATGTGTGCAGCAGCCCCTGTACCCACTGTCGGGGGGTTTGTCTTCATACCTTAATTACAAGTGTGCCATAGTAAGCCTGGCACCAAAGTAATATATACTAATGAAAATTAAATGTGTGTGATTTACAGATCTTGCATTTAAAAACATATTGTGTTATCCTTAGGATTTCTCCTCTCTCTGGAGTGCTGCAGTCTCAGAGGTTGTATTCATAAGTAGCAGGTGTTGAAAATGTTCTGGGGGCAATGCCTTTTTACATTTAGGACTGTCAAGTCCTGCCAGGTCAGTGAATGTGCAGTTTAGTCATCACTGTTGTGTGCTAATAATAAAGCTGTCACACTGAAGTCCTGCAGCCTTATTAAATATATATACATTGAAATCAGGGTCACCAAAATTTGTACAGGTACCCCACTATAGTTTTATTTACAATCTGTCTCATCTTCTGCTAAGAAGATCCCCCCTACATGCACACACACACACACACACACACACACACACACACACACACACACACACACACACACACACACACACACACACACAAAACAGATTGTCTACAGTTTACGGGGTATGCTGGCTGACCTACTATTAAACTGTATTTATCTCAAACCCAGCCTGCTTACATTGTCTCCCTTCCAGTTCATGCCCTGTGTATAGTTATGTATCATGAACCTATGAACATACAGTTCTATTTTCTTGCAAATTACATAGTTGCTGCTACTCTGTATTGTTAATATTTCTTCTCCTAGCATTTTTCAATCTCTCCTCTATTTATTTTCACTGTTATATGCACTTTTCACGTTATTTCCTAGATGCTATCGTACATCATGGTTTTCAAGTTTTAAACACATCGTATATTTTCAGGGTAACACTCATCTTTGTACTCATCAGCTACAGAAACCGAGGTTATATTCCATAAATTTCTGCATAATTCAGTGCAACCTTTGCTTTCTCAAGCATTCCATCATATTAGCCACTGCATTTTACTAGCTGGATGACTATCAGAGCAACATCTCTTCAAAATAGTAAAGGAAACTCTGGATTACACCCTTCTCTGAGATGCAGTGATTTAGGAGTGACTGCACTATATCTGGGGGTACAGTGGGCAGCACCTTCTCCATAGGGATTTACTCCTAATGAAAATACATCTATCTAATTGTGAGTCAGTCTCTTTGCTTTTGCACGACTCACTTTTCATTGACCTGTGTGCTAGTGAACTCTGGCCTCTGACCTTCTGCATACAATCCTGAAGACAATGTGCATAATTCTCTATTGTTCTCATCCTTTTATGTTTTATACTGCATTATGGTGACATCCTTCTCTCTGTATGCTGATTTTGCTTCAGATCTTCCTTATATACTCCATTTCGTTCTTCTCTTCAGTTTACTCCATGTGCCAAAGTAGTCAAAGCATTCTTCTCACAGCTGTTCCTTTTACTAAATACTCTTTCTTTATTAATGGTTTTGTTATTATTTTGTTTTATCTGCTGTCTTCTGTCAGAGCATTTTATCAACAGATTATATGCTAGTGATGTCCCCTCATTTCACCTATCAGTCCTGCTGTTCATTTGTTGTCATTTCCTTCCTGAATTCTATGTTCTGTGCCTAGTCCTCACATGAACATTACTGAATTTTCTGGCAGGCTGAAAGCTCACCTCCTGAACCACTTTGTAATAATTAGGTTTATCAAAAACAGTATACATACTTCCTGGAAAGTGACTCACATTTATGCATATGGAAGGAATTGCCCTGCATTTTTAAATTTGTGATTATCTTCAGTCAATAATGTCTTTTCAAAATATGTTTAGCTAACCATTACATAGTCCTGAATGAGTATGTGTAACAAGGTCTTCTACAAATCTAGATACATCTGGCAAGTCTAAAATCATATCCATTTCTTTAACAGAGCTAGAACATATATTCCCGATATGCCCTTTCTCAGAAATATTTCTCAGAGTGCATTCTTTGCTATGTTTTAACGGATTCCATTCAGCCTAATAGCCCACCACCTCCTGAATTTTCCCATTCATCCATCATTAATCTGAAAGGTTCTTTTTCACTGCATCACCATTTCATAACACTCGCATTTCTTTCTCAAATTTTCTGCCCACCTTTTAGTCAGCTCTTAAGTTCATGGTACAATACATGCCTGACTGCAGACCTTCAATTGTTTTCCAGTACTTTTATTTTGTTTCTAACATTTTGCCTATTTTGTGCCTCTCTGTGGCATAGAGGGACAAAGCACTAGCTGTGGCCCAGTCAGCCCAGGTTTGGTTAACATCTCAGGTTACTGATGGAGTGACAGGGAGGGTTGGATGTGCCTGTCCTGGGTAGGAGGGCATTCACCGATGACACTTTCTCAGGGAAGCTGCAGCTCAATGAGAGGAGTTGCCCTCGAACGTAGTCAACAAATGTCGGAGATGGACAGAGAATTTAGTAAGGCTTATAAATAAAAAAAGCTCCACCAGATTAGAAGCAGAGATGGCTTAACCTCCTGGATGCCCTTAGGATCCATGACCAGCCTGAGCATTTCTGGAGTAAGTCTGGAGAGATATAAGATAAAGTTGGCAGACCCAGCATGGATGTTGGGGACTGGGGGCTAGGCTAGTTATATGATATCCCAAGGGGGTACCAAAAATTAAGCATTCTGCCTACTGTCTTCTCCATGCTTGAATATTTGTAGCTTTCCATCATATTTTAGGACTTATGTCCCCTACCCTTCTATAAAACCATTAATGTACAATAAATCTTCTGACACATCATCAGTATTTTCTAGTAATGACATTATCAAGAATCCATTTGTATTTCCATGTCTTTCTGTGTTTGGTCTGAAAATCATATTCTGCTCACATGATTTCCCATTTTATATATATTTTGGTGCCATGGTAAGCAAACTCTAATGCTTGCCAGACACTATTAACAATGACTTTTTGGACTTCAATTAGTTTAAATTTCTATCATAAAAGTACTAATGCATTTTTTTTACTACAAAAAGCAAAGTTAGAGCACTGTTTCCAATTCTGGGAGTTCTCCCTTCTGTGGAAACTACTCTACATGAATAGATTCATAGGTTCAAAGGTTGTTAGTAGGCTAATGACCACTAGGGTCCTTACAAGTCTAGCTACTAAACCCAAACCATTTGGGTCCAAAGTACTCTGGGTGTCTATATGGGGGGTCATGTTGGTAGGGAGGCAACTTAGGATTTGTTGGAGGGTTATTAGGATAATACTTTTCTAATTGACAGCCTTTGTCTATAAGAAACAAAGGGGCTTCACCTGGATTAAATCTATGATTTCCCATTTAGTTATAGATATATAATAAATACTAGTCTATCACTCTGTAGTCTATTAGAATCCTAACCAATATCCAGAGGTCAAAATCAACCCTGAACCTTGTATCCGTGAGGTAATGACCTCTTTTTTTTCATTTGTTTATTTATTGGCTTCTTTCTTCATCCAAGGGCAGAACACTTATAATCTCAGCTCCTTTACAAGTGGAAATATTGTATGCTACTATAAAGTATAAGCTCTTGGTCATAATGAGTCTACACTTTGTTATACATTAAATAATGCTTTAGATTTCCATCATGTATTCTGTCTCTGGCATTGCTGCGCTATGAAATCTGCTCCATTTTTAACATGTATAAAAGTCTCAATATTGTGTGCTAGTTAGGTAAAAAATGCCCATTGTAATTTATTAACCCAAATAGTACTGCAGCTCTTTCACACAAGTGAGTGCTTGGAGACTGACATCATGAGGGGGTAGCATGATTTGCTTTTATCTAACATATGAAATAAATATTCAGTTTACAACTTGCTAACCTCACATTTTTTTTTACTCTGATACCATAAACTTTTGCAATCTAGAACTTTCTGTAAGTTACTGAAATGCTTAGTCTCAAGCCTTCCGTGTGAATAATAAATTGTCTAAATATATCAAAGTACTCAAAACATTCAGCAGACTTTAAAACTATTCTTTGAAAAATGGAAGATACAGAACTCCTATCAAATGGTTGTGTGTTGAACACCAGTATAAATACTTATTGCCGAGTAGTTACTAAGTGAGTTGTTAAGAACTCTTCACTCAACTTGGACATTAACTCTTCAAACTCTAGCTACAAGACATTTTTTTTAGCTGTAGTTTGGTTTACATTTAACTTGTTTTATATGAACTGAGTTGACCATTCTCTGTCATTCACTAACTCTATTTCATTTCACATGTCAGGGTGAAAAACACTGGCAAAACATCTGGATTCCTAATTTTTTTTCACTTTATGCAGTATGCATAGTCCCTCACAAAATATTGTACCTTAGTATGCATTTGTAGCAGTTATTCAATAGACTTTTATCTATTAACTAATCTCATAACCCTAGGTGTAGTGCACTGTTCCAAAGATCCTTTTCAGGTATCATTCTTAAGTAGACATATAAAATTATTAGTGCACATAAACAGCAAGAGGTGCTACCCCCCACCCCCACCCAGTATACACATTCTGTTAAGTACAAGGGTTATAAAAATGCTTTGGACATGCTTCAGTAAGTTTGTATTTTTATTGTTTAATTTGTATCTCCTTGCTTTGTGATTACCCGTTTTAAAGTAAATTATTAATTCATTGAATTTCCGTCATGGAATCAATCCTCTCAGAAAACCAGGGCCATCACCTTGCACTACAATTAATGGTGGCTCTTACTAATGCATTGCACAGCATTCTGTAGCCTAACTCGATAACATTTTCCAATATATATTTTTACTATTATGACTTACAATTATTTTTGGAATGACTAGAACATAATTTGCACTTCTGCATGTCACTCTATCAATCTTCAACTTACTACTTTTAGTAAAAACAGGTGTAACTGAAACATTTCCTCTATGATTTAATACCAAAAACACCGCCATTATCAACACAGAAAAATAGTTGCTATTCTTGTTCTTGAACTGTTTTGACCACACTTTTTACATGGGACTGTGTTTTACTATGACATCTATGTTTTAAATTTTTCAGCATTCCACAGTAATAACATGTCTATAGAGCTGTGAGGGTACTGATTTCTGCCTTAACAAAGGCAACAAAACTGCTTACTCTTCTGGCTATTTGACTGAATTTCAAACTTAAGTATTGTGGATTAAGTACTTCATGCTTCCTTGACTGAGAATCTCTGTCTACAATTTCCTTGATCAGGAATACTTATAATGCTGTTAGAAATATTTTCTCTGAGATAATTCATAACGAATATCATTGAAATTCTTCCCTCTTTTTCCTTCATTTTGGTTTAAACCTCATATACATTTGACAACTGTTTCAGCTCATCTTCATAGTCCTTTATAAATCCATTGACTTTCTGGTAGTAAAGATAATAATGAAACATATTCAGTGTTATTACCAGCTTACATTCAAGATGCTCCTTCATCATTTTGAGAATTTCATAATACTATTTATTAAATATTTTTTATCAGACAAAACAAGTTCCGAAATAGCCTGTGCAAAGAAGCAGAAAAAAGGCTGATTAATATTTTGTTATGAATTCCATTCACCATTAAAATGTTCATCTCTCTCCAAACATGACTATTACAAATATGTGTCTGGCTTAAATTCCGAAATTCTTCAACAAGGAGGCATTCTGTATCCAAGAGTATATATTTATTTGCATGTCACCACTTTTTATGTTATATGTGCTATATTGAGAAAGAAGGCACAAGACAACAGTATGCTTTAGGAATATTTTATTATTTGAACACTAAACTTATATACAAATTTGTTTTGTAATGTAGCCTATCCTTTCTAGTTGTTCATTGCTATCATCATACCAAACTGCAAAGTTTCAATATACCACACCTTCCATCATGTTAAATATCTGTTTATTTCCACCAGTTTTCATCATCAGAGAAATAGAAAAAAGTTCTCAGTTTACAACCAAATAGTAATGGATATTCCATAAAATGTAGTAAAACATGCACTAATAGGCATTCCAAGGGAATTTTCTGCATACGGTAGTATAGACACTGTCAGTTTCTACAGACTGCAGTACTTTTACTTTGCTGTACATAGCTTTACATAGTAAAACTAATTCAACTATGGAGAGGTGCAAAAGGTCCATTAGTATATATGATACATAGCTTGAAGAGGATATTCATAATTTTTATTTATTATTATTTATTTTTCATTTGTTATACAGGTTAGTCTAACTGAGCCAGTGGCCCACTTTCTGTGGAGACCCAAGGAGAAAAGCTCCAACTTGTATTACAATACAGTACAATCTGTGAAACCTTACAAAAGAAATGACATACATTATAGGAAATACACATTTATACAGACTAGAATGAAAAATAAATTACAGACTTAGAAAGATGTTCTGTAGAAATTACCATCAGGACTACAAATGAGTATACACAATTGAGGTCACACATTAGACTAGTTTGGTATTATGCAAGAAGATTTATGTAGATGAAAGACAACATAATTGGTATTGCTACTGTTTTCAGTCTGCAAGAAATTATTGGAAGGAGTCATTTGAGAGTCATAAGTTTCAGACAGGAGTCAATGAAAACAGCTTAGGAAGCAATATGAGAGATAGCAAAGAGGTAATTGTGGAGGCAGTGGGGAGGGATTAAGCAGGATATTGGCAATGGCAGGAGGTGGCATTTAGGAGGAAATTTTTGAGTTTGGATTTGAAGAGATATGTGCTAGCAATGGTTCAGATGTTAGGGGGGAACTTGTTACAAGCCTGGGACACACTGCTTTTGTAAAGAAGTTTGCCAATATTTTTGTTGGGTTTGTAGGTGTTAAGTAGGTGCTGGTCTGAGCTGCAGAGAGTACAGGAGGGGGTGTAAAGGGATATTAATGAGGCAAGAGAGGAACAGGCTAAGTGTTTAGAAAGTAGAGTGTGAGAGTTGAAACTGGGAGAGGAGCAGGTGTTGGGTGAAATCCAGCCATTTAAGGCAAGACAGTGATGTGATTTGTAAGTCTGGTTACTGGCAAATCTTGCAATACTGTAATAGGTTTGATGGAATTTAGCTAGAAGGGTGGATTGTAGATGAGTAAAGAGAGGAGAGGCATACTGTAGACAAGGAAGGAGGAAAGCCTGAGCTAGAGTTTGTTTGGAGTCAGGGGTTAGGTATTTTTTTTTGTCTGTAGAATAAGCTGGGTTTCTGATTGGCCTATTTGATACTGTGCTGTATATGGATATCAAATCTCAACTGGTGATCAATTTATATAGCTTTATATGTGGGTCAGCTTGAATAATGGTGTTATCAAGAGAAGAAATGGTGGTGTGGATTTGAGGTGATCGAGGGATTTGAGAAGAAAGAGTAGAGGTTTGGTTTTCTTGGGGTTATGTATCAGTTGATTGTCAGTTAGAAATGATTATATGGACAAAAAGGTATTTTGAGTGACAGAGAGGAGTTTGGAAATGTTGCTAGCACAGGAGATAAGAGTGGAGTCATCCATGTATTGTATAAGGGTGGAGGTTGTACAGGAAGTATGTGGTTGGTTGGTAAAAACATTAAAGAGTAGCAGGCCAAGAATGGAGCCTTGAAGGACCACAGTATGATTGGGTAAGAAAGAAGGAGCAGGCAGAGTGCCATATGACAGAATGTTGTCTATTAGTGAGATGTTAAAAGGCCATTTAATAGTAGAGGAGGACTGGTTGAGATTAGCAAGTGCAGCTGAGATAGTTAAAAAGCCATTTAATAGTAGAGGAGGACTGGTTGAGATTAGTAAGTGTAGCTGAGATAGTTAAAAAACCATTTAATAGTAGAGGAGGACTGGTTGAGATTAGCAAGTGCAGCTGAGATAGTTAAAAAGCCATTTAATAGTAGAGGAGGACTGGTTGAGATTAGTAAGTGCAGATGAGATAGTTAAAACGCCATTTAATAGTAGAGGAGGACTGGTTGAGATTAGCAAGTGCAGCTGAGATAGTTAAAAAGCCATTTAATAGTAGAGGAGGACTGGTTGAGATTAGTAAGGGTAGCGAGAAGTTTAGAATGAGAAGCAGTATCAAACGCTTTTGAGATGTCAAGAAAGAGGCAAGAAACAAGAAAATCTTTGTCTCTGGCTTCAGCAACAGTATGAGTAAAGGACAGGAGGGCAGTGAATGTACAAGGATGGGGTTTGAATCTATGTTGAGTAGTATTTAGGTTTTCATCTATTAGGTATTTAAGTACTTGTTTGTGTATGAAATTTGAAATTGAAGTTTAGATAGTGGAGAGAGGATGGCAAAAGGCCTGTAGTTGGATGGTTCATTGCTATTGCCTCCTTTGTGTAATGGAATGGTGTAAAATGATTTTCATATGTCAGGGATGGTGGATTACTGTATAGCAATAGAAATCAAAATGGAGACAGAGTAGGCTATTGAGTCAGCAGCAAATTTAAGAAAGGGGGAGGAAGGTTGTCAGTGGAGGGGGACATGGTTTTAATTTGAGCAGAAGAAATTTTATTTAAGAAGTTGGGATGGGGCTTATTGTTAAAGAGGTATTACTGATAGTCCTGGGAGTGGAATATGTGAGATTCAGATTTTGACCATTTTGGCTTAGTTTGTGAATAGATTCTATGAAATAAGAGTTAAGAAGAGTGACAGTTTAGTGGGAGTTTTGTCGGGGTAGGAGTTGGAGGTGGTAAGGTTACCTGTGTGTAGGATTTTATTAATAGAGTGCAAGACTTTTTGGGGGCCAGAGTTTTGGGTGAATTGGGTATTATAATACAATTTTTTTCTTATCACTGTTGAGGTGCTTTTTGGTAAGATTAGGAAGTTCTTTATACTGTTGGTGAAGGGAAGTCGATTTTATTTTAATCCAATGTTTCCAGGGATATCTCTTTTTTCATAAAAATGAGGATGTCTTCTGAGACCCAGGGGTTGTGGGTTGTTTTGATTCTAACTTTTCTAAGAGGTGCCAGAGAGTCAAGAATGGCAAGGAAAGTATGATTGAAATACAGGACTGCATCATTAAAGGGGTGTATTTCAGAATGGACCAGTTTATGGAACTGAACATGTTGATGAAGGTATCATTAAAAGAACAGAAGTTGTGACACTCTCTGTAGAGATGGAACTTAGGTACCTGAATAGACTGTCTGTGTACTCAGGAAGGTGGTGGCTTGGGGGGGGGGTCTGGTCCAGGGTAGTAGGGTTTTGAGAGAGGCTAGGGTCAGATGTTAGAGTCCAATCCAAGGTGGATCTATTGTTATTATTTTTATTGAAGCGAGTGGGTGCAGTAATTAGTTGATGAAAGCCATAAAGTTTGATGTTGAGGGAAGGGCTGGTAGTAGATAGTTTTTGCCAGTCAATATTAATATCTCCTAACAGGATGGTTTCATAGAAATATGGCATGACATCAATGAGTGGATGGATTTGAGGATGTTAATGTTGTTTCCTGGTGGAATATAAATAGTAGCAATGGCAAAACTTTTGGGGGTTAAGGTGGCAGTTAAAGATAAGTAGTTCAGCTGGGTGTAAATTTGGGTGGACATGGGTAAGGGGGATAAACTGAGGTGCTCGCAGTACATGATTGCAACTCCATCACCTTTTCTAGTGACTCTGTCTTCTAGTAGATGTTGTAGTGGGGGGGCAAGATTTCAGTGCTGGAGATAAGGGGTTTTAACTAAGTTTAGAATAGGGTTAGGATGAGTGGGGAGTAGAGGATTATCCTGAAATGTAGTTCTGAAGTTTTGTTAGGTAGACTTTGTATGTTAGTTGAGTGTATATAGCAAGGTGTTTTGTTCTGGGGCAAGAAAGACAGTTGTAGCTGGTGGCAGATAGGTTGGTGGAAGAATTTGTTGGGGTGGCGGGACCCGAATTGAGGGAGATATCACCATGAAGCAGAAGTGTGTTTATGAGTGGGGGTGATTTTGAAAGGTACTAGTAGTGACATAAAGTTTTGAACTTTGGTTTAGAGAATATGGGTGTGTGTGTAAAAATGTGCTTGTGAAGCTGGATTTAGGTTAAAAAGAGATGGGGAGATAGTGAAGGTGAAGGAGGGTTCCTTATGTTGTACAAAATGTGTAGTGGTATTCAGAGGTTAGAAATTATAAATGTGTATATGGCAGGAAGGCAGGAATGAGAGGTAGAGAAGTAAAGTGGGTACAATGTATAGAAGAGCCATTATATGAAATAAAGTTTAGAAATGTAGCCTCAGATTGATTTGAGATAGAGTGAGGGTTATGTAATTTACCGATAATTGCTGGGTGGAAGTAGAAGGAGTGTTTGGAGATAATTAGTTATGCTGATCTATTTAGCTCACTCAAGAGAAAGGAGTAGAGAGGAGAAATAGGAGGGGTGGTGTGAGGCAGGGGTAAAAGGATTGGATAATTAATTATAGTAGGCTGGGCAGTAGCTGTGGGCACAGAGTATAAATTAAAGGAAAGTGGGGGTGGTTGGGAATAGGGTAGGTTAGGGGAGTGGAATGAGTCCAAGCACAGTGAGGGCAGAGGGGGAAGAGGCAGGATTCTATTTTCAGCAAGAGTTTAAAAAAACAATCTAAAGACTAAGGCATTAAATAGGAAACTAGCACTTTGATGATAAGATAGCTTATATTTATCTATATGTATAATATATGTTGCCTATAACTTCAAATAGTCAGGTAAAGCCTATAATTACCAATAAGCAGTTCAAGAAAACTACTGGTAAAAGAAAGGGAGGAGTCAAGTATTAAGTGGTGTGGCTGGGGAGATAGCAGGGATGTCCAATATGTATAAAAGCAGTTATTGGTTGTGCTTAAAGATAGACCTGCTGTAGTAGTCGTGAGTTTCATGGAAGGAACCATGATAGTAGGTTAGAACTTTATTCCTTAATATTATTAAAGGACCACTATGGTCAAATAATGAAAAAACATATATATATTTTTATCTTGCCATGATTTATTGCACCTCCTAAAGCTGCCTGCAGCAAAATAAGTACTCATTCCTAATTTTATTTTTTTTACTCTTGTCTGCCCTCATGGGGGCAGACATTGTGATTCGTTTGGAAAGCTAAATCTGTCTCAATGCACAGACTGTGAGAACAAATAGCCCTACCATTTTTTGTCAGACTAGACTTCCATTCACTTAGAGTGGACCACCTGAAAAAAATGCCATGATTGGGAGTCTGCAACTCATGTGTCATTGACTGGTATGTGCTGAGTTTTACAAATGTTGTTCCTATTGATGTACTACACATTTTCTGAAAGAAACTTGCAAAAGTGTCAACACATTACTGAGATAAGAAAGACTTTTCACAAGGATCAGTTTTGCAAGTTTCAATTCCTGGCTGTTACTCCTCCCATCTCCCCTCCT
Source organism: Protopterus annectens (assembly GCF_019279795.1). Taxonomy (NCBI): domain Eukaryota; kingdom Metazoa; phylum Chordata; order Ceratodontiformes; family Protopteridae; genus Protopterus; species Protopterus annectens. The sequence continues at coordinate 198,251,382 of NC_056742.1, forward strand.
TCAGTGGGCTACAGTCTCACATTTCCAGATTGGGTAGATTCAACTATTTTGTCAGCTTTGCATGACAATAGACATTAAAAAATCACAGCCTGGTGTGCCACTAAAACTGTTCCCTTATATGTCTCTTTACTTCTGAATAGCATTTCCCCAGGAATAAAAAAAAAAACTAAAAAACAAAAAAAAAAAAAACAAACCACACATATCAGTGTCCAGAGTTTGGGCCAATATATCCATTTCTTAAAGTGCACGGTAAAACATTCAGTTTATAATGCGTTCTGGCTGTTGACATGGTTATCTTTATATAGTTATTCTCTTATAGCATAACCTGAAGTTATGGTATTCAATGCCAAGCTTTACAACAGTTCTCAGTTTCTTAACAATGACCTCCCAAGCCTCTGATGTGACCCAGTACTTTGTCACTATACTGTAAATACATAGATTATACAAATATTTCTGCACACATGACACGTACAATAATACACATATACCATCATTAAAACAGGATAAATGCAATATAAATCATATCAATATAGTTATGATTTCTAGTGTATGACCCTGTTTGTCTATGGAAACTTCTTTTTGAATTTATGTTCAAGCAATTGTATATTTGTTGTATAATATCTTGTTTAATTGTTTGTCAGTATTCTAACCACTGTATGCTGCATCATCTGTAAAACTTTGATTTTACTCCTTTTATATGTTCTGTGCTCTTTGTACAAAATAGCTATGTTTGTATAATTTATTTTTATTATTTTTTATAATTGTTTACTATGTATCTGGAGCTTTTCTCCTCGAGCCTCTGCTGAAAACGGTCACCTTGTGTCCAGTCGGACTAACCTGGTAAATAAATGTAAAAAATAAATAAATAATAAAATATACTAATAAAATCAATCAATATACCAAGAAAAATCCAAAACTTAAGAAAAAAAAAGCACAGAAGAAAGGAAAATGTTTCCTTGATGCTGTCATGAAAATCCCACTCACTTATTCAGATATTATGGGCAAACATATATATATATATATATATATATATATATATATATATATATATAGATATATATATACATTATAACATGTATAATATATTAGGCAAAACAAAGTACCCAACACATTAGTCATAGGTGACTCTATAGTTAGGCACACTGATGTCCCACTCACCAGGCTAAACAAGGAGAAGGTTACTGTCAGCTGCCTTTCGGGTGCCAGGATCCACCACATAACCTACTTAGACCTCGCAAAGGCTTTTGACACCATTCCCCATTCTGGTATTATAGACAAGCTCACCAGTCTGAATATAAACCCCTATGTCATGAGATGGGTTGCCAATTGGCTCACGGATAGAACCCACATGGTGAGAGTTGCAGGCTCTAGGTCCAACTCTAAACAAGTTACAAGTGTCGTCCCCCAGGGCTCAGTCCTGGGACCCCTCCTGTTTGGTATATACTTCTCAGAGGTACAGGCAAGCACAGGAGGACTATGGCTGACCAGGTTCGCAGACGACTGCAAACTAGGGGCCAAAATTGAATCTCCAGCTCATACAGACATCCTCCAGAAGGGTCTCACTGAGACAGATACCTGGTGTCAAAATCATGGCCTCAAGCTAAATGCCAAAAAGTGCATAGTCATCCCCCTTGGAAAAAACAAAGTACCCGTGAACTACCACATACGTGGTAGTCCTCTAAATACAGAAAATATAATAAGGGATCTGGGGACCCAGGTAGATAGTAATCTCTCCTTTGATAATCATATTGCTAAGGTGGTTAGAAATTCCTTCTATGTGGCCCACTTAATCACAAAAGGGTTTGGATCTAGAACAAAAGAGGTTATTGTACCCCTCTACTCATCACTCATCAGACCCATCATAGAGTACAATGCCCCATTTGGAATGTACCTTACAAGACACCTGGAACAGCTGGAAAGACCACAGAAGTACCTCACCAAGAGGATTACTGCCTCAAACATATGCCCTATGCAGCCCGACTGAAGAAACTCCAGCTGTACTCAGTTGCATACCGCTTACTCAGAGGTGATCTCTGCCTGACTTACAAGGCCATGTCCAACCCAGAATTGATGGATATGCTCCACCTAAAAAAAAAAAAAAAAAAACAAATCCCCAAGAGCCACATGCTCTAGGGACATAAACATCACCACAACGATAAATAGGATGTGCTGGAAGGATAGATTCCTGTCCCAGAGACTCCCCTTGCTTTGAACCAGGATTCCAATGTACATTATGCAAAGCCCCTCACTAACACTCTTTAAGAGAAACCTTGACAAGTGGATGGGAAACAGAAAATATACCCTGGGGATCACTGCAGTGGCTCTGCTGGACAGAGGCACAGGGAACTAATGGCTCTGCTGGACCGAGGCACAGGGAACTAATCTAAGGAGGTGGCAAAAGCCAGCACATTCTGGCTAGGCTTATAGATGCCCTCGGGCAGATAGCCTAGTACTTACCTATGAACCCATACACTCAGGTCACAACACAACAAGTACAGATATGACTCTGTCATTGTCCATATTAGTGTCAATGACCTGAGACGTTCCTCCCTGGACTACATGAAAAGAAACATGGAAGAGCTCTCCGATCTTGTAGCCCAGGGAGGTATGACCCTAGCCCTGAGTAGCATTCTGCCATTGCCCAGAATGATACCGCATTACAAGGACAAAATTATTTACTTCAACAATTGGCTAAGCTTCTGGTGTCATTCTAAGGGGATCCAGTATCTGTCTGCCTGGGATGACATGGTCAACAGACCACAATGCTTTGCCAGAGATGATCTGCAGCTGTCGCCCATGGGATTCCAGATACAGGCTAAGGCTCTTGCCGCCCCTATAGTGCCTTTTTTAGACAAGGTTCAAATGACAAATTCATCACCGTAACAGGACAGGCAAGCAAAAACTGAGTTTAATGCTTCTTAATGCTAGAAGTCTAAATCTTAAAATGCACTCACTCAAGGCACTCCTTAAAATGGAGAACACTGATATCTGTGCAGTGACTGAGACCTGGTTCAAGGCTCCAAAAAGCACCCCTGCAGTACTAGGCTATAACTCATACCACAATTTTCGGTCACGTAACCTGGGCCAGAGCACCAAAGGTGGAGGTGTGTCCATATTCATTAAGGATGTCCACAACTCCAGGCTAGTTGCTCAGCATAATGCACTTGAGGTTATCCAAGTGCAACTAACTCTGGGCAAAACTGCAATCCAAATTGTAGCTTGCTACAGATCCCCCATCATGCCCCATAATTCCCACTCCTCTTTTCTTGATATACTGGAAAATATTAGGGTTCAAACACTCTAATAATGGGTGATTTCAACTACCCCTTCATTAACTGGGAAAACTACTCATGTACCAACTCCTTCACTCAACGCTTTCTGGAATTCATCAACTCCAATGCCCTGGATCAACTTATCCACACTCCCACCAACGGCGACAATATCCTAGACCTAGTCATTACCAACATGAGTGACTGGTGTTCCACACCCGAAGTCAACTCCTCATTGGTCAGATCCAAACATAAGCCAATCACCCTAGATATCCACATCCCGCCCCCACCCCCCATTAAGGAAACCATGGTAAAAAATTCTCCAAAACCAACTTCATGCTTCTTAAGACAGAAGTGGTGAACTTCATGACACCCATGCAGATGGACAATACAGTTACAACTGCTGAATCCTACACAAATGCACTCAATAAACACTTACATGAATGCATGGATTGTGCTATCTCAAACAGAACCAAGAAGCTATCCTCCAAAAAAAGGAAGCCAATCTGGTGGTTCCCTGCCATAAACAAACTGTACAACAGAAGGAAGAAATTGTTGCAAAAGAGAGTAAAATCCCATGAGTGGTGGAGCTCCCTGGTCAGCCTCAGTAAGAAGTTGAGATCCCTTATAAGAGCCTCCAAAGCTAGCTATGAAAATAAAATTGCCACTGATTCTAAGGACAACCACAAAGCATTCTATAGCTATGTCAAGAATCTCAATGGTAACACCCAGATCTGCTCTGAGTTACAGCACAACAGCATGTAAATTACAGAACCAACTGATATTGCCAACATCCTGGCAGATAGGTTCAGTGCTAACTTTACCACCCTCGCACACTCTAAAGGGACCATATCTATACAGGAAAAATGCAGAGTCCCTGTAATCACAGCTACACAGGTAAAAGCTGCACTCACTAAAGCCAAAAACACAGCATCCATGGGAATGGACAACATCCCTGGCTGCATTTTACATGAACCTCAGAACAAACTGGCTCTCCACCTAAGCACCATGTTCAATCATAGCTTCACATCAGGCTTTGTGCCCACTGAATGGCACACAGTAAAAGTTATCCCACTCCACAAAGGGGGAGCCACCACTGATCCCGGGAACTATCACATTATTAACCTGACACGCCTTGTCTGCAAGGCCATGGAAAGTATCATCATGGAACTCATAAACAAAGACATTGGTAATGGCCAAACTCTGGACCCCACCCAGTTCAGGTTTGTGAAAGGCAGATCATGCATCTTGAACCTAATCGACTTCTTTGAGGCTGTCGCCAAAGCCGTAGATGAGGCTAAGGTGGTTCACACAGCCTATCTTGACCTCGCCAAGGCTTTCTTTTGACACCATCCCCCATTCTGGAATTATAGGTAAACTCACTAAAGTCGGTATAAATCCCTACGTCACAAGATGGGTTGCCAACTGTCTCACTGACAGAACCCACACTGTAAAAGTTGCAGACTCCAAATCTGACATCAAACCAGTGACAAGTGGAGTACCACAGGGTTCAGTCCTGGGACCTCTCCTGTTTGGTATCTACTTCTCTGAAGAACAGGCTAACACAGAAGGACTCTAGCTAATGAAGTTCGCAGATGACTGCAAACAAGGAGCCATAGTCAAGTCCTCAAATGATGTGGACATCTTACAGAAGGGCCTCACTGAGACAGATGCCTGGTATCAGAGCCATGGCCTCAAGCTCAATGCTAAAAAGTGCATTGTCATCCCCTTTGGTAAAAACTCTGTACCCATGAACTACCACATAGGCAGCAGTCTACTTAATACCGAATGCGTGATAAGAAACCTTGGGACCCAGGTGGACAATAGTGTCTCCTTTGATAATCACATCACCCCAGTAGTCAGGAAATCCTTCTACGTGGCACACCTCATCACAAAAGGGTTCTCATCCAGAAAACAGGGGTCATTGTTCCCCTCTACTTGACACTCATTAGACCCATTATAGAGAACAATGCCCCTTTTGGAATGTACCTCACGAGACATCTGCAGCAGCAGGAAAGGCCACAGAAGTACCTCACAAAGAGGATTACTGGCCTCAAACAGATGCCCTATACTGACCATCTCAAAAAACTCCAGCTTTACTCTGTAGCATATCGCCTACTCCGAGGTGATTTCTGCCTAACATATATATGTCAAACCCAGAGCTATTGGACATGCTACACATAAAGAAATCCCAATCCCTCTGAGCTACATGCTCTAGGGACCTAAACCTTGTCACCACAATAAACAGGACATGCTGGAGGGATGGATTCCTGTCCCAGAGACTTCCCATACTCTGGAACAGGCTACCCATCTATGTCAAGCAAAGTTCCTCATTTGCACTCTTCAAGAAAAGTCTTTGAGTGGATGGGAAATAGGAAATATACCCCAGGAATCACTTGTGTGGCTCTGCTCGACAGTGGCTTAGGAAAATAACTTTCTTGGGTGGCATAAGCCAGGGAACCTTGTTGGCTAGGCTTACTTAGGTCCTTGGGCCAATAGCCTAGTATCTACCTATGAACCTATTATTAGACTAAATACAATATTATGTAGCATTGAAATGTGCTAACATTATAAGGGTGACAGTTCATTATTTACTCATAAAGCAAATGTCAGAGTGGAAAAGTTCAAATAGTGGATAAAGAGGAGGAGGGGAAGAGAAGAAAGAGTGAGAAAAAGTATTTGTAGAAGTAATAATTAGGGTAGATATGGGAGGCAGGAGAAAAAAATGAGTAAAAGCAACATTACAAGTAAGAGAAATGAAACCAAGGAAAAGAAGAAATAACATGAACAACAAGATTTACTGTGTGTGTGTGTGTGTGTGTGTGTGTGCGTGTGTGTGCGTGTGTGTGTGTGTGTGTGTGTGTGTGTGTGTGTGTGTGGTGTAAAAGAACTATAAAGCAAATCAGCACTGATACCTGCTTGCTGCCCTGCTAAGGGGGACAAGAAATCTGGACAAAGCCATAAATAATAGGGGACAAAGGCCCCAAAATTGGGACTATTTATAAATATTGCACTTACAAACATAGAAAGTTGATAAACAGGTTTTGCATTAGAGTGATTTTTCTTAAGCATATGAAGTCTGAAAGTCAAATGCCTGTCAACTTTCTGACTTCAGTGTTCAATGATTTTCCAGTGATTTGACAGAAAACTGCAATTTTATGAAAAACAGACAAAAAATCTGGACTATCTGCAAAAATCTGTACTGTTGAGAGATATGGATGGGAGCCCTGAACCAACACCCATCAATCATTTTCATTTGTTTGCCAAAGCCATTAAAGCAGTGCTTTGCAGAGAGATGGGAAAAGCCTTAAATTTGACTGGTATGTTGCGTGGGTGTGGGTAGCTGTGTTTGTGGAAGGTGGAGGTGTGCCTTTGTAAGTCTGGTGCGAATGTTATAGATTATGAAATGGAGAGACTAAGAGTAAAATTGTGCTCAGTGAAGTCCCTAGCAATTTCATCACTGCTTTGATTCAGACATATACATTCCCCTGTGTTTGTCAGTACTATGTTTGAGTGCATTGCTTTGGAGTGTGGTATCACTGCTACAGCTGCTGCTACTCTTTCAATACAAGTATCTGCTTTGGAAGTTTTCTCCAGGAGACTGTTGCTGAGAAGATGAGAGACATGCTACAGGTATACAACTAAGACAAACTAGATAAAGCAATAGTAAGAAAAAGTATTAGGTCACATCGGAGGCTTGGGAGGTCATTATTAAGAAACTGAGAACTGTTGTAAAGTTTATCATTAAATACCGTAAGTTCAGAGAATAACTATGTAAAGATAACCATGTCAGCAGCCAAAATGCCTTACAAGTTGAATATTTTACTGTGCATATTTTAAAAAAATGGATAGACTGGCCTAAACTCTGGACTAATGGGTTTGCTTTTTTTTTTTTTCAGAAGTGAAGAGACATACAAGGGAACAGATTTAGTGGCACACCAGGCTGTGATTTTTTTATGTCTATTGTCATGCAAAGCTGACTAAATAGTTGAATCTAGTAAAGCTGGAAATGTGAGACTGTAGCCCACTGAAGGAGGGGAGATGGGAGGAGTAACCTGGCCAGGAACTGAAACTTGCAAAACTGCTCTTTGTGAAAAGTCTTTTTTATTTCAGTAATTTGTTGAAACTTTTGAAAGTTTCTTTCAGAGAAGGTGTAGTACATCAGTAGGAACAACATTTGTAAAACTCAGCGCAGACCAGAAAATGACACATGAGCTGCAGACTCTCAAACTTGGCAGTTTTTTTACAGGTGTTCCATTCTAAGTAAATGGAAGTCTAGTCTGACAACAAATGGTGGGGCTATTTGTTCTCAGTCTGTGCATTATGGGACAGAATTAGCTTTCCAAAGGAATCACAATTTCTGCCCCCATGAGGGCAGACAAGAGTAAAAACAAAATACAATTAGGAATGAGTACTTATTTTGCTGCATGTTTGGGAGGTGTAGTAAAGCATGGCAAGATAAAAAATACATGTTTTCTTCATCATTTGCCTGTAGTGGTCCTTTAAATCCAAATACATTAATGATGGCATTTGTAAGTTTGGATTAAGATTTAGCATCTACCATAATGAAAACAACTAACCATCTTTTACTTTATCACTTCCCATGAATAGATAGCACCACCACAACATTGAAAAAGCCTTGTGGCTCCCAGTAAAACAAGGCACCAACCTCCTACTTGGATAAGTCCTGTTCAAGCTTTTACATCATGAAACTTTCACACTCGTAAGTAGAGTCACCACCATTGATGACATTCTAACACACTCTTGATAAGGTCTGCTTTTGCAGACCGCGTGAAATAGGCTACAATGTGATATTCGGGTTTTTTTCATAGCAGCCCTCAAACTCTGGCAATTACTTTTCAACTACATCAAAGACATCAACTACACTGATTTCAGACTTCATTTTGAATTACCTATATCCAAGCAAAACCAATGTAAATGTTATTCTTCCAAACATAACAATCGCTTCTAATAATGCAGTGACAGTTATATCACTGTGCTTCATTTTGTCTGGAAAACCTTGTAAAAACTGTAGAAACAATCCCCGGGATTCATGAAGCTTGCACCAGGCACAGGCATAGCGTAGGCGGAATAACGCCAAATATAGCCGTTGAGCGATTCAGGTACGATCCAGTTCCATGTGCACTACCGGCATACGCCAGAACTGTGCAGCCCATGGCATAGGTATGCTAATCACCCCATGCGCAGTGTCGCACCATGCAAATGAAGGCAGATAGCGATTTATGAAGTGGTGCAGGCATAGCGTAGGCCCACAGAAATGTAAACCAAAAAACACGGTTTACATTTTCCCATACAGAACATCGGAGCTATGGAAGCAGACCAGACTCATGTATTACAAAGTTAACATATGCCAATGGCTAAATACACAGCCAATGGCATAAGAAAAGATGCACAGCACCTAAAAAACGACATTTAATGTCATGTCCACAGTAACGCACAGTACAACCGCAGGGCATGTGTGCGCAAACAGGAACATAAAGAAATTATATAAAAATGTCATAAAATCGCAATGTAATACAAATCAGGTTTACACCATAATACGCAATGGTAGGCATGGAACACCACAACCAAGGTGCAAGGGTTGCTAAAGGCCTGCAACAGTGTTTGGCGAGGTAACTATGAATTAGTAGTCAATGCCATGCAAATGAGGCAGGTAATACTGAATCGCAAACGTCCCGCCGGATGAAGGTTGTACCATACGGTGCAGAACTATAACACCGAGGAGTGGCTCAGAGGAGATACATGACACCAGCAGAGGGGTGTGCCACCATAGCAGTAAGCACATTGGAGCAATGCAAATCTGGCCTGGCCATTGCTAAGCAAAGCTGCAGGACAGGGGTGGGGAGGAAGGTATAGACCCATTTAGCAGAGAGCACACATGGTGTCCGAAAATACATGTGTACGGGGATTAAAATGTGCCCAAAACCCGGTAAGCAGATGCACATGCCGCGAACAATAGCACAAACAGGAAGGTCAGGGGAAGAAAAGAAGGAAATGCCGAAGTAGGGTAATTGGAGTACTAATGAGCAATTAACACCAATCACCTCACGGCAGCCAATCGACGGCAGCTGACAAATCTGCTCGCAGAAACCTGCAAAACAGGATAAGAGAGGCATTGGAATGCAAAGAAAGGAGGGGATGCATTGGATTGCAAAGACAGGAGATCTGTCATAGCAGAGCAAAGCAAACTGACAGTAGACCGGCAATAGCACACATTACGCAAGATAAGCCTGGTCTAGGAAAGTACAAATGAAAGCAGGCTGCTGGATGCATGCCAGAAAATGGTAGGTGGAACGTGCAGAAATGTAAAGGGAAGGTCAAGAGGTAATCCACGGCAGCCAAATTAATTCAACACCAAAGGCACCACAATAGTAGTTCCGGTAGTAAAACACATAAGATACCCTGTAGCTACGATCGTACATACACACCCTATGGCATCATTGGTGTTTACAGCACAATAGTATAAAGTGTGAAAGCACCCTACACACACCTGTGTATTCCCAAACACTGCACCATAGGTGTAAACACATGGGGAACTTTTAAAATGTACATGTTGGGAGCTGCCATAGCTGTGATTCATCAGCATGTGTTAGAGACTGACGGTGTTGTGGAGGAGGATGCCGACAACCACTGCAGGCCCCAGAGGAGGAGAAGAGTGTTCAGACCAAGGGTGACCTACCAGGGGCTACATGATCTGGAGATAGTAGAGCGTTACAGGGTGGACAGGAACATCTTACAGCAAATAGTGGAGCTGTGCCGGCCACGCCTGAGAACCAGAAACAACAGAGGGGAACCCATCCCAGTGGACATGAAGGTATGTGTAAGCTTGCAAATACTAGCCACAGTAACCTTTCAAAGGCCAACTGGAGATATAATGGGGAACTCACAGGCATCGGCACCCAGGGTACTACACCAGTTCCTGGATGCCATGTTACCACATGCCAATGAGCATATATACTTCCCCAAACTCAGGAGGAGTTGGCCAGCAATATGCGTCACTTCCACTGTGTGGCACACTACCCGGAGGAACTGGGTGAGATAGTCTGCATGCACATACAAATCAAGTCACCACCCGGTGAGCATGGTAGGCGCTACATAAACCGCAAGGGATTCCACTCCATCAACTGCCAGGTCATGTGCAATGCCCAGGGCATTATCATGGATGTGTGTGCTGGCAGCCCTGGAAGCTACCATGACTCCCATGTCTGGCATGCCTCACACCTGTATCAGGTATTTGTCAGGGTTTGCATCCCACATGGCCACCTTGTGGGGGATGCTGGCTATGCACTGGAGCCGTGGATGATGACTCCCATCAGAAATGCACACACACCCATGAAAGAATGCCATAATGAGGCACATGCACAAACCAGAATCATCATAGAGCATGTGTTCGGGATGCTGAAATCATGGTTCCTGTGCTTGGACACATCTGGTGGAGCCTTGCAGTACTCTCCAGGCACGTGTGCCCACATTGTCATAGTATGTGCCATGCTACATAATATGATCCTGCGGAAACAGCTGCAGCAGGGACAAAATGGTGAAGACCCTCATAGCCCACCGCAATTGCCAAAACAATCACAGGCACAGAGGGATTCAGACCACGAACACACTGTGCCAGCCCCAGTAGGCAGATGGAGGAGTGCCCAATATGCCTACACCATGGCAAAGAGGGAATGTATAGCACATGCTCTGACAGTGTAGGCCCCTATGGACTTACACACCTCTCCACCTGCACACACAGTAAAATGGATGGCACACAAACACGACCACCTGTAAATTGTAATGTATAAGTGGCCCACTGTGTGAATCCTACATAGGCAGCCCTCAAACATTGTACACACAACAGCTATTGGAACACGGAATGTCAACACCTGAACAGTACATACGCCTATCAGCATATGGTGGTGCTGTGTTATTAGGTTCCCAGGTACATCGGTAGGTACACGACCAATTGTCAGAGGCCATACACCAAATGGGGCAAACAGTGTCTGCTGTCACCACAACATCGAGTAACCAACTGTCGCTTAGTGGAACAGATGCAATCGTGGGAGCACATGTGTGTAAACACTGTTCTGCACACACTCATCACGGAGTCCCTGCTGTGTTAATGAGGGGCTCCACATAATAAAATCATGGATGTTGTGTCAAGGCATAGGTTGTACCCATGACAGGTATTCATCAGCCCAGCATGCCCCACCTACGGTCGTTTGAAGGTGTAGCACAGTATTGTGTGTGGCTCACTGTGATATACATACCCAATGCCGGAGCACATCTAGTAAACATCACATGGACACACCATTAACTGGACTCATCAATATGTAAACTAACTGAGTTACCCATGTGAGTGCAGTATGGAGTAATAGCCATAGTATACTCCACGTACAAAACAACATAACATGTATACATATCCCAGATATCCATGTGTTAAATGCAGTGACCGTCGTGCATGTTCCCGGTCCCACGTCCTGCAAGGGATGTAACATAATCCCAAAGGCATGAGTAATGTATGTCGGATGCAGGTCATCAGATCATGTTTAGCACACGTTAGCGGGAATATGCATTGCCCACTGCTGGTAAGCGATGTTTAAATATGACTATACGGATATGCGCGAAAGAGGGATAAGCTTCTCCGAATATCGCGCAGATTATGGTCAATGATGTCCAGAACAGGTGAAACCAGCATTATTCACTCCTGTACTAATAGCGCCTGCTCTGAAGGGTAAAATGACCACTGCCAGGAGTAAAACACGCAATCATGTATAGAATCACCTAACACTATTGCTAGCCAAGATGTACCTATGGTAGGGTTGCCACCTCTGCAAATGACCAATGTGGGACATACGTCAGATGTCTGCAGGCCGACACATACACCCGGCCAGTACAAAAATCAGAACTTCACTGTTTTGCCTAGACAAATGCTTATTCTTGGAATGTTTACTTACTTATTCTGTTTCAATAACATATAGGTGGTTCAGATACAGAATAATTGTTTTATGCAACTATTACATAAACTATAGGAAGTAAGTATGTCCTACAATCTCAGCACATTTGCCATATTTACAAATATTTTGCAGGACACAACTGCCCAAAGAGGGACTGTCCCTCGCAAAGTGGGACAGCTGGTAACCCTAACCTATGGCAGGTGTGTAATGTGACAGATACAGGAACAAACGTGCGGAGTCCAGGATACAGTATACACCAAGTACACAATGAAAGGTGTAGCTTGCCTGTCACTTTCCTTGTCAGATATACATATATATATATATATATATATATATATATATATATATATCTATATCTATATATATATATATATATATATATATATATATCTATATATATATATATATATATATATATATATATATATATATATATATATATATATATATATATATATATATACACATATATACATATATATAATACAGATAGAAAGGGCGATAGAGTGATATATGTTGATATATACGGATTCAACGATATCTGCAAATATATATAGATAGGTCAACGACATTCATAACACCTTGGAGGTACAAATAAATAGGATACCGCCAACTATGGAATGTGTAACATACCGACACACATAACCATGAGGCTGAAAGACTGAAAGAACACAGTATCGGAACAGTACAACCGCGAGTAATAGTATGACGATATGAAGGGACATGTAATTACCACTGCCGGTGTTGCGGTCCATGTAGGTACTGTGTTCAACTGTGTTTGCGAGTGCCGCAGTCTGTGTATGTATGTGTTGAGGGTGCCGTGTGCGTCTCCGTGTGACTGTAATGTGTGTGTGTGTGTGTGTGTGTGTCCGCATCATGTGTCTGTTAGTGCCAACTCGGAGGTAGATCATTACGGTAGGTGTGGGTATAGCTAGCCATAGGCATACGGTTACCACCTATCCCACTTTAGGAGGGACAGCCCCTCCCTGGGCAGGTGTGTCCTAACATAAAACATAACAAAGGGCAAATGTCTGAGATTGTAGGACATTAATATGTCCCATATATCATGTAATAGTTGCATTAAATATTTATGCCTGTATCTAAGAAACGTAAATGTTACATGCAATATGATAAATAGCCAAAGTCCCACAACAATAGGTATGTATTGAGGATAAAAGTATGTGCTATCCTGTGTACTGACCATGGCTATGTGTCGGCCTGTAAACACCGCTGTGTCCCCATGAAGTGTCCAACAATAGCCATATGAAAAGGTGGCAACCCATGGCAAAGAGGTTCTGTTACCAACACAACCGCAATGACTGCAAATATTTGGGACAGAAATACACGGGATAGCTGTCATTTAGGCATATTCCTTTACATATCGCTGCAATTCCGGAGATATGAAAGTATCAACCTCACCTGCATACTATATAGAAACCAATTAACAACGGCCCGATGTAAAATCCCATAACTTAAGTCTACTAACTGATAGCTCTTTAATTAAGGATGGAGCCCACACACACACATATATATGGAATATGTAGAAATGCAAGCCGCACACACCTGTATATGCTACGTACACCTACCGACATCCTCCACACTAGAAACTATAGCAATACAGACTGTAATAACAGCACAAACATCCAGTCAGTCAATTACATCTGCAGAACCGTCAACATACCTTGTGAGAGACACAATTAAAGGTGCCATGTATAATTGTAGCCGTTGTATAATGGAACAAATGTTACAGGTTTTGTTTGCAATAGTCCGTTATCAGACGGTTGGGATGACAGGTACACCCACATGTTGAACCACATACTCTAGCTGCCACACACAATCCATGGGGGACATGAATCCAATGTATACTTGTCTCTACACATAGCAGTTGCAATTACACACAACAAAACACAATGCAGGCCATCTCCCCGAAGGTAGGGCAAATGGGCAATGCCCAAGTGGAGAATTCAATTATACCCCACTGTTGCTGCGTAATTGGAGAATGGAGTAGCTGCGCAGCTGATGTGCAAGTAATTAGTCACTCAGGAACACCAATTGGCAGCAGGAAACCACATGTTACAGGTATCGATGTATATAAGGATGACTTGCCAGACATTCAAACCATATGCTCATACCATATACCTGTTTAAGCAGTGTGAGAGAGATAGACACGAAAGTCCGGAATGATAACAAGGTATGTAGAACACTCGGTATGTAAGTTTATGTATAGCTTGTTTTGTATAAATTATTTACTGTATGTATAGCCTGGTTTGCATTAATTAAAAGTGTCCGCAATGCATAAAGTGGACAAAGGAATTTATGTAGTGATGTCTTGCTGAGCATACTAACGCTTGTAGAAACTGTGCGTCCAGCAGTGGGCCACAAGGTGCACATCACAGACACCACAAGGAATGCTACATGAGTGCTTTAAACAGAACAATTCCATACAACCCGCTGTCAGTGGTAGGGTATGTCCAACAAATATGTGCCATAGCAGGGTATAGTATATGTTGACATACTGTCACAGTAGGCATGTGTATGGGCATATAACAACAATGACATGTGTAAGGTGGTCCCGCTGTGCAAGTATGCTTTGCATTATGGGATACTATGTAAAATATGTGTAATGTATAGTATTGTAGGTAGATATGTCAGATATTCTACACAGCATAACAGGCATATCATGCATACCAAAGGTATCGTCTAGTGGCATGTACAATAACAGGATACATATTGCTTGTAGGCATGGGACACTGTAATAGCATGATAGCTAATCTAAATGGAAGCGCTACCAAGTAACCATGCACAAAGGACATGTAATAGCTTCACAGGTTCATAGTGGGGTACTATGCAGTCTGGCAAGTGTATGAGTAAGCACAACTACAGTGTTCACACCAGTGGCACCTCTCTAGGGTAGTGTCCTGTGAACAGCAGAGCCATGTGTTACCTGCACCTCTGCACAGTACAGCCACTGCAGTGATACCTGGCGTACATGTCTCTCCCAACCACCAGGGGAGGTATCACATGAACACTGCTACTGTGTGTCCCTGTGTGATGTACATAGGACTCATGTTCCAAAGCATGGTGAGTGTCTGGTTTGGGAATGTAACCCTGAAGCACATCCCACTCATCGTTGCATGTATGCACATATCCATGGGCATGTTGCTCACAGTGGCTTTTGCTTATGTCACGTATGTGGAGTATATCCATTAATATTATTGTGGACATGGGCCCTGTCTGTTCAGCAGAGGTCACCCCTGAGTATGTAGTATGCAAATGTGTACAGACGTGGTGTCCGTAGTTCAGCCGCATACTTCAACTGTTGGAGCTCAATAAATGTTAAGGCGTTTTAATGTTGTGGTATGTAAAGCTGTAGCTGTTGTGTAAGGTACACCCTAAACAGGGTGGTGTACCCTTGAATGTGTGTAGAAGTCTTGGGTTCAGAGGTACAATGGGTGCCTATGTACCAGCTGCACACTCAGTACAGATAAGTGTGGCCACGTAGAAGAATATCCATGCCACAGTGGCAATACGGTAATCACAGGAGTGGGTGCGACATGTGTGTGTACTACGAACATGTACAATGTGACATGTATGTAGGGGACTACCACCTATGTGATAGTCAGTGGGTGAATGGTATAATGCAAAGGTGATGTTCATGCAGCTTGAGGCCATGATATTCATATCAGGTATCTGTCACAGTGACACCCATATGGATAGAGTCAGTATCAGCTGGTGGATCAATCATGGTGCTTTGTATGCAGGGGTTTGTAAAGCTAGGCAGGGAAATTCCCTCTGTGCTAGCTTGTACCTCAGGGAAGCATATACTGAACATGTGGGGCCCTATGACTGAGGACTGTGGTATGCCAAGTGTAACTGAAATGCATTAGGTACTATGGTATGCTATGATATGCTACCCTCATTGTGTGTGTCCTGTCCATGAGCCACATTGCATAACATCCTGAGACATAGGGTACGATGTGCAGGTGGATGTGTATGTTGTCAATTCCAGAATGGAGAACAGTGCTGTAAGGCAATGAGAGGACAATGTAGGATGTGTGGACCCCCGTACCATCATCAACTACCCTGGTAACTGTATGAAAGGAGTCCACCAGGTGTAGGAGCCATGCTCTAGCCCTAAAAAGTCCAACCCGGATGGCATCACAGGACTGGAGCCCAACAATGTCTCTGTGAATGACGTCCATGATGTTGTGCCCCATAGCCATGAAGAACAGTCCAGTAAGGTGTGTAGGACTATAGTCCCACACGTGCTTTGTGGTGCCACCTGTGTGGAGTGTGATAACTGTTGCTGTGTGCCATTCAGGGGCCACAATGTCTGATACAAGGCTATTACTGAATATGGTGTCCTAGTGGGGAGACATGTCGGTCAGAGGTTTGTGGACATCACAGCCTGAGACTTTGGAAGGTGACATGGGGCCAGTGTCCCAGGACATATAGAGTGCAGGTTAGTACTGTGTTGGTGTGACCGCAGGGACACTGCAATGTTCCTGTGTGGATTGCGGCCCTGTAGTGAGTGTGAGGGTGTAATGTAAGCATTGAATCCATCTGCCAACATGTTGCCTACATCACCTGGGTCTGTAATGTTCTTGAGTGACTGTTGTATGTGAGAGCAGATGTGGGTATTGCCATTGACTACTGACATACCACCATAATGCCTTGTGGTACACCCCAGAATGTGTTGCAGTAATGTTTACGTGGCTAGTCTTGGAGTAGGGATTCTGTGGCTCTACCGAGGCCGACCAGTTTGCTACTCCACAAATGGGAATGTGCAACAGCCTCCACCTGTTGTTGTACATTATGTCCATAGAACTTGACCACCAGAGTGGCATCTGTTATCTGGTGTGTACCATCATGGCTCTGTGTGGAATAGCATGATCCATGTAGTCGTGTACGTGCTAATGCAGTGCACTGGGGTATGTTTCAGCATTTGTATGTGCATTGTCCATCTGCACGGGTGTCATGACATCAACAACCGCTGTCATAAGACGTCTGTAGTAGGTATTGTAGTAATCATGTACTGTGTATGCCGTGAAGGGTGTGGTGCCGGGATGTGGTTAACAAGGGTGATTAGCATATGTTCGGAATCCACCAATGAGGGGATAACCCCATGTGTGGAACACCAGTCACATGTTTGTAGTGTTCATGTCAAGGATAATGTTGGTCTTGGAGGTGGTGTGTATGGGTTGATCCAGCCGAGTGGAGGTTATGACTCACGGATGTGTCAGTACATGAGTGGCTATCCCAGTTAAGTGTGGGGTAGTGTCAGTCACACATCAGTAGTAGCTGTCTGAGCCCTACTGTCCAGTACACCAACAAATGAGGTCTGGTAACAGTGGGGTGTGTTGTTGAATCTGTAGCCGGTTACAATGTGTATAGTGGTTCCAGACACAGTTAGTTGCATGTGGAGCACCTCTGATGCATTGTGCAAAGTAACTAGCCAGGATGTGTGTACAACATAGTGGGATATGGGAACACCTCAGCTGTGGGTGTGCCGGTCCAGGTATGTGCCTGAAAGGTATTGTCTGTCTATAACCTGTCATTGCAGGTGTGCTCTGCAGAGCCTAGAGGCAGGTCCCAGTCACTGCAGAGATATTGGAGTGGTGCATTATAAGGTGTGCCTTGCCTGCGTGTGTCACAGAGGAAGATGCAAGCATTGTGTCACATGACCCCATGTCTTGCTTGCCAGTTCCCATTCCGCCGGTGACTGTTATTGGAAACTGTACAAGACAGGCAGTATAGAAGCAGCAAGAGCCTCACATGTGATCTGTACTTCCAGGGCTGACAGGTGCAAGTCATCTGTGCCAAAGCATTGTGTTTGACCAGGTCAGTCAAAGCAGACAGATACCAGATGCCTGTGAAATGACAGCAGAAGCATACACAACTGTTGAAGTGACAGTCAGTCGTTGTACAGTGGTATTGGGTCCGGATGAATGCATAATGCTCCCCAGGGCTTGGCCCACACCTTCAGGGATACAAGACTGGTGAGCTATTGCATGTCCCTGCACACGTAGTCTGTGAAGTGGCATCTCAGGGCAGTCACACTAACATGGAGAATGACAGTCACATCGTACCTGGTGAGGTGTGGCATGGGTGCATAGGTTATGTTGCAGAACCAGTTACCCGAAAGCAAGATGTAAGCGACTATCGCCTTGTGTAGCCTGCTGTGTGAAACTGCAGTGTGACCACCTACATAGTCACCTATGACTGGTGTGTTGTGTATGTTATAACACCCTATTGGCTGTATGTGATGGGCACACATGAGTCTGTGGGCTATAAGTTGGTGATGTTGTGTTCCGTGATGGGGGCTGCCTCTGGTGCCTACACAGAGTATGGAGAGGTACTGCACGAGTTGTCCTTGCATGTGTGGCCTGTGGTAGAGATCATGTGAGACTATGTGATGTGTGGGGTGTGTTGCGAATGTTACACATCCCAACATGACTGTCAGGTGCAGTCAGGGTTGGTGACAGCATTACCCCCAGCAGGGCTGCATAAGTGCATCCCCCACAGGCTGTAGTGTCATATGTTGGGAGGCGAGCATTTAATGTGTACATGAGACAATTGCTCTATTGCCACATGTATGACATATCCATCATATAGACAGGCAATAGCACTGGTACGTGACAATTTGACATGCCTGTATATACAACCATGTCTCACAGGATATGTGAATTACGTGTGTACAACAGCTGTTGTACCGTAAGCAAGCTGGAAATTTTAGGACAGCCAGTGTACCTGTGGGAAATGGTGTGGAATGGGTGCTATAGAAATCAGTAGCTCATGACATGCTCACAAGTTCTGAACAAGTGCCTAGCATGAACATACAATACAGATAGGGTGTTGGATAATATCAACCCACAAGTGGTGATGACAGTCATAATGGGTGGCACTGCACTATAACCCTGCTGAGTATGGTGTGCATGTCCATGAACCATTATCACTGTAGATGTTAGCAGTACGGATGTTTGATTACAAATACCTTTGTATGTCACAGGAGTGTTCTGCTAGTGGCCTGTTGATAGACTCACAACTACAAAAGGTGCCAGAGTGACATGTGCATATCACACAAGTGGCAGCTATAGTAGAACAGGGTAAATGTGTTGTACTCCACCCTCGTAGCCCAAACCACACAGACAAATGTTAGGCATCTGTGTATTTAAGGATGTGAATGGCCATGACCTATGAGCAAAAGCTGTGCCAGTGTTGTGAACAAAATACAGAATGGGCTGTGTGGGTGTGGTGTGTGACATATGTGCACAGTCTGATGGATGATATCAGCATTGTCACCGCTAGGTGAACATCCCTGTACCCATTAACTACCACCTAGGCTGTGGTTAACATTATGGACACTGTGTAAGGGATGGTGCTGTGCAGTACACCTCCCTGACTTGGTGACGTCTCCAGACCCCGTAGGTAGTCATACGAGGTACCCATGTCATGACAGGGTGCCATCCATGAGCACGGAGATCATTGGACAGGCATATACAGCACTGAGGTGACCAATATTGGATAACATATCACCTTTAAGGGGCAATGGCCATGCGTGGATGGGCAATAACAGCCTTCACAATCCTCACCTCCACTATGCAGCATGCTGTCTACCTTGCATAAAGACATTTGCTGCACCATGATAATGGACATGCTACATGTCCATATCCTGATCTGAAAGACATATGACATGGACAGCCACCGTACTAATACTAGGATCGCCACATGCTGGACAGATCCCTGTGCCATACATATGACATACTCCTGCTATACCATGCAACCCTGTCCATCAAAGCTGCACATGTCATCCCAGTCATACATGGTGTGATGGCCGCATGGTAGATGTAGTATCAACTGTCTGGATCAGTAATGTGGCACTGATGCACCTCACTGTGGTATAATGGCTGTCAGTTAGAGCTAGGGAACCTTGCCCGTACATGCTATGGTTGATAACCATCCCTGCGAATGAGGTCCGACTAGCCATTGTCCCATGTCTATCACATGTGCAACACAGGCGATCCGTGGCAGGATGTTGAACAGCTGTGCAGTGCTGTGTAGCTGTATATGGCAAAACACATGCATGTACAGGTTTCCATGCGTATGTGTGCATTGTCACTGCTCAAGTCCATTAAGGCTGTGTCTGTGTTGATATGTGACATATACACAGCATCAAGGTCAACAGCAATACCGTGGACACATCCAGGCATGTGCAGATAGGTAAGAACACCAGTGCAGTCAAACAGACATGCCCACATCAAGACAGCATCCACATGGAGTATGAACACTGTAATGAGGTGACACACATATATGGTGATGATAGCCAATGCATAACGAGTGTTACATGTGTGTGACACAAACACGTCATTCATGTCAGTGTCATGGGGATTTGCAAAGATAACTGTGCAGATGTACTAGATGTCATAGAAATGTGTGTGCAACTGTATCTCTGTACATCTCTGAAACTGTGACCTATCACCATCATTATGTCTTACAGATAATGCCTCGTACACTCCTTCCAGCCTACAGCCACCAGGAGGATGATGTCCTCATCCTGTACCTCCATGAGAACTGCGAGGTGTTATTCAGCCATGTGCACAGCATGCCCAGCAGCGGGATGACCTGTGGCAGGATCTGCGCAGGAGGGTGAATGATGTGGGTGGCCATAACCACACCTACCAGCAGGTGCGCAGACACTGCATGGACCTGATACGGCATGCAAAACAGCGTGCCACTGCAATCGCCAGGGAACAAGGTGGAACAGGTGGTGGGCCACCAACCCAGCCCCCACTCACACACACTGAGGAGTTACTGGCCAGTCTGGGGACACCCTCAGAACAGCATCCACAAACACTATCTGCCATCGTGGAGGTGGGTGTTTCCCAACCAATGAGCCTGGAGTTTTCTGGTAAGTCAGTACTGCACATATGGCTACTATATCCCATTTACATGCATGTGTCACTGTACATTATGTAATGTAACAACATATGCATGGTATGTGGACACACATGCTGCATACTACAGTATGCTACCCGGTGTATGCACACATGTGCATACTATATGCTATTGTACAGGTGAATGTGTTAACATGCACAGTGCACCCTGTGGCTGTCATACAGTCATGGATAATGCTCACACTGCTGTGTCACCCCTATACAGGTACCTCTGGCATGCTGCACAGACATGAGTCCGTTACAGGTGAGACTGTCATCAGTATCAGGCATGTAAAAGCATAGATCTATTCGCCATGTGGCCAATTAACACTTGTACACTTGATGTTCGTTCCATTCACGATATACAGGTCGCGTCACCCATGATTCACACAGGCCACACATGTGCAATATATACAAACAAAATGATACACTGACATGAAACCAGAGTATTTGACATTGCTACATGTGTGGTCAGCTGTGCATACAACAGTGGAGGTGTTCTACAATGGAGGCATATGTACTATACATTGGAACATCACGTGTGGTACGCAAACAGTACCACACAGTGAGCTGTGATATGGGCAGACCACAGGAGTCACCATTGTGTCATATGCCCCTGCAATGGGTGCACACATTGTGATGTGCCATCTGACATGTCCCAGACACATAGTGTATTGGCTGCAATAATGTCACACTATCCCATAACCCATACTCCACATACAACCTGTTTTCTGCATAGCCCTGTGGATGGTGACATATCTGACATCTATGGGTGTATGTCATATGGGACAACACAGACATGTGTGATAGATGGCCATCACACACATTTGTCCAACACGGGCTCACATGGCCATGGGGGATGGCCAGAGATATGTAGCCACACAGTAGATGTGATGTGTATACACCCTGTTTCACATTGTCCACACATGGTCCAATTACAGCCTTAGTTGACCGATTATACAGTTGATGTGGTACACTGGACATCCTAACAGCCTGTGCACAGCCAGTGGAGGTGTCACTGACATCTGCCATATAAGATGTATTGAACATAATGCCTGTGTCATAGCATGACAGTAGTCACCTCTACAGCTTCCACAGACATTGACACCACATCAGGCCACATATACTGTACATTTCTCTTGCTGCTGTAGGACATCACGGTTAGCTGTGCACCTCTTGTGTGTGGTACAGCAATGTCATTTTGGACATGGTGAATTGACAAGTCCGCTATGTGTGGACATGGTTGCCAGGCAGCTAAGACTCTGTAATTGTTGTGCAGGGGTGTCATCTGTAGGTCCTCCAGTGACCTGTCACATGACACAGCATGGATTAGTGTGTACACACCTCAGCATCGTGGGTCACAATCCACAGTTATGTCATGGGCATGCATGCAGTTATGGCTATGCAATGTGTACATATTATGCACTGTATAGCAATATAGATGCTTCATGATGTCATGCAATGGCACAGTGTCTGTACTTTACACTGTAGAGCAATGTAGATGGCTCACACTACCCTTCCATGCACATGCACATTTGCTAAACATGCATTCTATCTGTAGAGCATACAGACAACACCACAATGTGATGGCCATTACGACACCGTACATGTCAGGACACCACTGTGTCAGACATGTATGCATGTTAATGCACACGACAGCAGATTACATGTCAAGGTCACGTCAGCCATGTGTACTGTTATCCTGTTCTGGTCCACATGGTGTATCACGGGGATGCATGCATACTACCATGATTGTGTGAACTGCATGGCTACTGATATGACACCTGCTTGCTGTATTGTGCACCCCAGAGGGTATGCTTACTAATACTATTAATGTCTGAGCTGCATGCCATCAGCTGTATCACAGGCATGCTGCATGCCATCTGTCAAATCACATGAATGGTGTGTGTGTGTCTGTGTGTGTGTGTGTGTGTGTGTGTGTGTGTGTGTGTGTCTGTGTCTGTGTGTGTGTGTCTGTGTGTGTGTGTGTGTGTGTGTGTGTGTGTGTGTGTGTGTGTGTGTGTGTGTGTGTGTGTGTGTGTCTGTGTCTATTGTAATTTAGAGTCTTTCTTTGCATTCACAGGTGATGTAGTTGCGTTACCCTCCTGCGGTCCATCGATGTTAGTGTCCCCACAGATACTAGCAGTGATGAACATATGCATGAGGTACAGGCAGGGTTGTCAGGGGCTGAATCTGTGCCAATGGTAGCCATCTCAGCTATGTCCCCCTCTTCCCCACACACAGTTCTGCTGCCAACACATACCGCATCACCAGTGGCCATAGAGGAAGAACAGTCAGCATCTGTTAGCGTGGAACAGGAACGTGTGGTGGCTACAGATGGTGTCTCTCCACACCATGGTGTTAGTGTAATGTCTGCAGATGTGCCACACAGGCATGTGGCCGGTGCTGCTCGTAGGAGGACCTCTGGCAGACATGCACCTGCAAGACAGAGCTCAGCAGCTGGTATCACCAGATGCATGTTTCAGACTGTAATGGTGGCACAGGCACGTGCTGAACGGCAGAACATTGAAGGGCAGAGGCTGCAGAGGGCTGCTATCCAAACCCTAAATGATAACATCCAGGCATTAGTAAATGCTCAACAGCAGATTGTTGATGTTCTGGACAGGCGATTGGGTGACATGGTCAGAATCCTTGACCATGACATGGCAATCCACGAGCGTGAGCTGTCTGTGCTGGAACATCTGGTAGGAGTGAGGCATAGGCCACGTAGATGTAGGCTAGCTACACCACCTAGTGCAGGTTGACGTGAGCGTGCCACCTCACATGCCCTTTCCCATAGTGCCGGTAGCAATAGCAGTGCAGCTGGTGCTGCACTGTCCACACCAGGACACAGCAGGCCATGTGGACATGGCCCTGGACATTCCCAGCGGGGCCATGGTTCCAGTGGACATGTGTTGTTGGACAGCAGCCAATCTGTACCTCCGCCTGGTAGTGCCAGTGCAACCCCTGGCAGGCACAGGTCACATGGCCATGCCCGGACACAGTGAGCTGTACAACCTGGTCTGTACAATCTTGAGCTGTCAATAATACCCCTGTGTAGGCCTCACAAAAGGCAGAACTGTGTGCACACATACATGCACACAGCAAACACATCTGTAGGGCACCACAACACCCACATGCATACTGAACTGACATGTCCAATCATATCACCTGCCCTTACCCACACACATGATGTCACCCATTGGTGCAGCCTATACCCCTGGCACACATTATCACCCTGTGAATATGATGAAGCCTGTGCCGCATCCCTGTCATCCACACCATCAGTGCAGGGACATGCTCAAATGGTCTGATGCACAGGGTGAACAGAATAGTGAGATGTGTATATTACATTAGTTGTGTACAACTAGTGAGGGAAGTGTATGTTATGTTAGTTGTGTAAGAATGGTGAGAGATGTGTATATTACATTGGTTGTGTACTGTTGACACGCACCAGACATACCATGTAGTACAGGTGTAGTATGCATTGTTATATGTGCACAACCATGTAGTACAGGTGCAGCATGCATTGTTATATGTTCACAGTATGTGTCTCGGTAACAACAGTAACAGCATGTTGGTAGTGATGCCCAGGTTCCTTCCTTATGGTATACTTGCATGTGTCTACAGGTAGCAGTGTTTGCAGTCTCTCATGTGAAACTGTGGAGTACTCACAGGCACGTATGGCAATCTCAGCATGCTATACGTAGCCTCAACCAGACAGCTAGAAAGTCTAACATACCACAGATGTCCACACATATACTGATCCAGCAGCCTGTGTACAGTTTAATAGGCTACAGTGGCTAGAGACGTGACATCCATACCAGGTCACATCACAGGTATGTTGACATGGTGCAGGGGTTCTACACAGCGGTCTGGACAATGATAACGTTAGAGGCCACTTGATAGCATGAGGCCTCACTGTGTAGCAGTAATACCCTGTCACAGTACAGGAACATGCTCACACTCACGGGGTTGACAACACAATTATGCACACCCCATAGTGTTGAGGTGAGGACACTTGCCTATGTGGTCATCACCCTCACAGTACTGTGCACCTACATGACGCGACATAGAGAAGGGACATGTATAGGTAGCCAGTACGGCTGAGACTGATGGCATCAACAGGGTAGTTGACTGCATCACCATGAGGGGTTGGGATCCTGTGTGTTCCGTATGGTAGCATAGACCCACACTCCATGCACCAGACAGCCATACATACATACACACACACACACACACACACACACACACACACACACACACACACACACACACACACACACACACACACACACTGTGGAGACCAACTGTCATACACATACGGATAGCTGATGTGTGTGAAGCACACACCACACCTACCTACGTCATGCTTTCCACACTGCAGTATGTATAGATGTCTACAACAGTGTACAGGGGTGTGTCACAATTGGGATGTATTCCCCACCATATGTGGCATATATGGTCACACATGCAAACACACATGGCAGTACTGTGAATGATACACCTGCTATATGATGATACATCTGACAGACATGCAGCAGTATTGGCCGCATTATGTGTACCAACGCTATGTCCGGCAATTGTGCTGCTATATGCACATGGGAGGATGTAAGTGTTACGGGTGTCGAGTGACGTACAGTCGGTAACACCTGACCGCTGTGTAGGTATTATGTCTTCACCGTCAGGTAACAGTAACATAGCATACTGTTTGCACATGTAATGATATGATGGCATGTGACACACCTGTGAGCCATACCCGGCGAACATCCATCTACACAGGTGGATCACCACTTTACGTACACACATCCATCCATACCTGATGTACATCCTACCGTACTGTCAGTATGTCACCATATACAGGTGTCAATGATGGGGCTGAATTGCAACTGCATGTTGTAGTTCGGCACAGATGAGTTACTTACATCAGCTACTGCACATGCATGGCAGCTGCATGCACACTACAGTTTGTACATGTGTGTTGGTCCTACATGCCTGTCATGTAGCCATGTTTGCATGCATTGCAATCGGTGGACGTGTTTGTTGACATACATAACACATGGACTGTTGTATGATATGATGGGTGTCATGGGTAACTAGTACAGAAGGAATGTGTCCTTGGTCAACATTGCTACCTCATGTACTGTTGGCATTCAACAGCCATGGACCCACCTCCCATTTGTGTGCATATGATTGCTGTAGCCACTTGCTCTGCACGGAGGACAGCAAAAGCTATGCCATGTACATATGTGTTGTGTGTGTGGTCCATGCATATATCCACTGCAATTACATGTATGACATATCCGAACATGTGTGTTCATTGGTGTGCAGCTAAAGTCATCTGTCACAGCTGTGTAAGACCCATGGCCCCTGGTATGTGTAGAGCTGACCTGGTTATGTACAGTGGTATCATTGCAATGCATAACATGTGATGGAACCCTGTCGGTACATATGTAGTCTGCACAGTTGCTGTACACCTATGCAAAGTCCACTGGTCATGCGTCACATGGTGTTGTGTTGATGTATTGCTGGTCCAACGACATGGTGGTGTCTGAGGGCTACATTGTTGACTGCGGTTTGTACCTCTGTGATCTGCACCTGAGACATCTGTGATGGCTCCTGAGTGTGTACTGGTCAATACATGTGAGTGGCTGTCATGTACGTGGGGACAGTAATACCATACTGTGCCCTTCCGTGTTTAGTATCCGTGTGCATGCAAGATGGCCCTTTGCAACTGCTAAGTGTGTGAGCATGCCCAGTACACCATTGTGTAGTTGGACACACAGTACATTCCAAACTGTGCCCTTACGTGTTTAGAATCCGTGTGCATGCAAGACGGCCCTTTGCAACTGCTAAGTGTGTGAGCATGCCCAGTATGCCGTTGTGTAGTTGGACATACAGTACATTCCAAACTGCGCCCTTACATGTTTAGAATCCATGTGCATGCAAGACGGCCCTTTGCAACTGCTAAG
This sequence comes from Protopterus annectens, assembly GCF_019279795.1. Lineage (NCBI taxonomy): Eukaryota > Metazoa > Chordata > Ceratodontiformes > Protopteridae > Protopterus > Protopterus annectens. The sequence continues at coordinate 198,278,519 of NC_056742.1, forward strand.
AGTGTGAGCATGTAGATGGACATGCATTACATTCCAAATGGACATGTGATACTAAGTGTGTGGGCATGGCTAGTGACACCTTGTGCCTCTGTGTATGGGCATTGCCATTGACATCCTCTATAGCGATGGTGGACATCCAGGCAACAGATATCCATTTTCAACATCACGATGGATGCCTACATTGAACACACTGGCTGACTGTCTTGCAGGGTGTACTGTCTGTGGCGCGTCCTGTATCTATGTAGTGTTGTGGTGCTTCATAGATACTTAGTTGCCCCGATCAACCATGGGACAGTAATATGCTTTCAGACTGCTCACTCTCTATACATTCCCTAATGGTGCCCTTGCCTTTGCGGAAGATGACACCCACCTAGAAGTATGCCTCTGGGAGTGTTGTGTTCAGTAATCTTGGTTGCGCATTCTGTAAAAGCGTATTGCTGTAGTGTGATAAGGTAGTTAGGTGTATGTTTGACTCCCAGCCCTGCCAAGTGTGTGCCTGCGTGTGTGTTTCCTGCACCCTGGGGACAAAGTAATGCTTTTAGATGCCTCACACCACATACATTCCCTATCAGCGTCTTTTCCTTTACAGATGATGTCACCCATCTAGAAGTATGCCTCTGGGAGTGCTGTGTTCAGTAGTCTTGGTAGCACGTTCTGTAAATGCATATTGCAGTAGTGTGATAAGGTAGTTAGGTGTATGTTTGACTCTCAACCCTGCCAAGTGTGTGCCTGTGTGTTTGTGTGTTTCCTGCACCCTGGGGACACTGTAATGCTTTTAGATGCCTCACACCACATACATTCTCTATCGGCATCTTTGCCTTTACGGATGATGTCACCCACCTAGAAGTATGCCCCTGGGAGTGCTGTGTTCAGTAGTCTCGGTAGAGCGTTCTATAAATGCGTATTGCAATAGTGTGATAAGGTAGTTAGGTGTATGTTCAACTCCCAGCCCTGTCAAGCATGTGTGTGTGTATCCTACAGCCTGGGGACACAGTAATGCTTTTAGATACCTCACACCACATACATTCCCTATCAGCATCTTTGCCTTTAAGGATGATGTCACCCACCTAGAAGTATGCCTTTGGGAGTGCTGTGTTCAGTAATCTCGGTAGCGTGTTCTGTAAATGCGTATTGCTGTAGTGTGATAAGGTAGTTAGGTCTGTGTTCTAATCCCAATCCTGCCACGTGTGTGTGAGTGTTTCCCACTGTATGACAATAGTACATTGCTTTTACACTATCCACTCTCCGTAGAATACATACGGTGTCTTTGCATTTGATGCTGATGCCAGCAAGCTGAGCGTATGCCTGTGTGAATGCTGTGATCTAGTAATCACATTAGCGTGTTCTGTACATGCGTAATGCTGTAGTGTGATAAGGTAGTTAGGTCTGTGTTCTGATCACAACCCTGCCAAGTGTGTGTGTGTGTGTGTGTATTTCTATTTCTATATATGTAATGTAGATAGATATTGATATGTATGTGGAAATTAGCACTATTGAATGTGCTGCATTATCTGTACATGAACACCTTTGATGTATGTAAATCTGCTATGGCTCTGTATTAGTGCACATACTGTGTGCTGTAGTGATCCTGGATTATAGTTGTGTAGTGACCAGTTATTCTGTTGCTGGGTATTACAAGGGACATTGACAACAATGATAGTACAGCACCTTTAAACGGTTGTGTGCACATCTCAGCAACAGTCAGCAGTGGTTGTTACTTTGGAGGATGAGTCTGGCTCATATGACTATGTATTACCTCACACTACTATGCAAATCAGGTTAACATTACTGACTCCCGTTTATCCACAGGTTGTGATACAGATCCCAAGAATGTATGTGTATACATTGACAGGTGCAGGACTGGAATATTGTTGAATGCATGCAGGGGTGTCCATGGCCAGTAATGGCAATTTGTATAGCCTGGCAGGTACGGTCTGTGACTGTCCTACAATCTCCTCTATATGCATGACACATGCTGAAACTGTGTACATGCAGACACACACATGAAACAAACAGCTAGGGCTAACACATACACACACACATTGCATCAACATTGGACCATGCAAACACTGTTGTCCCTCACACACACACATACTTACATGTTGCTTGGATTGCTCAATGACAGGCTCTGGAAAAGAAACACCATACCCTGTGCATATGATGACACCTGTGCCACCACCTGTAATGTGTAAAATAGATGCAGGAACAGACTAACATGGTGCTGATGCTCAGGGTGGCTTTATAGCACTGGATTAATGTTACAATGTTGTTAACACAAAGTGTGATATCCTTCTAGGTGTATGTAAGCAGGCATGATGCATTGCAGCTATGACCATCAATGTAGTATAGTTTACAGCACTGTTGATTCTGATGATTTATTATCCATCCATGTGTCATTTGACTGACGTGTGTAGTATTGGCCGCATGTGTTTCAGAGTGTGCAGTACGTGTGTGATGTGTGTAGTACAGATTTATACATGCTTACAAATGCGTACACTGGCTTACAAGACATTACACGGGCTTCAACATGCTTACACTAGCTTACTTGTTCTTCAACACGCGCACACGGGCTGACACGCGCTCACACATGCTTATTCAGGCTTACAGGCGCGCACAGGCACGAACACACTGTCAGCAGGTTTGCATGAAACTTCAGTGATATCCATGGCATACACCGTCAGTTTCCTGACTGTACCTAGGATAAATCATAACATGCCTCTTCCACTGATGAGTAACTGACAGCAAACATGTGACACATTGCTCCAATAGGATTACAGTGTTTTATACATACACACCCATGATGTCACCTATCTTCTACTCTGATAGTCCCCTTAACCTACTCTTCCACTGTAGTGGCTTGGTCCATATGGCATGACAAATTGTGATTCACTATCTTCAGCCTCAATTGCATCAGATTGCCTGCTAATGCTTGGTTACAACTTTGACAGAGCGCTTCCAAACATAGCAAACAGTACTCAGTAGCCATCTTGTCTTCAGCTTGCCATTCACCTGCATGGCGAACTAACTGTTAATGATAATTACAATGTCTATGTGTATTTTAAATATTTCTCTTGTTTTAAAAGCGCAGTGCGTTTTCGCGCCGCTGCGCTACGTTTACACACCGGGGATCGGGGAAGGACAAATAGAGTTTTATTAATTTACAATGGAAAAATATGCCACTGGCCTTATATTTGGCCATTGGCATGCTTCTTCAACTGAATTCATCCTTTATTTGCAGCTGACGTTGCTCCATTTAGCTACTTGCAGAACGTAACTCGGTTAACGTCCGAGTACATTTCTGCACATAACTCTACTCTTGCATGGACAGCTTACTGTTACATGTATCGCAGATTTACATCATTTGCATAGCTTTCACCTACAAATGGGGTAATTTGCATATCCTAACATTGTCCGTGCAATGTTCGGTTTAGGGGCTGTCTTACACGCCCCTACAGGATGTTGCTGAATAGCTCAGCAGACATCTTGCCTTGTTCTACACTTCCTCTACTCATACACGCTGGCCAAGGCTCCATGACCCCTGGCCTAAGCTTTGCTGTTTGCTAATATGTCTATTTGTTTAGTATGCATGGCTGTAGGTATGGTTTGACCTGCTACGTCTGACATTTCTACAAAGCAGCTCCCACCTTCATCATTTGTAATGGTGACAGCCTTATAGGTACTATATATACAGCTATGACATTTGACATGTCAACACATACCTGTGGTCAATATTGAACTGACTACTTCAGCGCTTTTCATACCTCCTGACTTTTCTTGTAGTAGTATAGTCAATAATACTGTTTCCTATCACATGTATCTGTTTTTGATACAAGATATATCATTGTATTACATCGCTACACACAAGAAGAAGTCACAGGCCAGATGCCATTACATTCCTTTTGCAGGAAACACCCGCCAAGAGTTTTGTGTTCCTCACAAAAGCCAACAGGTGCTCATCAAAACATATTATGCTATCATCTACCTTATGTGTTCGCCGGTATTTGCGATGTCCGTCAGGGGCAGAACTCACATGCGAGTGTGGGAGACTGGACACTGTATCGGGGACACTGCATAACACCCTGAGGGACACTATTAACCTTCCACATTGACTATCACAGGGCATAAGTATTCATTTACATTTATCGAGGTACATGCTTTTGACTTATACATGTTTTGTCATTTGTCATCCCGTCTTTCTTCAAACCTGTCCACCTGATATCACTAGTTCTGTACACTTATTTAGGACAGGGTTACCTTCATATCTCTCAATTGTACACATGTTGGGTAAATGTCCTGAACTTAGACTTATAATTTTGTTCCTTCTTTGTTATTATTGTGCCTTTCTGGTAGATTAGTGGCAGGTCATTAAGGACTGTGAGGTTAGATAATAATGACAGACATTAGTAGTTTATAACTAATAACCCTCAAAACATTCATACTAATGAATTTTCCATTATTCTGTCAACGTTCTAACTTTGTCAGAGGAATATTTAACATAGTCCCTATTTGTACTTATTTAAATATGCCTTTGTCCAGATGTCTTATACTGAAAGGTTGAGAGGTATGGTTACCATCTTATTCGTATGCATGTACATCCATGATAATTGCATACATGACACTGATATTAGTCCCTACGTCTTCCCCCAATGGTTTACACAATATCCAGTAGATGGGTTCTTCATTTTTGGAAGGTATAGGCGTGTGCTATACCCACATAGGAATATTAATCACTCCCATGGGGCGGACCTAATAAATCTGTGCCAACCAACGCCTGTGAACCTAGGCCCATTCTTGCATACCCATGATTTCCATATCTGACACCCTGTACAGTAGTCATAAGACATATTTAATGTGAGCGATAATAAAGTATGAAGATACTTCTAAGCACTATCCACTCTCCGCGTATCGGGACATATGTCATACATTCTGTCAATCCATGTGTTATTACCCTTGCACAAGCTACTGTTGCATGTACAGCTATATTGTAGCTGCAGATGTGACTTCCTTTGCGTCGATAATTACTGGCCGTTGCTTGTACACAACACTTTTTGGAGTCCTGCAAAGGACACCTATATCCATGTTTAAATAGTAGAACTTGCAGATTTGGCACATTGGTACTTTCCTGGCAATGGTTTGGAAAGCAGCAGTGTATTTACCTTTCTTGCATGTCTGTATGTCCATCCATAATAGCTATGATGTAGCCTATTTATGTACATGTGTTATATCTACAAGGACAAATGTTTCTGTGTTTGTTATGTATATATCGATTAATGTAATTGTGTGTGTGTGTGTGTGTGTGTATATATATATATATATGGTTCTACCTGACTTCGTCGACAGCGCAGAAGACCGACAGCGGTTGGAGCTCAGAAGATCGAAAGCGAAAGACCGGCGCGAATCGCGGGTTGCAGAAGATCGACAATGCAGAAGACCGACCACGACGGATGACAACACCACGCCGAGGATGCCGACATGGGGAAAGGCTGTGTGAGTATCTGGTAGTGACGGACGTTGGTGCGAGGCAGGTAAGTGTGGAGATTGACGGTCTGTGGGGATAGGGGTGGGTTAAGTGAGTTAGGGTTAGGGAAGCGATAGGGGTGGTTAAGTGAGTTAGGGTTAGGGAGGCGATAGGGGTGGGTTAAGTGAGGTAGGGGTAGGGAGCGATAGCGGTGGGCTAAGTGAGTTAGGGCTAGCGGGCGGTAGGGGCGGGTTAAGTGAGTTAGGGGTAGGGAGCGGGAAGGTAAGTGTGCGAGAGTGACGGACCTTAGGGTTAGGTAAGGTTTAGTGTGGGCTTGTAAGGATTTTGGTGTGCTTGTGTTGTGTGTGTGGTTTGTGGAATGGGGATGTGTTTTGTTTTAATAATTGTTATTGTGGTGTGTGCAGTGTATGGGGTTTCGTGTTTGTGTACCGTCGGTTATTTCGTTGTCGGTTATGTGTGGTTTCGTGTTTATGGACTGTCGAATATGTGGTGTCGGTGATGTGGTTGTCGGTGTTGTGTGGTTTCTATGTCAGGTAGAACCATATATATATATATATATATATATATATATATATATATATATATATATATATATATATATATATATATCTATATATATATGTCTGTACATTCTTTCTTTCATATATTTATTTAGTTTAAGTCTGTGGATATATATCTATACACAAATATATATATCCATATATAGATATATAAATAAACGTGTAGAAAACAGCATTAATTTGCTATGCTGTGAGTGGATTTCACACGCGCAGGCGCACTTGCATATCCTTATTGTGGGTCACATATGTTTATTAAGTCTTTGTGCTTACATGGGCTTTCTTAATTGTGATGGTACCAGTACAATATCTGTAATCCGGTTCACGGACATATGCGAAAGACATGTTCACCTTTACATATTTAAATGTCTTTACAGCACACACGCATTCATTAACTCATATGTGCTGAAGTCGTAGTTGACCTGGGACTGCATTCACGTTGTCTGGATGCTGTAACCACTATACTATTGGTGTTCTGACTCATTTATATGCATATCCATAGTACATAGCTACATTAACATATGCCTCACCGCTTCACTTACAACACAGGCATCCATTCTCCTGCTGGGAAAAATGCGGTACTACATGTTACACATTCCCTATTCCCTAGTGCTCTGGACCCAAGCTGCATATTTAATCACTCCAAGGATATGCAGAACTCCAAGGCTTATAGTCCTGGCACATACAAGTCTTTGATTGTCAGGGTGTTCCTGTGATGATCTGGGTTTAGGCTTGTCCGCCTGGTGAACGGAACTGCCCTGACCGAGTTCAAATGTCAGACAAAGCACATGGACAGCATTTGTCCATTTTATAGAGGTTTACCTGTGTTTACAGACACAGGTCTTTCGGCACCCGTCAGCAGCTTTTTATGTTGGCAATACATGATATGGGTGGGGGTGGTTACAATACATAATCCACGGTGAGGGGTGTTCCCATTCACATTTGACTATTTCCTGTATGCATTCATACGAGGATTATTATTTTGGACATGAATTAACTACAGGTATGCAGTGGTACAGTAAACAAATGTGAAGGTGTGTTACTATAAATATGTACGGACCTCTGTAATACACTGTTGTTTTCTGGCAAATCAGTAGTTAGTCATTAAAGACTGAAGTCAGAACATAATGACAGACACTTGTGTTTCAGACTTCATACTCTTCAGGAAATTAATGTCAATGTACAAACTGTTATTCTATCAACTTTCTCAGTTTCTTTACAAATTGTCCATACTTTTGGGTCTTTGTCCCACTTTTATTCACGGCTTTGTCCAGATATCTTGCTCTCAGAGGTTGACAGGTATGGTCGGTCACACCTACACACACATTAAGTGTCCCTCACACAGTAGATCAGGGTTATCCTGTTTACGTCAGTGCCTTCCTCACTCTTATACCATTTGCCACTATGCGAATGTGTGCAATATATTTCTGCTTATTCGTGTCGGGACACGTGCTTCATGGGCAAGTGTTTGATCCTGGGTAGTAGGTTATGCATGACCACTTAGGGCTGGACAGTGTCATACACCTCTAATGCACATTCCAACTTCTATCCAGATATCTACAGGACTGGACTTCGTGTCTTCCATTCTAATGTTTACACAGGTTATGTATCCCATGAGGGATATCCAAAAATTGTACCGATCCACAACAAGAGGTATACCGAACATTGTTTTGGAGTTACGAAAATGTGCTGAGGTCGTGTACAATCCTGCAACCACCTAGGGTGACACTACCTACTACATATGCATAGTGGTCACTATGTGTAGCTGTGGCTGTACCACACCAGTTGGCCAAGTACGGCTGGATTTGGTGGACGTTCAGGTACGGGAGCGGGTCGTGTGATGTAGAGGGGATGCTAGGTAGTCCATTATGCATCCAGGTGTGTTGCATTTGTTATGGCCAGTTCCATCCAGGTGTGTTGCATTTGTTATGGCCAGTTCCATCAGGATCAATCTGTGGGTATGTGCCGGTGACATATCTATACATTTGTATCGCACATTTCAATATTCATCTATTTGTGGGATTGTGTTCTACAGTATGGCCTGTCTGGTTGTATTGCAGCTGTTTATACATGTGTTTGTGTTTCTTTCAGCTTCACCCGCTACTCACTCATACACCTCCGGTTCACCTATTCTGCATACGACACAGTATCACCTTGGAGGATTGTACCATTACCCATCCACCCCACACACGCAGATTCCTCACACCCCATACATCTGTGCTTTGGTTGATGGCCCATGACACAGCCAGAGTAACACATTGAATACCCTACATGTGTCTGGTACCTGTATGGTTGCATGGACTACCCTGCCATGTTTGCTTTCCACATGCTATACCTCACGCACATAGGTACATGCCTATACCTCCCTTTCATAACATGTTTGGTATACCCAGGTACTACCCGTTCGACTGTGACACATCCTGACAAGTTCGGCTTGTACCCCTGACTTCCGGATTTTGGCGGCCTGTTGTACTCATTGGTAGGATGCCACCTTTTCCTATGTCCAGGATGGGATATATTCTGTACACATATCCGACTGTAGTAGACAACACCTCCCCACAGTCGACAGTAGGGTTGCCACCTTTTCAATTGGCCAAAGTGGGACATTTTTGGTACACACATCACATTTTACAGGCTGACACATACCCATGGTCAGTACACAGGATAGAACTTAGACTTATTGCCCATATCAAAGCTTATTCTTGTAGCAGTTCAGTTGCTTATTCTGTTTCTTATAACATTTATGTAATTTAGATACAGAAAACCTGTTTAATGCAACTATTACATAACGTATAGGGAATAATTTTGTCCTATAATCTCAGGACATTTGCCATTGTTACAGGTTTTTGTCGGGACACAACTGCTCAAGGAGGGACTGTCGCTCGCAAAGTGGGACAGGTGGTAATCCTAGTCGATGGTACAGATAATACTGTTCCTTTCAGCCTACATGAGTCCTTATTGTTGTGGCTGTTTGCGTCCTCCTTCTATTTTGTTTACATGCTTATTCTATTTCCTATCACATTTGGTATGTGAAATACGGACATACCTTTTGTATGTGACTATTACATGCCTTGTGGGATATAATTCGGACATACAGTCGCTAGATATCTACATTTCTCATGTATTTTGTTATGGACACATCTTCCTAGCTGTGTATCCTCCCTCACATTATGGGTCAGCTGGTGACCCTCACCATTGGGCTGGACATACCTACTGGCGGATCGTTAACATATGATTCATTTCACTTCCACTTGGTATGGCTATCTACACTGCGTTGGACTATGGCCACACGGTCTTCCATGTCATTTGTTCGTGGAATAGGGACCCGTTATTCCCTAACGTACATTTCTGTTTGCTTCGTCACTTTGTGTTCGCAGGTACTTTCTTGCATGCTTTGCATACGTTTCAGTATCCAGGAACACTGACGTGGTTACTATCTTGCAACCTGTTATATGCAAGCATTTTAGGTTGCACATCGACAGCTGCCATTTCCACGCCTCCATGCGACACTTCGACATGCCCTATGCACTCGCGCTCCTTTCCTGTGCACATGGCTGTGTCAGCAGCGCGCCTTCATTACTATGTATTTGGCGCTACTGCGCCATCCTCATGCCGCACGGTCGGCGCAAGCCTAACGCCAGCCTTGTGCTGAGCTTCATGAATCCCAGGGAATGTTTTTAAACATTGTTATTGCGTATGCTATTTGATCAGCAATTTAGATACACTACCTATTCTAGTAAAACTACTTTGCTACTGTTCACCTTTTTATAGTCTTGAATTATACCTGCAGTGTTTGTTCTTATTTATTTCACATTGTATGTTTGTATTATGCTTTTGTTTTATTATTATCTCTTAGGTTGTGCCTGTAATTCATCATATTTGATTAGGTCTCTATCTGAGTAAAACTAAACTAAACTGAACTAATACTTCTTCAGAACTAAAATCTAGATTACATTCAGTATACTTTATACTCAACTAGACACTTAATTGCAGTATTAGAATTACTCACTTTAAAGGTTTTTGCTGTTTGCATTAATTTATGTTAAGGTATGAACATTAATAACATTTTTAACACTATGGAATCATTCAATTCAGGTATTTGACATGCACTCACTCAACAATAACTGCCAACCTAAGTCTTTACATTCCAGCTTGGAATCAATATCACAACCCCTCTGGTCCTGTATCAGAGTTTTGATACTACAGCAGGGAAATCAAGTCAATTTTCGATAGGAGGAGAGGGATATTAGTAATCATATGTTTAATTAAGTAAAACAGTCATGAATGTGATTAGAATTTAATTCTGAAGAAGCATCTGCAAAGGAAGATGAAAATGCTTAACTTTTAATAAACCACTTAACAGTGTATGTGCAGTTGGTATTTTTTGTTTTAATTTTTATTCTTATTCCTATTGCACACCATTTTTCTTTAAATTACTTTGCAAATACCATATCAGACTTAACATTTTTGGTGAAATTATGTCAGTCATCTCAGTGTAGAGCTTGATGTTAGTGGGAGGGTCTCAGATGGTGGCCTTTCAGGCATCAAGATCCCTGATGTTACAAGTGCCCTAAGGACCCGATTACTTATATATGAGTATGATATATTTCCCGATCCCCGTCAATAAAACCACACCCCACCAAAATGGTATTTGCCAACCTTTTATTAAACTTCCATTGACATAACTTTATTGAAATATTTGAATTTATTAATCACCACATGAACATTCACCAAAGCAGTGTATCATCACTCACCCTGTCAAATAACCAGCATCGTCACCACCGCTTATTCATACTTATCAAAGCAGTGTCCTATCGCTTGCTTTCATAACCTTATTGAAACATTTTAATTTATTAAGCACAGCATAAACATTCATCAGGGTGGTGTATCCCCACTAACACTGTCCAATAAGCATCATCATCACCAGCACTCACTTGTTCAGCGTTTATATCACGTTATCGAAAGATGAAAATAACGAACACTATTTCATCAGCCCCAAAACATCTAAACATGAAAATATCGAACATTCAGAACAACAAACTTTTTCCCATAGAAAAAATTTGCTGTTCCAAAACACATACACACAACACAAGCACATCAAACAAACAGCAATGACATACATACACTTAAATTCCTACATCTAACACTACACTAAACTAAACATACACTACTATCTACCCACTTACATTAACCCAAACCCTATCCCTAAGATCTGTCACTATTGCACACTCACCTAACCCAAGCTCTAACCCTAACTCACTTAAACTGCCGCTAACCCTAAAGTCTGTCACTATCGCACATACGCCTAACCCGTACCCTAACCCTAACTCACTTAACCCACCCCTAACCCTAACGTACAAACAGTTGCACACTTAACTGAACCCAACCCATAACTTTCCACCACAGCGCTAAGAATAGCGAAGCCACAGAAATGGCCAACAGAAGTCTTTCCCAAGGAAAGAATTCGCTATTCTTAGCATTCGCTGAATAGTGTTCGATATCAGAACATTCAAAGTTTTAATACTTTGATGTTCTGATACAGACCCCTTGTTCATACGTATCAAAGCAGCATCTTGTCATTTGCTTTCATCCCTCAAACTCCATGCATCAAACTCCGAAACCAAAGGAGGAACAGAAGAGGGAAAAGCCTGCACTGCTTCTCCTCCTAAGCACCCAAACCACAAAGGCAAACAAAAATCCATACTATCCTCAAAAGAGGGAGGGAAGATGAGTAGAAAGTTCACTCCTAAATCTGATCCTTTCTCCAGCTCCACTTTGCATAAAATCTTCTCAGCTCCAACCCCAACCCTACCTTACTTCTTCCCAAATCTCCCCTATTGAATTAACCCTTCTTCTCCCACAAATCTACCTAATCTCATTTACCTTTATCCAAGCCTAAACATCCACCACCCCACCCCCTTCCAGGAACCCTAATCCCCTTTCTAATCTCTGCATAGCCGCCAAGACACTGAGGATGTCTCTGGACAAATTGGTTTGTTCCCAAACCTCATTTATCCCAATCCACTTCAATAAAACCACAACACACTGCAATGGCATTTGACAACCTTTTATTAAATTTCCATTATTGAAACATTTTAATTTATTTATCACCACACGAACATTCATCTGTGCAGTGTGTCCTTACCCTGTCCAATAAGCAGCGTCATCACCACCACTCACTTATTCATACTTATGAAAGTAGTGTCCTATTGCTCACTTTCATAACCTTATTGAAACATTTTAATTTATTAATCACAACATAAATATTCATCAGGGCAGCATATCCCTACTCACCCTGTCCAATAAGCAATGCTGTCACAACCACTCACTTGTTCATAGTTATCAAAGCAGCATCCTATTGCTCACTTTCATCCCTTACACTCCTTGCATTATACACCTAAACCAGAGGGGGAACAGAAGAGGGACAAGCCTGCCTCTCATCTCTGCCCACCAGCCTGACTCAGGATGTTCCCCTTACCTACTGCAGGGCTATTCACTAAACTCTCCCAAAATTAACCAACATTTAAATTAAACAAATCCAAGCCAAACTCATTCAGATGCACTCTGACCTCTATGAATGAAAGTGGGTCACTGTCACCAAAATCTTTATGTTCTAATGCATGCATGCATACCCAAAGTAACCAGTTGCCTGGCCAGCCAACAATTAACAAATGCTGAGCCTACTCTAATGCCATAAGATTGAGAGCATTCTTCCAAACTAGCATGGTTCTTTTTCAGACCACACAATAGACATACTTTGACATAACCTCTTCAAAGTAAACAAATCCTGCCTTATTCTATAAACCAATTGCCACTTTGGAATTATTCCTGAAGCATTACCTGCCAAATGTACCAATAACATTCAAGGAAACCCCTTCCATGACTGTATAAACACAAATTCAGCCAGGAGCTGCTTCCACCTGAGGCCTCTGATACCATGCCATATGAGTCTCCACTTGAAGTGGTGCAAACCCAATTCATTCCCAGCCAGCCTAACCACAGGCCAATTTGTTGCCCAATGAATACCAGTTAAACACTTCAATCCATTATCTAATATAAGACAATAAGGCATTTGAAGACTAATGATCTACCCTCTTAATAACTTCAAATGATCTGCCTTCCCTTGCTAAATCCGAGGCCCATCCCATGCAAAAGGAATGAGTGGAAAACCTCTTTCTTGGAAAACCAATACAACGAAAAGTTGTCCTCATCACATACATAGACTGATTTCCCATTATCACCTTATCCTTTCTCAACCAAAAAAAACATTTTAGATCTAAGCATCTGAATGTGCATTACTGCAGAAAATACCATGCCACCACACCACAATTAGTGATCCTAACAACTCTGACACCCTAAATGCTCCGTAACACATCCATAACACCAGTGTCACCCACAAAGTATAATCCACTGAATCACCATTCACCAAAGCTAAACCCTGCAACAAAACTTTAAAACTTGTCTATTCAACACCATCATCCAAATACCCAACCTTCCCCTCAAGTGCACTTTCAAAACCACAGAGGTCACCCAAATTGGCATTAACTCCAAAAGACTACAACTTTCTTCTACTCATCCTTCCCATCTGCCAGCCAATAAGCCCCAAAACATTTGCCACCAAAAATGCCCCCATGCCAATACCATCTGTTATGTCTGTAAAGAATTGCAATTCCCCTTGTCCAACCAAATCCCTCTGCTGAAAAGAGACACCATTAAGCTACTCCAAAAAACAACAGCAGGAGTACATCAGCCCATGCCAACTTATCAGTTCTTATCCAATGATATTTGCTTTTCACCCCTTTTACAAAAAGACCACAGACCTACAAAAAGCACAACCTGTATGAATTGTCTGACATGCAAAAATCTGAAGATCTAAAAGCACCGTGACATCCTTAATCTGCACCTTATCCCTGAACTTCCCCATCCAAGCTTTTCTTTCAAATGTGTTATCTTCTCAACTTGTAAACAAAACAGCCCAGGTTCTGCATCCACTAGCAAACTCAAAAATCCAGTGCCTTGGCCAGCCTTCCAACTTCTGGATAGCCATCGAGACACCCAGCTCTTCAATTACCCCCAGAAACTCTCACATACCTTCCAATGCTCCTTCATTGAGGCAATGTACCACCTTCTGAGTGCCCACCCACTGCTTGCAAGCTAATGAAGTGCTGTTCATTTTTTGTTGTTGTGTCTTTCGGCTTTTCCCGGTTAGGGGTCGCGAAACTCCAGTCTGCTAATGATTGGCAGTAGATTTTTACGTGCCGAGTTGCCGGCCCTGATGCACAACCTTTAATGAAGGTATGCCCATTCACGCATGTCTCCACACAGAAGACACTCTAGCTGAGAATCGAACAGGACAAAGTCTTACTGTGAGGCGACAACATTACTGCAGCACCACCACCGCAGTTGTGCTGTTCTAAACTTCGCAAAAGTGGCACGGGCTACTAAGCATCCCATCAGCATAGCCTTATCAAAATAAAACTTGTCCCCAACCACCATACCTAATAATGGCCACTCTTCCTCCAGTATCTGAAGTAGACAAAATGTGGATTCAATATCCACCTTCAACAACCATGGGTCCTTAAACCCCCAAATAACCAGCACTGCATCATCCAAAAATGTATAATTCACCTTGTCGTCTTCTACCAAAATAAAGTCATTAATGGAGTTCCCTTCAGGATAAGACAAGTGTTGAATCAACTGAAATTTACCAGCAGACTTCTTAAGAACCAAATCAAAGGTAAGACCTTAAAACTGCCAAAAGGGGGACTGTCAAAAGGGACACAATAGCCTAGCTGCCCACTGCTTCTTCTCCACCAAACCCCCCAAAATCACTCACTGCATGGAAATTCTTACTGACTGCCCCATCCCTACAACCCCTGATTTAATGGAAAATCCCAGATAAAACCCAATAATTACCTCTTCCCCAACTGCTAAATCGGAAGTTGCCCGACCATATGCCACAATACTTGCACCTTAACAGGAGAATGCATCCCTTGTTCTTCCTCTCATCCCCCAAAAGGACACTCCTCCCACTAACAAATGTGTCCCTTACCTTGTAGGCTTTAAAAGCCATGAAATGAAGAAGGTAATCTGCACAAGTTGGTCAAAAGTGAACTTGGATTGCTCAAATTGCTTTCCTGTTGACAACACTGCACCGCGGGAAGCATTCCTGCACCCTTTGAACAAGTGTGTGAGAACATGCACATCACCCATGAGCAACATCCCACATTAGAAGCCCAACATACCCCTATCTCTTTCTCTCCTAATTTACACCCTCTGCTAACAGCTGCAAAGCTATCTATCATAGTGGCTAGCCATATGTCAGGGCACCTTACCTCCCAATGCATTGACTGATACAGCACTTTCTGTTTTAAAAACCTCTAATCATACCACAGCCAAGCTTGACCTCCCCCATAGACATTGACTCTCATGAATCATGCTCCATGAAGCCAAGAGTGGTAAGTCCAAGGTAGTATTCTTTTCCAACTAAGCTGCCATGCAGTACACAAAGCTTAACACCCAATTTCTCCTATCCTTGGTGGCAGGCTACCTACTCTTCCCTGCCCCAATGCTGCTAAAGCCCCAGAACTCCTTTGCTATTTGCAGTTTCCAATTCCAGCAAGAGTTGAACCCCTTCTGCATCAATTCATTAAAAATTGTCGACATACTTTACCTTCTAGATCTTTTCTTTAACTGAGGATGGTATGCAAAGAGTAAGAAAGACTGCCACTTACCTCAGGGCCTGTGCAGCTAACCAATCACCTGTCCAGGTCCCAAGATCAGAGCCAGTTTAATGTTGTGACTCCACCCTGCCTATGAATGACTCAAAACTCCCAAGAATACCCTACACTACCCCCGCAGTTGAATGCCTCACCTTAGACCTGTCCCTCTTACCTAATCCTCTGTAGAATTTTCATGGATCCTGCAGTTCTGTCAGACTGCTGATGTAACTAATCCCCACCTATACCCAAGCTATTCCCAAGACATCAAGTTTGACATGCCTACAGAAACTCAAACCAACATGTCCTTACCTGCAGCCACATCATACACTTTTCCAACAACCAGAACATCCACCATGACTGCATCGCTGGATTGCCATGCCTGTTTCTGTCTGGCTACCACCCTGTTCTTTTCTGCCTGCCTGTTCCTTTTTTAACTGCACTCACCAAATTCTTCAGCCATCAGAGACTCACTGGTTGGCAATTCCTGGAATAGCTGTTCCACCTGCAAGACAATGACTGCCCATCTCTGCCACAAACTCTGTACTTCAGCCATCTACTACAAGAAAGGGCAATAGTAAGAGCTATATACATATATATTATATATATATATATATATATATATATATATATATATATATATGTATATGTGTGTATGTAGATTATTAAATGTCCAAAAATTCGAAATTCATATGGCTGAGACCATATAGTCGAATTTTCGGAAGTTCGAACATTTTCAATGGAGATTGACATACAGCATGGATCGGAAAATTTACCCCTTTCCTCACTGCAGTGCAATCTCAGAGTTGGCATATTTAATTAGTAGGGGGTGTGGGGGTGGAGGGGTGCTTGCCCCCTACAAAAACATTAAAAAAAGAAGGTTTTTGTTTTTTATTTAATTTTTTAACATTCAAATTTCCACAAATCTGATAACATGGTGTCGGCCATATGAATTTTGAATTTTCGGACAATCAATAATCTGATAGGGATCCATACAAATATAGATATATGCACACACTCATATACACACACACACACACACATATATATATATATATATATATATATATATATATATATATATATATATAGATATAGATATAAACACAAACTAGTCTGCCAATTTACATTGTACTATCATACCCATTGCCTAACTATCCTTATTGTCATTTCGCATGTAGTCCCTTCCCAAAAGGGGAAATCAAACCCTGTACCTCATGTTTGCAAAGAAAGTATAGCTATCAACCTAATAGGTACAAATCTCAAAAGAATGAGGGACAATCCCAGAAATAGTCGGGGACAATATGGGACACTTTTAAAACATTAGTACTGTTAACTTAAGATGCTAACAGGATAAGATAATGTAAACTAATATACAGTTTCTGCAGTAAAATGAGAGTATAACTCTAATTATTGCCATTATTTAATTCACCACCATATCTCCAAGATTCACAACATCTAGTCAGGATTAATAAGTACAGATATTAAACTATGTGGAGCTAAAAATAACGTACCTAATCCCTCACAGCCATTAACATCACACTGCTCATGTGCTGCATATGGCCGTTACTCATGGGTGCCTTACAACCCCCAAATATACTCTGAAAGGCCATTGACAATGTTCAGAATCAACCGCCACTACCAGACTGTTGCCAGAAGCCACTAAAGTTCACCCAGGAACAACTATACCTAATCTAGCTCTCAGCTTCTCAGCTCAAGAAATATGAACAAAGCCAAAATAATGGGGGCACCAAGGACACATTTTTATATTGCTCTTATAACTTAGAATGTTGTTAAATTTGAGGGTTTTCTGTTAGCATGCATTCCTGTAGGACATGTAATCTGAAACTTAAATGTGTGTCATTATTCAGTGATTTCAGTCTTCAGTGCTTTTACCAGAAAATGACAAATTTCACGAGGGACAGGCAAATTAAGAACCAAAATCTGGACATTTTGAAAAAATCTGGACAGACGAGAGGCACCCACTCGAGCAGCCTGCTGGATCATTGGTTAAGCATTTCCAAATGTCACTGCACATGTGCAGCAATGAACCGTTACTCAAGACTACTTCCTAGCCAGCGAGCAGCCAGGGAAACTGCTATCCTTACAAACTGCACATCACCAATGAAAAACAGTGTAATGGAAAATGAATAGTCAATGATCCGCCACCTCCATCACAAAAATAGAAAATCATACAGTGTAAACACAAGGCCGCCAATGTTCACACTAGCTAAACCCTCAGCCGTAAGAAAAGCACACGACTACCACTTCCAACACCGACCAACAAATTCAACCAAAGATCCTGGCCCAGGCACAGTGAAAGGGAGTAGTAAATACAATGATAATGGACACAAGAGATCTGAGTGAGTGATTTATTTAAGTGGGAAATATTACAAAAGACCACTTGTAGCCACAGATAACTTCATTTGTTTACAACAAAAGGGATGATTGCTTGCCGAGGCATTACAATGAAAACCCACCACCAACAATTTACCATAAAGAATGGGAAATCACCTTAGCTACCATGATCTTATAGCTGTAATCAAAAGAATAACCTGATGCCCATGCTATCCATGGCTACTTTACATGTGATCATATTAATCACCAGGACGCACCATAATACACAAGAACATTTACCACTTTCATCATGACTGCAATAAAAGGAAGACAAAAAAAGAAAAAGAAAAAAACACACAATTTTATCCACTCTTCCAGACCAAACCTAGTCCAAGGCCTACCTGCTTCAAAGTACCTACTGGATGTCATGGGCACAATTCTATCAGTAGCAAGTTTACTCCTAAATCTGATCCCTTGCCCAGCTACACTGCATATATTCTCTCAGCTCCACCCCACACTTTCCTCACTTCCTCTTAACTCTCTCTCTAGTGAATTAACCCTTCTCCCACAAATCTAACCACATTCACCTTCATCCTAACCTTAACATCCCCCACCCCATTTTTCACATCCTAACCCCCTTTCTTATCATCTCTGCATAGCCTCCAAGACACTGAAGATGTCTCTGGACAAATTGGTCTGTTCCCAAACCTCATTTAGAGGTTCATGTGGGAGTGAATGACTTCAGAAGTAGAACCCTGAAAGACATGCAGAGAGATCTGTCAGAACTTTACATGCATGTTAAAAATGCAGATACTAACCCTGAGTGAAAATTTAATTTTAACATTCCATATTTAAATTTGTAACTGTAAATGTTGGGTATTAATTCTGCTGTTGAAAGACATGTTTGAAAGAGTTTTTAATTAATTGCCAAGATGATGCAATTCCTCTGCAACAGATTAAAGTAGCTCGCAAACAGACTAGGTATGTTATTTGGTAATTTTGGAAACTAATTTCTCTTAATGAGCTTTGCATTCAAAACAGGAGTAATCATTTTATTGAAATGGCATACTAGGTGGGCAGTTAGAAGAAAGCAAGAAGGAGTGTGGGTGGCCAAGATGGTGAACCATTACTGTTTTTTTAGCTCTGCTTCATTTTAACACTTATGAAAGGATTTTTACTAAAATTCTCTAACAGAATATTTCGAAACTTGATGGATTTATAGTTGAAAATCTGCTGAAATATTTACTAAAAAAATTACAAGTCTGAATCTTTTTTAATTCCAGAAAGAACTAACTGTCTCAGAATGAGCCACAATAAGCCAAGAGTACAGGAAAGCACTATGAAAGAAGACGCACAGACTATATTAAGTAACATTAGTGAGTTATCTGTAAGTGAGTTATCTGTAAAGATAGATTAGTCAGAAAGCAAAATAGAGAATTTCAAAGAGGAATGAAAAAACCAAGTTGAAGTACTGAGCAAATCTCTTAAACAACAATTAAAGTACTGAGTAAATCTCTTAAACAACAATCAATCAATAAATCAATCAAAAATCTTGAGTATGCTGATTTTGATGGAAGAGTACTTGAAAATGAGAATAACACTAAATTTCTTCTGAAACAAAACCACTTATTCTGGGGAAATAGAAGAACTAGAGAACAAATCTAGAAAGAATAACATCAGAATTTATGGGATTCCTGAAAAAGAAGAGGGAGACAATATGATTCCATTTCTTAATACCTGGCTGCCTAAAACTTTGAACCTGCCCGAAGCCTTTTCCTTTGGCATTGAAAGGGCACATATATACTTTCTAACTCATCTTAAAAAAAAAAACCTTCACCAAAGTAAGTGATCATACAATTTTTCTCAAGTAAGATAATGATTTAATCTTAAAAGCTGCATGGACTAATTATCCAGTTAAAATTAAAGGAAATACTAAAGGATTTGACAATGACTATTCCACAATAGTGATGTACAAGAGAAAAGCATGTGTGCCCCTTGTTTAAAGCTTAAAGAAAATAATATTAAAACACAGATCTTGTTTCCAACAAAAATAAGTATTCACCTTTCAGAAGGAAAAAATATTTTTTAACACCTTGGAAGATACAATGGACTTTATACAGAACAATAAAATCCTAGAAAAAAAAAACAGAAGAAATGGGCTAGGATCTAGCAACTTCTTTGAAGAGAAATGCAACAAGAGATGGTTGGTTAATAAAAGACAAAAACAGTAAAAAACTGAAGGGCAAATGAAAATCTATGTATTTCATGGTTACAATTTTTTATTAACTTAAATGAGTGCTTAACTACTTATGAGCATGTGCTGTATGTTACTTTTTACAAGGCAAATTTTATTTGTTTCTTTCCCTCCTTCAGATGGTTACTGGTTCCCTTACTGAAATGTTAGAGTTTGATTATTTTAGCTTTATATGAAATTAAAGTACTTATTTTCACTTAGAGTTTAAAAGGATAAACTATTCATCATTTTAAAAGTTAATCATTATTATGATGAAATTTATGTTAGGGGGTACACTTTCTGATACCTTGGTATAGTTGGGTAATGTCCTATTAAATATAATAGAATATGCACCAAATAACACTAAAGATACATGTTATGTTATATTCTGGGTTTTTTAATGGTCCAGTAGTGTGCTACTAATAGTATACTAGACATGCAGTAGCACTCAGGAAGACATAATATATTACAAAGTATAAAAAGTATAGATTTCTACTTATGGAAAAATTACTATTGGAATGATATCAAATAATTAGAGTAACGCTCACACTTTTACAAGTTAAACCTGGATCACACATAACTGTCATTCTTTAAATATACATTTACATGCTATCTCTCCTTTAGAAAATTACAGTCTGCTTTATATTAAACATCTCATACAAACAGTGCTTACTGAATTATTAAATGCTACTTCTGTAAATACAATAGCTTGTTAGTGGTTCACATACTTTGAAATGTTTTTATTGTTTTTTTAGAAGTTCATAAGGGTTTGGGGGATTAATGTGTGCAGTGAAGGTGGCTTGGATTCACTCATTAATGTTTTTGTGTGAACTGTAGCTGAAAAATGGTTCATTCGCAAGCTCTTATCATGAGGACCAGCTTGAAGTGGATTAATTTGCATCATGAATGCTTTTGTGATGCTGTGAGAGTTTTAAAATTCTAAGAAGTGTCCAAGCTACTTCTTCCTGTCTAAAAGTAAATAATCATAATATTTTGAATCATATGCTAAAATATCAATGAATACAAGTTACATAACAAGCAAAAGACAGTGAATTGCATTCTAAACCACTGTCAGTTATTAAATAGCTCTGAATTCTTGCTACTGATAGTAAACTTGGCATGCAATAGCACTCAGAAAAGTTATATATGCTATAAACAAATATAGTTTCTTACATATATAAAAGTTATTATTAGAATGTTATCAAATAATTAGAGTAACATTTACACTTTTAGAAATTAAACCTGGATCACACATAACTGTCATTCTTTTAATGCAAGTTTACATTCTGTGTCTCCATTAAAAAAATGAGAGTCTGCTTTATATTAAACATCTCATACAAATAGTGCTTACTGAATCATTAAACACTATTTCTTTAAACAGAATACCTTTTTAGTGGCTAACATACTTCAAAATGTTTTTATTGTATTTTTGGTGGTTTGGAAGGATTTGTTGGATTGATTTATAATGCAGAGGTGGTTTGGATTCACTCTTCTTGTATGAATTGTAGCTGATAAACTGTTCACTTCCAAGCCTTTGTCATGAAGACCAGCTTGTAGCAGCTTAATTATAGTCATGAGCACTTTTGTGATGCTGCAGGAGCTCTGAAAATTCTAAGAACTGTACAGGTTACTTCTTCCTGTCTAAAAGTAAATACTCATCCTATTCTGAATCATATGCTAAGATATCAATGAATACAAATTAGATTATAAGCAAAAGACAGCGATTTACATTATAAACCACTGTCAGTTATTAAATAATTCTGAATGCTTGTAGTACACCAAAAGGATAGTTTATACACTAGCCTATAGAATGACACTTCTGATAAAAAAACTAGGATTGTACTTCTCTGTTATTGTCTCTGTTTAATAATAACAAATCTTAGTATCTCAGAACAATTTATTAATAAAAGTTTGAATCTTAAAAATGAAGATTTTTCAGATGTTTGTTCAGAAACTATTAGACATAAAAATTTAAGGACAAATAAGACTAATTCTAATAGTAGTACTAGATTAAGGAGTATTAAATATATAAGGGTAAATATAAATGTTCTATTATATGACACTACACTAGGATTATGGCTAAAATATAAAACCTAGAAACATAGTAATAATACAAGACATAGTATACAATCAGAAATCAAAAGAGATCAGAATAAGTAAAAATTTATATAGATGAAAAATATAAATATGTGTACAAGTGTGGGACGTTCACCTTATAGGCAAAAGGTGCAGGGTTTCATTCTCACATGGGATAATTGGCTGAGCTCTGAATGGCCCACAAGGACAATTAACCTGGCACTAATATATGAACTTATGATCCTATGTACAACTTTACACATAGTAAATAAAATAGAAAAAATATAAAATCATCTGACCTATAAATTAATAAATATGAAAATAACAACTGATGTCCTCCCTGTAGTAGACAAGGGAGATAAAGTGATGTACATGGAAAGATGACTGTAGAGATATTCAGTTTGGTTAACTCACAATAAAGATTCTTAACACTTAATTTTTCTTATTCATAATAACTCACTGATGGGCTTTTTTTTAAGATGATGCATAAGAAAAAATGAGACACATTAATATTAATCAGAAGCATGATCTGCATTTTATTAGTCTAATGGAGAGTTTGAGAGGTAGTTTGTTCGTCTTTTTAAACAAACTAGGAATATGTTATTCCATGGTAGAATGTTTTAAGGTTATATCATTAAGAAATGTTTTATTGGTTTTAAAAGTTTTGTCCGTATCTGAAAATTTTGTATTGTTATATATAAAGTATATAATAAGTTCTGTACACAAATGCAATTTCATCATACCTGTTTTTTTTTCTGTCTTCTATATAAATGTTTGATTTTAAATGAATATCTATTAATATTAATGGATTGAATAATTTAGTAAAGAGGGGGTGTATATTCAAATACTTCCAATTACATAAAGCTGAAATAGTATTTCTACAGGAAACACATTTACTTAATGAAGATGTAAATCAGCTTTCATTAAAGAATTATTTGATTTTAACAGGTTCTAGCTTTTAAGCTAAAAGAGGCATCCCCATTTTAAGGAAAAACTCACCAGTAATGATTAAAGTAAAATATAGCTGTGTTGATAAATTTGACATGTTAAGCTATGTTCTAATAAAGTGGAACATAAAGCTATATACATTGGTGAATTCTTATTGGATTATAGGGGTTAGAGATATAGATGCTATAATTTGCTTGACGCTGTGGTGGTACAGCAGTAGCATTGTTACCTCACAGCAAGAGGTTCTCCGGTTTGATTCTTGGCGTGGCTTGGGAGTGCCTTCCATGTGGAGTCTGCATGTCCTCCCCGTGGTTGGGTAGCGTTTGAAAGACATGCGTGCGTAAACGGGCATGCCTTCATTGAAGGTAGGCCGCCGAGCTGGCACCTCGATGTTTTGTAAAAATCTACTGCCAGTCATTAGCAGACCGGAGTACCCCTGTGGCGACCCCTTACCGGGTAAAAGCCGAAAGATAAACAACAACTATAGCCTATTGCCTGAAAGGTGAAGTCATAATGACTGGCGATTTTAGTGCTATTTTTCATCAGACAAAAATTCCACTGCAGATAGTAAGCTGAAAATCACATCTTCAGCCAAATACTTAATACGTTTTGTAAATCTAATGAATTTAAAGGATATATATGAGCTAAAGAAAACAAAATCACTTCAATTTCCCAATTATTCATATGGATAAAAACACAAACAAACACTGATAAAATGTTTTGTTTCAGACAATCTGTTATCACATATCAAAGAAGTTTCAGTAGTTTCATGCCCATTATCAGACTATAATGACATGGA
The DNA here is from genome assembly GCF_019279795.1 of Protopterus annectens. NCBI lineage: Eukaryota > Metazoa > Chordata > Ceratodontiformes > Protopteridae > Protopterus > Protopterus annectens. The sequence continues at coordinate 198,302,667 of NC_056742.1, forward strand.
TTTCTTTCGTCTTTTCCCAGTTAGAGGTTGCCACAGTGGATCACTGGTCCACTTAGGATTGGCAATAGATTTTATGGTGTCATGTTGACAGACCAGCGCCCAACCTTCAGAGAAGGCACACACACACTCATACACTTACCTGCATGTCTTTTTTAAAGTTTAGTCGATCACAGGGAAGACATGCAGACTCTGCACAGAAGGCACTCCACCCAAGAATTGAACCAGAAAGCCTCTTGCTGTGAGGTGACAACACTAACTGCTGCACCACACTATAATAATATAATATTTAATATTATTTAAAAAATTTACAATCTAATACATCATGGGAGATTACCAGTGTACATTATTAAAATAGAAGGATTCACAGATTAGTATGATAAAGAGATAAAAAAATCTTAGAAAAAACATGGATGGTGAAATAACTGACATAGTCTTGTAGGGTTCCCTAAAGGTTTACTTAAATGGAAGAGTTAAAAGCTAGTATATTAGTAAAACAAGAGAATGGGACACTTAATTGAATACACTACAGGCAAAAACAGATGCACTAAAATAAAATTCAAAACCAAATGACATTATCAGTCAGTATGAACTTAAAAACTTGAATACAAAATATGTAATACTAAATCATAAAGTTTCAATAATGCTGGAAAAACTTAAACTTCAGGTATATTCAGTAAATCCTTTAAGAATGCATAAACTTGCTCTTAGATCAAAGAAAATAAATAAACTAAATCATATCAAAGAAATTATAACACATACAAATAATAAAAAATAAAAAAGAGCAGATATTAAAGGTATTCTTAAGGGCTTTAAAACATGTTATGAAAATATAAATAATAATACAAATAACCTAGATAATGAAGATATAGCTGAAACTTTTCTAAGGGAAAATATAAATAATAATTTAACACGTGAGCAAATAAAAAAACTGATAGATCATTCACATTGACAGAAGCAAAAGATGAAATAAAAAGTTAAAAATAATAAGGTGCTGGGTGTAGATGGTCTTACAGCAGAACTATATAAGTACTACTGGATGATGCAGTTAAAATATTAGATAAGGTCTTTGGAGAAATAAAAACAACTGCTGAAGTTCTCCCATCATGGATTCTACAAAGTTTTCATCATAAAGATCCTTTTCACTTTTAAATGTGGATTATAAGATGTCCCTGTCTACTTTAGCTAACAGAATTAATCTCTTATATCTAAACTAATTAATAATGATCAATCTGAGTTTATTTTAAATAGTATAAAGTACAGGATAATATAATAAGAAAACATACATTAATAGACTATGCAAATAAAAGGAATAAAGAACCTTCTATCATTAGTCTCAATTTTGATAAGGCTTTTGATTCAGTTAATTGGTCATACAAGTTTAAAACCCTTAAAGTGTATAATTTCTCACCTGAGATAATTGCATTAATTTCTAAGTTATACAATAACTCTTGTGTTTGTGTTAAATTAGGTTATTTTCTTTCTAATTGCTTTGAATTACAAAAAGGCACAAACCAAGGTGGTCCATTATCATCTTTCCTTTTTGCGTTAGCTATAGAACCTTTGCTAATAGTATTATATCCAATAAGAGCGTTAATGGTATCAAAATAAAAGAAGATTTCAAACTAAAGATTAAACTCTCCAAAATACAATCCTCTCAGGCCTTTCAGTGTGTTTATTTTGAAATCCTTCAGCTTAAAGGTTGCTTCCTCTTCTTTACCAATTATCAAAATCTTTTATTTCAGTTCACAGATACAGTATATCTCTCTGATGTTCCTCTTTTGTCATAAATCCAAGTTCCTGCACATGGGTATCCTGCAACTTTAATTAAAAAGAAGCTGTAAAAGTGAAGGCTTCTGATGGATAACATTATTTTCCTTGATTTTGGTCGTGTCTTTTAACATTTCAGACACTAGCTCTTTGAGGTTGATATTATGCTAAAATCATATTTCTATGTCTAGCGGGTCTGGTAGCTCACCTATAATGTGGTGGTCAAAAATTATCAGAAATTTTGAGTTCCTGTATTTTTTAGTTCTCAAGACTTGCAGGCGATACATGCAGATGCCTGTAGTTTAATTCAGAATTAGCTAAATAATCACTGGAGGAAGCTAAAATCATTATTGCAATGGTTTAAGCATTCAGAGATGTGCTGCTCTCTTTTCCATGGCTACCCTTGCATGAATATACACCCTCAGATATGCATACTAGGGTTTTAAATTAAATAATACATTTTGAGGCCCTTGTAATATCTATGTCTGCATGACTCACCAAAGGATTTTAGTGAGTGTCACTACTACAAAGTTTAATTGCAGAAAGCCATGTTTTTAAAATAGCCAAGTCCCTTCTCCTGCCTTACCTATATCAACGCCATGGTTGCATAACAGTGGGGAAAATGCAAACTTCAGTTATCATTTGGCTAAAACTACCTCTATATACTTAACCAGACACTGCTTGTTGACTTCTAAGCTACTCCTGTCCTTGAAAGTACTTGTATTGCAACTCACTCCAAGCATGTTTACTGTAATACCATTTGCTATGATAAAGCTTCCACTTGAAGTCTTTATATAATCATTGTGTAAATACCACTTGTGTGCTCATGTTATGACCATGTAAGTTGCTAACTTCAATAATGTTTATATCTATTCTATATTTTGTAATGGAACTTTTCTCCCCAGTCCTCTACTGAAAAAGGACCTGTGTCCAGTCGGACATTCCTGGTAAACAAATGTAAAATAAAATAAATTAAATAAGTAAAAATGGCCTTCAGTAAAATTACTTTGTGGTATTGTACTTACTAAAGCTGGCTTAGAACAAATGATTGGTTTCCTAACAAGAAGTACATCTGGCAGAAAACATGATAAGGATGGCTGGTAATTCATATTTGTTGAATGAAGTAATTCTTCTGCTTAAAAAATGTCACTTGTCTTTTGAAACTGTAAAGATATATCCATGTTGTTTTTATTTTTTTGATTTGAAATTAGTGGACATGTGCTATTATCTTTTATCTTCTTGTACTGCGCACTAAACATCGGGAAATAATGCAATCACTTATGTTATACATCATTTAGGTGCCAAATGAGACATTCACACCGGACAAAACTAATTGTGCAGGGTTGATCCTGGATTCAAGATTTTAAACATCCTACAAGTGAAATTACTGGACATGTCATAAAATATTGTGATTATCGCTTTTGCAATATCCTTGACATTTACCTGTCAAGCATCTCTAGATGTTTCTTTTCTTTCTTTGACCTGTCCACACTTGTATAATGTTTAGCAAACCATTTTAAGTCTGTCTATTCATTCTCATCTTCTGCAGTGTAGCCAGGGATTATGTTCCTGTTTTTGCCTATATGCCCTCAGTGCACCATGTAACTGCATGGTCTGTCAAATTCAATGTGTGAAGATATAATTCCTCAGACAGCCCTGCTCTCACACCTCAAGCAGAGCAGACTGCTCTTATTAGATGCTGATTCCATAGATTTTTTTTTTAATTGGTGACATACCCCCATGCTTTCCATCCTGGGAGACATAAGTCCATTCCTCTTCACTCTTCCCTTCCCTTGTCCAGCTACTATAATGCCCAGGCAGCCTGGGTTGTAATTCAGGACTTTGTCTGACTAAACCATGGAGCAGTCTTCCATAAACATTTCTAGAATTAAAGTAAGACCTCTGTTGCTTTCCTTAAAAGGCATTGTATTGTCTTGCCTAACATGGTAGTGATCACAACTTTACAAAGTGTTTATGCATATTCAGTTTTCTCATACTTATTTTCAGCATTATGGATGACAAAGGTTCACCCTATCTCACGGGAACAGCACTTGAGACCTTCTGTGCATAATGTCTTATAAACTCCAGAGTTTATGTATACATTTCTATCCTCATATATTTTAAATGCAGTTTATCAAGAACTAGCAAACACTTTAATTAAAGAAAATGAGCATGAATGTGTAAAAATTGCTTTAAAGTATATATTCACTTGTTTCCACTGAGAAAAAATATCCCCACCTCATCAGCAACAGAAACAAAATTGGAAAAAGTAAGGAACACTTCAGAGTAAATTTCCAGTTTTCTTGAAATGATTAAGAAAAAGCTATCAATTGTGTCAAAAAAATCAAAGGGGATTTGGGGTATAGCACTGACTTTTCTAAAAATAGTGACATTAATGTTGCTTATTTATTGTTAATTTGATTTGTTTATTTATTTGTTGACATTTGATTACCAGAAAAGTTTGACTGGATAGGTACACATTTTCAATGGAGATTTAGGTAGAAAAGTTTCAGAGTATTACAAAAGCATTTAACAACAATAACTTTATGATATTCAAAAATAATACAAAAACATCTACAGTTTAAATAATTATACCAGACATAACGTGAAAACATTGGATAAGAACAGATACAACTTATATCAGAATGATTTAATATCTAGAGAAATTGCATAATATTATACATTGTATAGCAACATAAATAACTTACATTCATATTTCATTTACTAAGCAAAAAGTCTGGTTTTAAAACTAAGACTTCATTAAAATCTTTATTTAATTATAAATATTAATTAGCAGGATTGCTTGAATAAATCAGTGTGACATTAAGAGAAGTAAAACAAAAACTGAAACTATTATTTCACCTTATATACTTGACAACATTTAAGGAGTATTTGTATTCTACAACACATGACCCTGACTTGTGAAAGTTGCACAAAATACACACACACACACACACACACACACACACACACACACACACACACACACACACACACACACACACACACACACACACAAAATACACACACACACACACACACACACACACACACACACACACACACACACACACACAAACCCACCCCCCCACACACACACGCACATACACAGATATCCATACATCAGATTAACAGTATAATGATGCATGTCTTCACATGATTAATTCAGAACATAATAATCACTGATTTTGTTATGTTTCAGTTCAGCGACTTCAGTTACTGTTATAAAATTTCAACTTCCATGGGAAGAACGCTCAGCAATCTAGTGTGCACGTAATATGTTTATGTTGTCAAGAGGTCCCCAATGTGCTAATTTGTATAAAGTGAAGATTAGTGGAGTTAGGATTTACAATATTTTGAAATGAGGCATTGATTTGTGTGCTTAGTTAGAATAGTTATTTACTACATATTTAAGTACAGGTCTACATTCATGCATACCAAATATTTAATATTTCTCCGCTGTCGACAATCTGAGATTTACATTATTGATATAAACATTGTCAATGATAACTCTGGGATTTTTGCTCTGCTAAAAGGACTCAGATGGACTACACTTAATAAGAAAACTGGCTAGAGTACCCATGATCATATTTAAACATTGCCATTGATTTGCTGTGCAGTATAGAGCAAGATAGTCAGTCTTGCTGCACTTTAACTCTTCTTACCTTATAATAAATACTGAAATGTGATGTGTTTGTGTGTGTGTGTGTGTGTGTGTGTGTGTGTGTGTGTGTGTGTGTGTGTGTGTAAGCATTTGTGTGTGCATGTCACTTTTTATCCTTGGAAGAACTACTAGGTTCAAGGTGCTTGGTCTACATTTGATACTGAAATAATCATTTTTTGGCCTGAGATACCTTGTTGTTACTTTACATGAATAAAATACTGTGTACCTTCCCTGTCACTGAATATTGTGCAAATCTTATTTAAAAATAGTGCTAGTATTAGGTGTTATGAAGGCAACAGTGCCACCCCTCTGCACATACACACACACACACACACACACACACACACACACACACACACATGCATGTGCAAACACACACACTCAAACACACACAATTTTGCAGTTTAAAGAAATGCTGCAAAAAAAAAGGCTTGCAAGGGAGATCCTATTAAAAATAAATAAGACAACAACATTTACACTTGAGAATATATACTGTTTCTAGCATTTCTAATAAATAATCCTCTTATCTCGGATTGTATTTTTGCTTCCCATTATTTTAATATCAAAAATGAAACATTTCTTTCATGAACATGCTCAAAAAATGTTTTTTTTTAACATTCTGAAAATGCTAAGCCACGCTATCCCCATTATTAACAGCTAAGCAACCTCTGTTATATTCTTAAACTCTTATTTTCACCTGCCTTGTCACTTTTCCTATGTAAAAAGCCAGCAGCTGCAGGTGATGACATAAATAACTACTTCAGAGGAATAGTTAGTAAATTCTTTCAGCATTTTTATATTTCCATTTATAGTCCAATTAATTTGTGAAGAGACATATATGCATATAATAGAGCACCCACATTTTTGTATGTTCACAGCTTTTCCACTCATATAAACTGGTCAAAATAACTGTTACTAAGTTTTCTTTCTGAATTTTTTCCTACATTATAGGGTATAGAAAGTATAATCATAAAACTTGTACAGAAATTGAAACAGCAAACAAAACGGGTCGATACTATTTAACTGGATCTCCAACCTTAGTAGAAATAAGTGGGCACTAGGAAACAGAATAAGCACGCTGTTGATCTTTTCAAAGACTAATCATCATGAAGCCTAAGAAAGGGAAGCCAGTAATTTCTAGATACCTTTTATAACTGTAGGACAAGAGTATTTTTTGTTTGTTTTGTTTTTTTTCTAGCAGTAAAACACATTTTCTTCTGAAAAGATTCCCTGGTACTAAATGTGCACAGCCACACATTAACTCACAGTATAGTAAGGAAGAAATAAACTAGAAAGTTGATGACTAAAGGAAAGAGTTTGCCATGGTAAGATTTTAAAAATCATCTGGTCCTTTAATACTGACAAACCCATCTATATAATCAATAGTAGTAGTAGAATATGCCCTGCATGTTAAGTTAAATGTCCATTTAATTAACAGTAACATGTTCCATAAAAATATTCAAAATCTTTCATATTACTTCTAATCACAAGCAATGCATTTTGTTTCTCAGGGTTAGTTAAGTAGTTTTTTTCACTGTGGGGATTGCTTTGCATTCTGCGGAGTCAGCCCACCTAAGAAGTTAGCTACTGGTCAACACCTCTGTGGTTATCTGATTGCCTGAGGTCTATTTTCTCTGTTGTACTTCTGGTACAAAGACTTACATCTGTGAAATTGTGCTCAGTAGCAGACCTGATACAGCAGAGCTAATTACCTGGCTGTGTTTGATTCTATAACCATCTGGATTTACCAAGATGATATAAGTATAGTGATGGTTAACAAAACTGCACTGCATTTATTTATTTGCTTCATTGTTTATTACTTATTTTTTAATTTATTTTACATTTGTTGACCAGGAGAGTCCGACTGGATGCATGCTCATTTTCAGCAGAGGCCCGGAAAAAAAAGCTCCACAAATCAATTACAAGCAAATATAAGGAGTATACAGAAGCTATTAACATAGACAGTACCAACATCTTCTACAATTTTACATTTGGAATGAGCCAATATATAAGTAAGAGGAATTACAGAATAAGATACATAGGTGAGATCTGCATCTATGAGTTGCATCTTTTGCAGTTGTATACAGTTAGATTGTGTACCAGTTTGACATAGTCAGGAGTATAGTAGAAGGTGAAACAACAGAGTTGAGTGGTAGAATATATAGATTAAGTATAAAAGCAAGGAAAGGGTATATAGACCAAGTATAAAAGCAAGTGTAAAGATGGAGAAAGAAAGAAAATTGTAAATAATTATAAAAAACTGTGCCTAGGATTGTTTTAGTGTCTCTATCTGTATAAGTACTAACTGAGAGGCCAGGTTTAGAGGTGACACTGTAAGGAAGCTGGAAATTAAAAAAAGCTGCAGTTCGTCTTAGTGGTATAGTTCTGAAACAGAGAGGAGGAGATAGGGGAAGAGGGTGGTTATGGCTGGGGAGGTCAGCCTGGGGGTGAACATAAATGTACCCATGTGAGTTTTAGTTGTTCCTTGAGTAGTCTTTTAAATGTAACCTTTGAGTCTGCTGAGGTAATAGCAGAAGGTAGGGCATTCCAAATTTTACCTATATAATTACGGAAGAGGGTGTCCCCTGCTGTGTTGTTGCTCTTGGTGACTTTGATTTGCTTTTAATCACTAAACCATAGTTGTCTAGAGTTAGTTTATAGTTTTAGTAGGTTGGACAAAGCTCAAGTTTTATCTGGAAGCAGTAGTAGTTTGTGTGCAAAGGAAAGCTGATGAAAGGTTAGGAGATTAGGAAATTCAAGCCAGTCAAGTTATTTTAGGGAATGGCAGTGGTAGGATCGGTAGGGGGCACCGGTAGCAAATTTGGCAATTTGATTGTAGCAGGTGTTGAGCTTGGCAATTTTTATTTTGGGTTGGTTGGTGAAAATGGGTGAGGCATAGAATAGTGTAGAGAGGAGGTGAGTTTGAGCAATTGTTGTCCTGGTGGTTTGGGTTAGAAATGGTTTATTTTTATATAGACAGCACAGTGGTTGTTTTTAATGGTTTGATTGATATGCCGATCAAATTTGAGATTATTATCAATGATCACTCCTAGCAGTTTAGCATGCATGTCTGGGGAGATGATAGTCCAATCCCTGGACACAATATTAAATGGGCTGGGTATTGTGGTTGATTTATTTGGACTAAATAGTATAAAGTTTTTTGGGAGGGGGATTTAGTATTAGGTTTTTGTTAAGAAACCAGGTTTCGGTAGTATGGAAGACATTTTGGATGATGGAGAGGAGTTTCTGAGGATCACTGGCTGAACAGACTAGCTCTGAGTCATCAGTGTATTGTGTAACAGTTGCATCTTGACAGATGCTGTGAAGATTATTGGTGAAAATGGAGAATAGAAGGGGTCCTAGAATAGACCCTTATGGGACTCCTGTGGTGATGGATAGCAGTGAGGATAGGTTGCTGTCCCATTGAACTCCTTGCTGTCTTCCTTGTAGTTAATTCTGAAACTAGGCTAATGCATGGTTACTAAGGCCCAGGTCAGTAAGGGCTTGAAGTAGTTTAAGATGGTTGAACATATCAAAGGTCTTTGACAGGTCCAAGAAAATGGCAGATGTTAGCTTGCTTGTGTGTTTGTTTTGGTTGATAAGGTTTGTGAAAGAAAGTAGGGTAGTGATGGTGCTATGAGCAGGCTGAAATCCATGCTGGGTGGGTGAGAAAAGTTTGTTGTTGAGTAGGTATGGCATGAGTTGGTGGTGTATACATTTTTCAAGTATTTTAGCTACTGGAGACAGGATGGCTATGGGGTGATATTAAGGTTGGTGAAGGTACCGCCTTTGTGGAGGGGGATGATATAGGAGGTCTTCCAGACAGGTGGAATAGTGGCTTCTGAAATAGATCTGTATAGAATGATGGATATTGGGAAGGCGAGTTCATTGGCAGCCAACTGAAAGTATTCAGCAGGGATGCTATCAACCGTAGCAGGTTTAAGTTTGGTTAGCAGCCTTTTGATATAATTGGTAGGGATGGATTGAAATTGGAAGGTTATTTTGGGTCTATGTACAGGTTCAGAGCTATTAGTGGTGGTGGATGTGGATAGTTTTTGACAAGGCTGGAGACTGTTTCTATAAAGCATTTGTTGATTGTATCTGGTATATTTGTGATTTCACATGTGGAGGTAGGAAATGGGGTCGAGGGTTTGCAGGGGTAGAGTAGTTTATTTATTCCTGCCCAAAATTTTTTGGATTGTTTTGATGCCTGTTTTGTAGCTGTATGAAATAATTATTTTTATTTAGAAGGACTGCTTTTTTGTATCGTTTCTAAGTTTTTTGAATTGTTCCTTAGCTGCTGGGCATTTTGTAGCTCTCCAAAGATTCCAGGCTCTGTTCCTTACTGCTATTTATTTTTAGTCTCTTTGTTAATCCAGGGGGCTGTTTTCACTTTGAGTCTTGTAGTATGGGCTGGAGCGTGGGGATTTAGGATTTCTAGTAAACTGTTATTGAACTGGGTTATAGCTTCTTCTAGGAGTAGTACTTTTAGTAGGTTCCAGTTATAGTGTTTTAGCTCAAGTTTGAATTTGTTAGGGTTGAAGCATTTTCTGTTCTGGGTTGTTTGTAGTAAGGGAGTAAGGTTGTTCTGGGTTTTGAATTTCAGTAAAAAGGTGGGTTGGTGGTCACTGAGGGTGTCAGGAAGGACACCTGCTTGGTAAGAGGTGTTGCGTCTTATTTAATAAGATCCAGTCTGGGAGTCTTTCTTTGATTTTTGAATTTCCTAGTCTAGTGTTTGATTGGATGACTTGAGAGAAACTGTAAAGCTTGATATGGTTAGTGAGGTTTATGGCTGAACATGTATTCCTGTCGATATTAAAATTGCAGAGAATGATAGTTTCCTGGGGCAAGTTTTGATTTGTCCATTGTAAGAAGGCTTCTAGAGTAGGGATATTGTTACCTGGTGGTATGTAACATATGATAATATTGATTATTTTTTTGTCGCTAAGTTTGATCTTAGCTAGGAGGAGTTCAGCATTATTAAAGGGTGGGATTTGAAGAGTAATAGAGGTTATGCTTAGGTTGTTTTTATAGAGTAATGCTACCCCTCCCCCCTTTTTAGACAGTCTGTCATGGCGCAGGACATTGTATCCAGTATAAGGGAACTCAATGTCAGCTGTTGCGGGCTTTAACCAGGTTTACGTAAGACATAGTATGCCAGGGGAATAGATGGATAGCAATGCATGCAGTAAATGCACCTTATTGTTAATGCTCCAAATATTTAAGCTCAGTAGTTATAGGCTGTTTTTTGTCTAGTAATGGGTAGTTGGCTGGAGGAGAGGGATGAATTAACTGTGGTAGTCTGTATAGACTTAGGCCCTGAATTTGGGTGTAAGTCTCCTGCCAGTAACAGTTAGCGGTTTATGTGGTGTAAGAGTTTTGTGAGTTTAGTTAGGATGGTAATATGTTTGTTTGTGGTTGGCATCCTAGGAGTGGTTGAGAGGAGTCTGACTGAGTTAGATGCTATAGTAATGTGATGGTATAGGCTTGTGGATATATGTAGGCTATAGTGAGGAGTGTGAAGATTATAAGTGGAGGTATTTTTTGTTGGGGCTGCACAGGTAGTAACAAGTATGGTATAGCAGGAGGTGTGGTAGTGTGTTAAAGTTAGGATAAGGAGGATAGCTATATTACTTGTGAGGATAGTGGTTAACTTATTATCTTGTGAGAGTTTCATATTTGTAGGTTTGGGTATGGGGGTGGGGTCTAATGTGGGATAGGCTAATGGAGGGTTAGTGATGAAGGATATTCTAATTTGTGATTGGCTAAAGAGTTGGTGGGTGGTGACAGTTAGGTATAAGTCTAGGGATAGTGGGATCAGGTGGGAAATGGGGGCAGGGTAGGGGAGTGGAGTGAGCCCGAGCATTAGCGAGGGCAAACAGAGTGGGTCAGCACCAAGGCCCACAGATAAGGAGCATCAATAAATAATCAGTAAAACTGAAAAGAGTATAGTACTATGATACAATCATTATTTGCTGAAATCTGTATGCACAGAAGCCAATTGTACTAATTTAGAAACAGATAAATGTGGTGACCGGCAAGAGCCAGAGGTGGGCTTTCAAAATAGTGGGGACTCAGAGCACATTACAGTAATTAAAATGAAATGTTTAACAGTGCCCAGCAGACTTTCCTACTCAGTTATGGCTACAGAGGTGATAGGTGAAGTAATACCGGGACAGGGACCAAGCTGGTGATAAGACCTTCTCTGCTACATATGGTTGCACAGTGTGTGCCAGGAGTGGCCTTATGTCAACCGGTGCCCTAGGCAAAAGGGCTCCACAGCACCCTCCCCCCCACACACCACCTGGTGCCCTCATCCTGGTCTACCTACACCAAATAAATACTGGAAAAGTACCCCCGTTAAAGGGGTGCCCTAGGCAGCCACCTAGTTGGCCTATGCCTAAGGCCGGGTATGGTGTATGCCTGTTAGAGTTGTTTATGTTTCAGTTACCAGACCTAAAGTGCTGTTGTTATATCTAGCTAGACTCAAATGGTAGTGTATTAATAACAGTAATAGATTTAGTTCAGCAAGAACAGAGTAAAAAATAGCTAGGCACAATTTGGTAGTGTATTAATAACAGTAACAGATATAGTTCAGCAAAAACAAAGTAAAAAAATGGCATACAGTCTCACTCAACAGAGTACAGCTACTGCAAATGCAAGAAAAATCACAGAATAACAGCGTAGGTTACAGTATCTCAAATAATGACTGCTCGTGCCACTTCCTTCCTAGTTAACCACCATATGTTAGGTGGAAAAACTACTGCACCGCATGTTACACAATAATACCTTGAACATTTAACAGAAACTAAACAGTAAAATCACTTAAGTCTCCATGTGGCAGTATTTGCATTTTAGCCTATGCTAGCTGAGTACAGACTCAAATTATTAAATTAGGATAACAACTGTTTCTCTTGTGGTTCTCCTCCTACCTATGCTTAAAAGTCAGCAAAAAAGCTTTGCTAATGGTAAAAAAGCTCACTTACCTTATACAGGACACACACAGTGGACTGATAGTACAGGGAAGGTGATCTGCAGTTGGTGCCCAAAAACCAGGGGATTTAATACCTCAGATGGGTCAGAGGGTAGGGGGAGCGTAAAAGGCATTAGGTAGATGCCATGATGATGTACACTGAGGTCTACAGGTAAGTAGTGTCAATAAACAATCAGTAAAAGTGAAATAGAGTGTAGTACTATGATACAATAATTATTTGCTGAAATTTGTATGTACAGAAGCCAATTGTACTAATTTAAAAACAGATAAATGTAGTGACCAGCAAGAGCCAGAGGTGGGCTTTAAAAATAGGGGGGACTAGGAGCACATTAGTTTAATTAAAATGTAATGTTTATCAGTGCAGATGAGACTTTCCTACTTGGCTATGGATAGAGAGGTGATAGGTGAAGTAATACTGGGATGGGGACCCAACTGCAGATAAGACCTTCTCTGCTACCAGCCCTGGTGAAATGATTAACGGTGGTAAATAACAACCTGAATGTCTTTTAATGAAGCTGGTTTCTGATTATCTTATGATAGCTTTCATCCTGCAGTATTCATAGGTTCATAGGTTGATACTAGGCTATCTGCCCAAGGGCATTTATAAGCCTAGCCAGTGTGTGTTTGGCTTTTGCCACCCTTTTAGATTAGTTGACTGTGCCTCTGTATAGTAGGTCACAGAAGATAGCCCTTTTAAGGTTAGTTTACTGTTCCTCTGTCTAGTAGGGACACAGAAGAGATCCCAGGGGTAAACCTACGATCTCCCATCCACTCGTCAAGATTTCTCTTGAAGAGGGTCATTGAGGGGCTCTGCCTAACATGTATTGGGATTTTGTTCCAGAGTGAGGGGAGCCTCTAGGATATGAATCTGTCCCTCCAGCATGTCCTATTTATTTCTGTGCTGAGGTTTAAGTCCCTGGAGCATGTAGCTCTAAGGGATTTGGATTTCCTGAGGTGGAGCATGTCCATTAATTCTGGTTTGGACATGGCTTTATACATCAGGCACAGATCGCCTCTGAGTAGGCGGTAAGCAACTGAGTAGAGATGGAGTTTCTTTAGCCTAACTGTGTAGGGCATCTGTTTGAGTCCCTTGATCCTCTTGGTGAGGTACTTTTGGGGTCTTTCCAGTTGCTGCAGGTGTCGGGTAAGGTACATCCCAAATGGGGCATTGTATTCAATTATGGGCCTGATGAGTGATGAGTAGAGGGGCACAATGACCTCTCTTGATCTAGATGTGAACCCTTTCGTGATAAGGTGGGCTATATAGAAGGTCTTTCTAACCACTTTGGCAACGTGATTGTCAAAGGAGAGATTACTATCTACTTGTGTCCCCAAATCCCTAATTACTTCTTCTGTACTTAATGGATTATCACCTATGTGGTAATTTGTGAGCACTTTGTTTTTCCCAAAGGAGATGACTATGCACTTTTTGGCATTTAGCTTTAGGCCATGGCTCTGGCACCAGTTATCCATCTCTGTGAGCCCCTTTTGGAGGATGCTTGTGTCAGTCGGTGAGTTGATTATGGCACCCAGTTTGCAGTCATCTGTGAACTTGGTCAGGCCATAGTCCTCCCGTGTTAGCCTGTACCTCAGAGAAATATATACCGAACAAGAGAGGTCCCAGGACTGAGCCTTGTGGGACACCACTTGTAACTGGTTTAGAGTCTAATATGGCACCTGCAATTTTGACCATGTGGGTTCTATCCCTGAGCCAGTTTGCAACCCATCTTGTGACATAGGGGTTGATATTTAAGCTGGTGAGCTTATTTATGATGCCCGAGTGGGGTATTGTGTCGAAGGCTTTTGCAAGGTCCAGGTAGGCTGTGTGGACTACCTTCCCTTCATCTATGGCCTTGGTGACTGTTTCAAAGAAGTCGACCAGGTTCAAGAGGCAAGATCTGCTCTTAACAAAGCTGAATTGGGAAGGATCCAGTGTTTGGAGGTTCCCAATGTCTTTGTTTATGAGTTCCATGATGATATGCTCCATAGCTTTGCAGACCAGGCTAGTCAGGCTTATAGGGCGATAGTTTCCAGGGTCCATTGTGGCACCACCTTTGTGGAGTGGGCCACTGTTGCTGTATGTCATTCCTTGGGTACATATCCTGTAGTAAGGCTGAGATTGAACAGTGACTTTATGTGAGGGTTCAGTTCTTCTTGGAGCTCATGTAAGACGCAGCCCAGGACACCGTCCAGTCCCATTGATGCTGTGTTTTTTGCTTTGGAGAGGGCAGCTCTCACCTGTGCATCTGTGATGTCAAGGAGGCTACACTCTGTTGGGATAGACATTTGCTCTTTTGGGGGGGAAGGGAGGGAGAAGTTTGCACTGAACCTGTCTGCCAGGATGTTGGCAATGTCTGTGGGTTCAGTGTATTTTTTGCCATTTTGCACTAACTCAGAGCATATCTGGGAGTTGCCACCCAGGTTCCTGACATAACTAAAGAAGGCCTTGTGATTATCTTTAGCGTCTTGTGCAATTTTTCTTTCGAAGCTGGACTTAGATAATTTTATGAGGGATCGTAGTTTCTTGCTAGTACTGATCAGAGATGCCTTCCCTTTTTAGGATTTTGGTCTATCATGTAGTAGCTTCCTCCTTCTGTTGTATAGCTTATTTATGGCTGGGGTCCACCAGACAGGTCTCCTGCCTTTGGAGGAGTGAGTCTTGGTTTTATTTGGGATAGTACGATCCATGCATTCCTGTAGGTGTCCATAGAATGCGTTTGTAAAGGATTCTGCGGTTTGGGCCATATTTTCCACTGGCCCGGGAGCTTTGAAGGATTTCACCTCGGTTTTGAGAAGTGTGAAGTTTGCTTTTGAGAAGTTCTTCACCATGGTTTCCTTGGCTGGGGGTGGGGATGGGATATGTATGTCCAGTGAGATTAATTTATGGTCAGATCTTACCAATGAGGAGTATACCTCTGGTATGGAACATAGAGTCCCCATGTTGGTGATGATCAGGTCCAATATGTTTTCCCCTCTTGTAGAAGTGGTGACCAGTTGTTCCATAGCATTTGAGTTTATAAATTCTAGGAACCGTTGGGCGAGGGTGTTGGGGCTTGAGTAGTGCTCCCAGTTTATGTTTGGGTAGTTGAAGTCACCCAATATGATGATGTTTGGAGAGACCTTCATATTCTCCAGTGTTGTCAGGAAAGCTGAGTGGGGTTCCTGAGTTTGGGAGGGTGGTCTATAGCAGGCTACAAACTGAAAGGCAGTTTTGCCCACTGTTAGTTGCACATGGATGGTCTCTGATGCTTCGTGCAGTGCCACTAACCTGGAGATGTGGGTATCTTTGATGAATATGGATACTCCCCCTCCTTTTGTGGTTCGGTCCGAGTTTTGGGGCCGAAAAGCATGGTATGAGGTATAACCTGGTAGTGCTGTGGTGCTCTCGGGGGCCTTGAACCAGGTTTCTGTTACTGCACAGATATCAATATTCTCCATACTGAGGAGAGCCTCGAGTGCATGCATCTTGAGGGTTAGACTTCTGGCATTGAGCAGCATTACCCTTAGTTTCTTTTTCCTTGTGTTGTCTATGGAGGTGGGTTTGTCTTTTGAGCCTTGCCTAAAAAAGGCACTATGGGGGTGGCAAGAGCCTTTGCCAATATTTGAAAGCCCAGGGGTGACAGGTGCAAGCCATCCCTAGTGAAGCAACGTGGCCTGTCGAGCATGTCATTCCAGGCTGACAGACACTGGATCCCCTTTGAATGACACCAATAGTTTAGCCAATTGTTAAAATTGATCATTTTGTCTTTATACTGCGGCATCATTCTTGGTGAGGGTAAGATGCTACTCAAGGTCAGGGTCATAACGGCCTGGGCTACATGATCAAAGAGCTCCTCTATGTCTCTTTTCATGTAGTCCAGGGAGGTACGTCTCAGGTCATTGACATCAGCATGGACAATGACG
Source organism: Protopterus annectens (assembly GCF_019279795.1). Taxonomy (NCBI): domain Eukaryota; kingdom Metazoa; phylum Chordata; order Ceratodontiformes; family Protopteridae; genus Protopterus; species Protopterus annectens. The sequence goes on from NC_056742.1 coordinate 198,318,995, forward strand.
GAGTCAAATTTGTACTTGCTTTGAAGTGACCTGAGTGCTTGTGTTATGTGGTGGATCCTGGCACCCGACAGGGAGCTTACAGTGACCTTCTCCTTGTTCAGCCTGGTGAGTGGGACGTCAGTCTGTCTGACAATAGAGTCACCTATTACAAATGTATTAGGTGTGTTGTTTAGCCTTAAGGGCTGTGACTGTGTGGCACACTGACTTTGTGAACTATGTGATACGTGGGTATTGTTGTGGGGTAGCGGTTGCTTGGATGTCTGTTTTGGAGGTGTCTGCTGCTTGGGCAGATTTTTATTTAGAGCCTCCGAGTATGTTTTTGTGTGTTTATGTGTTTGGTTTGCTGTTGCGATAGGTCTATGTGAGACTGGATTTGTGGTGTGTGCGGCTACCTTCTCCTCCTGACTGACTGCGCCAGTACTGGGTTGAGAGAGCTCAGCCTCCAGTTTGGCTACATAGTTGCATCTCTCACATATATTTGAGCTTGTTGGGAGGAGGAAAGGGTGGTCTGTGTACATAAGGCAGTTGTAACATTGCCTCAAGATTCCCCAGATTCACCAACTGGACTGGAGAGTAAACCCGAAACTGACTTTTGGACATGCCAGAATAGTATAAGGAACTACTTTTTGACTGATCAAAAAGGACCAATAAGGAGCCAAGTACTTAAATGGAGTATAAGAGGGTGTAGTGCTTTAGTTTATTAGTGCTTACTTATAAGATTACTTATACGAGCAACTGCAGCGTTTTAGAATGAAAATAGAATGCTTACTTTGCGATTTAAAACAGTTCTAAGGGAAAAGTGAAGAGCAGACTTTGTGGACACTAAATATCCACAGGGTGGGTTATTTCTTTCCCAATGCAGTAGATGCAATTATAGAGGACACACACAGCAGACGGACAGTACAGGTAAGGCAATCTGCCTTATTGCTGGCTTCAGTCTGTCTGCATTTTGTTTGTTTTTGCTTCTTTGATTTTTGACACTCCTCCCAGTCCCATCTCATCAGCTCAGCCTACTGAGTACAGACAGAGCATTTGGGAAGGACAATCTCCTTATTTTTTTTAATCTTGAACTATCTTCTGTTTCCTCCCTTTCCACTTACATATTGAAAAAAATTACACTTTATTCAGCTGCTTTTACTGTAATTGTGTTCTTCCTACTTTATTACCTTATTTTTGCTTTGCTGCGTGCTCTTAAGTGTTCAAGTGCTTTTATTCTGCTGCATTTATTACTGCTTGTTAGTAGCCTGATTAAATTTATCTGCTATTCTAAGAATTTTAATTTTTGTTTTAGCACTTGGGCTTTAGGCCAGCTACTTTATATTTAAGAAGGTTTTTGTGGTCTACACTCTTGTGGATAAACCCTTATCAAGACCCTCTCTCCATAAGTCTGCACAAGTATTCGGAATACTATGTCTAGCAATTCCCATCAGTTTCCCCTGCCAGCCAGGTTGACATAGGCATACTGAGACAGTGTAGCACCTGCCTCATGTTTACTGACAGCCCTCTTCTCCTAGCACATAATTCCCCTACTTGTGAGAAATGTATCTACATCAGTAACCTGGAATGATGCTCTTTCATGTCACAGTCTATACTCCTGACAAAGAGGAGATTGCCAGCACAAAACAAACACCCATCCACTTACATCATATAGCCAAGCACAACACACACACACACACACACACACACACACACACACACACACACACACACACACACACACACACACACACACACACACATACACCTATGCAGAGGCTCTCAAAAAAACTTACCTAAACAGTAGAGACCTCCAAATCACACTCACAAACATTCCACACCCAACACCAAACACATCACACACAGTAGACAACACACCAGTGTCTCACAAATACAGCTCATAAGGAAAAACAATAAACCAACACAGCCCACAAGGCATAACAATAAACCAAACATACTAGTCATTGACGAATCAGTTGTGAGACACACCAATGTTCCTCTCACCAGGCTCAACAAGGAGAAGGTCATGGTCAGTTGTCTGTCTGGTGCCAGAACCTGCCACATCACACACACACTTAAGTCTTTCCACAACAAGTACAAGTATGACTCTGACATTGTACATGTTGGTGTGAATGACTTGAAATGTACCTCCCTCGACTATATGAAGAGAGACATGATTGAGCTCTCAAAGTATTTGTCCCAGGCAGGTATGACCCTAGCCCTAAGCAACGTCTTACCTTCACCAAGAATGATACCACAATACCAACAAAAAATAATTGACCTCAAGAATTGTCTTAGTTTCTGGTGTCATTCCAAGGGGATCCAGTATCTGTCTGCCTGGGATGACATGGTCGACAGGCCTCGATGCTGTGCAGAGATGGCCTCCACTTGTCACCCCTGGATTCTGGATCCTGGCCAAGGCTGTTGCCTCCCCCATTGTGCCTTTTTTAAGCAAGGTCCCGAAGACAAATCTTCCAACATAAAAGATCTGTCAAAAAGTAAATTAAAGGTCATGCTGTTTAACGCTAGGAACCTTATCCTGAAAATGCCCTCACTGGAGGCTCTCCTCACACTGGAAGATGCTGACAGCTGTGTGGTCATGGAAACTTGGTTCAGGGCTGCAGAGAGCACCTCTGACTTATCACATTATACCTCATTCCACACATTCCAACCCCAAAATGAGGTTGGGAAGACTAAGGGTGGTGGAGTCTCTATCTTCATTAAGGACAGGCACACCTCCAGTCTAGTTTGCCAGCATGATGCACTGCATCTACTCCAGGTGCAACTGACAGTTGGCAAGACACCCATCCAAGTTATAGCCAGCTATAGACCCCCCCCCTACATGACTCAGGACACCCACTTCTCCTGCCTGGATCTACATGACTCCATCAAGGTATCCCCTAACACCCTGATCCTTGGTGACTTCAACTACCCCACCATAGACTGGGTGAACTATTCCTGCACTAATGCACTCACCCAATGATTCCTTGACTTCATCTGTTCTAATGCACTAGACCAGCTCATCTCATCCCTCACAAGGGGAGATAACATTCTGCATTTGGTTCTCACAAACATGGGCAACCACTGCACCACTCCCATAGTATGCTCATCGCTGGTGAGATCAGATCATCAGTCTGTCTCATTTGAAGTTTCTATCCCACCCAACCCCACTCCAGCCATAATCAGGCTAATAAAATTCTCAAAAGTTGACTACAACCTCCTAAAGGAGGGCATCAGTAGCTTCACATCACTGCCCCCTCAGAGGATGCAGACAATTATGCTGAACAGTATGCCAATGCAGTATACAAGCACTTGCACAACTGCATGGACTCAGCCATACTCAACAGAACTAAAAACTGCTCCTCAAGGAAACACAAACCTGTCTGGTGGGCATCCTCTATCAACATGCTTTACAACAAAATGAAGAAACTGTTGTTCAAGGGTAAAAAATAACAAATTCCAATTTGGAAAAACTCCCTCCTTAGCCTCAACAAACAAATTAGATCACTAGTAAAAACCTCCAAAGCCAATTATGAATCAAAACTAGCCTCTGAACAAAAGGATACCACAAAGCCTTCTTAAGCTATGCTATGAACCTCCATGGCAAAGCCCAGGTTTGTTCCAAATTAGTACTTAACGGTATCACTTACACTGATCCTGTTTACTTAGTCACCCTGCTATCAGATAGGTTCAGTGCAAACTTCACTCCCCTGTCTGCCCCTAAATGCCCTTATGACATCCCCAATACTTGTCTCGCACCTCACATCTCCACAGATCAAGTGTTAAAGGCCCTATCCAAGGCAAAGAACACAACCTCCAAGGGACCTGATAGTATCCCAGGCTGAATTCTGCACCATCTCCAGCAAGAACTAGCTTTACCATTGAGCACCCTATTCAACCACAGCTTAAGTACAGACTTCATTCCAGCAGAGTGGAGAGCTGCCATTATCATCCCCTTGCATAAAGGTGGTGCAACTACTGATCCCAGAAACTATCATCCCATTAGCTTGACAAGTCTGATCTGTAAAGTCATGGACCATATTATTATGGATCTCATAAACAAGGACATAGGCAATCTCCAAGCATTTGACCCCACACAGTTTGGATTTGTCAAGGATAGATCTTGCCTGTTGAACCTGTTCTTTGAGACTGTCACCAAGGCACTGTATGAGGGAAAGTCAGTACATACAGCTTACCTTGACTTGGCCAAGGCCTTTGATATAATCCCCCACTCGGGCATCATCGAAAAGCTAACACAACATGGTGTAAATCCCTATCTCATCAGGCGGGTGGCCAACTGGCTCACTGACAGGACCCACAAGATCAGAATAGGTGCCTCCACCTCCGAAAGAGGGCCTTTTACTAGTGGGGTTCTCCAGAGATCTGTCATGGGACTCCTACTGTTTGGGATCTACTTCTCAGAGGTCCAGGCAAAGACAAAATGCCTGTGGCTGACCAAGTTTGTGGAGGACTGTAAGTAGGATGCTGCCATTGACTCCCCAAATGAGGTTAACATACTGCAAGAGGGTCTCACAGCAACTAATGACTGGTGCCAAAGTCATGGATTCAAGTTAAATGCAAAAAAATATATCATCATACCATTTGGCAAAACATAGCCCGAATTGATAACCACATCAATGGCAACCCCCTAAGCACACAACCTATGGTGAGATACCTGGGTACTCTGGTTGACAACAATCTCACATTCAACCATCATGTAGCGGCAGTGGTCAAAAAAGCCTTTTACTTGGTTCATCTCATAAGTAAAGGGATTGCATCTAGAAAAAAGGAGGTTATTACATCTCTATACTCCTCCATGTTTACACCAATAACTGAGTATAACACTCTGTTTGGTATGTACCTCTCCAGATATCTGCACAAACTGGGAAGGCCACATAAATACCTTATAAAGAGAATCCGTGGCCTCCAACACCTGTCCAATGCAGACAGGCTCAAGTCACTATCACTCTATTTGGTATCACACAGATTGCTCAGAGGTAATCTGTGTCTTGCCTACAAGGCAGTCTTGGACCCTGCCCTTGTTGATACTTGTGAGCCTCTGCTATCTCTGAAAAAAACAAAAAAACAAAAAAAATCTTGCTTTTTTCCCACTTTTCTGAGATTTAAAAAAGTTCAGTTACATGCTTGCTGTTCTTGAACTGTTTGTAAGTTTCTGTGAGGCCATTTTTTGCTTGGGCTAAAGGGAAGTTTCTCTGTTGATCAGTGGCAGTGAAAAACATTGAGCAGCCTGCCTGCCCCTGTGGGAGTGGTTACTGAATTGAAACTGTAGTTTTATTGGCCATTTTGGGTCAATTCCAAAACTCCTTCATCTTCCTCTCTTAAAACCTGGTTGCCTCGTGGTTTTGGTGTCTTTTCAGGCTTGTTGGCTGTTGGTGAAGCACCCACCAAGAGGAGAAAATGCTGAGAGAAGAAAGGAGCCACTTTTGAGATTTTAAGTATTTTTCCTCTGTTTATTTGCTAAGTTTTTCTGCATAGCCGCCTATTTTGAGCAGTTTCTGGCTTGTTAAACTTGATTTCTGCATTAGTAACTGTATTTAGAGCACAACCTAGAGCTGTTTACTGAATTTCCTGTTTGCACTTATTTTTAAAATCGTTTTTTTCTCAAAACTTGCATTTTATCTGTCTTTGGCCTAGCACTCTTGTGTGGGGTCATTTGCTGCACTGTTATAACTTGTTGATACTTGTGAACCTCTGCTATCTCTGAAGAAAACAAAAACACAAAAAAAATCTTGCTTTTTTCCCACTTTTCTGAGATTTAAAAAAGTTCAGTTACAGGCTTGCTGTTCTTGAACTGTTTGTAAGTTTCTGTGAGGCCATTTTTTGCTTGGGCTAAAGGGAAGTCTCTCTGTTGATCAGTGGCAGTGAAAAACATTGAGCAGCCTGCCTGCCCCTGTGGGAGTGGTTACTGACTTGAAACTGTAGTTTTATTGGCCATTTTGGGTCAATTCCAAAACTCCTTCATCTTCCTCTCTTAAAACCCTCTTTTGCGCAGTTTTGCGCGGTTTTGTGCATAGCGCAACAGTGGGCATTGCCGCCTAATTGAGTTTAAACTATTCCTGGCTCCACAAAGTCTGCTCTTCACTTTTTCCCTTAGAACTGCTCTATCTCTCAATTTAAACACCATATTCTCATTCTAAGGCCCTTCACTGGTCCAATTAAGTAATCCTACAAGTTAGCACTATTAAACCATAAGCACTACTTACTCTTATACTCTCTATGATTACCCTGTCCTCTATTGGTCCATCTTAAATTCAGTTTCCCTATATTACTCTAGCATGTCCAAAGGTCAGTCAATGGTTTCCTCTCCAGTCCAGCTGGTGAATCTGGGAATTTTGAGGCAATGTTACAACTGTCTCATGTACACGGACAACCCTCTCCTCCTCCAAACAGGTTCAAATATATGTGAGAGATGCAACTATTTAGCCAAACTGGAGGCTGAGCTCTCTCATCTCAAAACTGGTGTAACCAGTCAGGAGGAGAAGGTAACCTCATGCAACACAATTCCAGTATCACATAGTCCCACCACATCAGTGAACCAAACACATAAATACACAAAAACATACTCGGAGGCTCTAAATAAAAATCTACCTAAGCAACAGAGACCTCCAAAGCAGACATCCAAGCAAATGCTACCTCAAAACAAAACACGCACAACACATAACCCACAAAGTCAGTGTGCCAAGCAGCCACAGCCCTTAAGGCTGAATAACACACCTGATACTCTTATAGGTGACTCTATTGTCAGACACACTGACGTCCCGCTCACCAAGCTGAATAAAGAGAAGGTCACGGTGAGCTGCCTGTTGGGTGCTAGGATCCGCCACATAACGCAAGCACTCAGGTCACTCCAAAGCAAATACAAATATGACGCAGCCATTGTACATGCTGGTGTGAATGACCTGAGATGTACCTCCCTGGACTACATGAAAAGAGACATAGAGGAGCTCTCTGATCATGTAGCCCAGGCTGGTATGATCCTGACCTTGAGCAGCATCTTATCCTCACCTAGAATGATGCCACAGTACAAAGACAAAATGGTCGATTTTAACAATTGGCTAAAATTTTGGTGTCATTCAAAGGGGATCCAGTGTCTGTCAGCCTGGGATGACATGCTCGACAAGCCACGTTGCTTCGCTAGGGACGGCTTGCACCTGTCACCACTGGGCTTTCGGATATTGGCAAAGGCTCTTGCCGCCCCCATAGTGCCTTTTTTAGGCAAGGCTCAAAAGTTAAACCCACCCCCATAGACAGCACAAGGAACAAGAAACTAAGTGTAATGCTGCTAAACGCCAGAAGTCTTAACCTCAAGATGCACACAGTCGAAGCTCTCCTCAGTATGGAGAACATTGATATCTGTGCAGTGACAGAAACCTGGTTCAAGGCTCCAGAGAGCACCCCAGCACTACCAGGCTATACCTCATATCATGCTTTTCGGCCCCAAAACCCGGACCGAACCACAAAAGGAAAGGGAGTTTCCATATTTATCAAGGATATCCACACCTCCAGGTTCGTGGCATTGCACGAAGTATCGGAGACCATCCATGTGCAACTAAGAGTGGGCAAGACTGCTGTTCAGTTTATAGCATCCTACAGACCACCCTCTCAAAGTCAGGAATCCGACTCTGCTTTCCTGAAAACATTGGAGAACATGAAGATCTCTCCGAACACCATTATATTGGGCAACTTCAACTACCCAAACATTGACTGGGAGCACTACTCAAGCCCCAGCACCTTAGCCCAAAGGTTCCTGGAAATTATAAACTCAAATGCTATGGAACAACTAGTCACCACTTCCACAAGAGGGGACAACATACTAGACCTGATCATTACCAACATGGGGACTCTATGCTCCACACCAGAAGTATATCCCTCATTGGTAAGATCAGACCATAAATTAATTTCACTGGATGTCCACATCCCGACCCCATCCCCAGCCCAGAAAACCACAGTGAAAAACTTCTCAAAAGTGAACTTCTCACTTCTCAAAACCGAAGTGGAATCCTTCAAGGCCCCAGGGCCAGTGGAAACTACGGCCCAAACTGCAGAATCCTATATAAACGTATTCTACGGACATCTCCAGGAATGCATGGATCATGCTATCCCAAACAAAACCAAGACTCAATCATCCAAAGGCAGACGTCCAGTCTGGTAGACCCCTGCCATAAATAAACTGTACAACAGAAGGAGGAAGCTACTACATGATAGAGCAAAATCCCTAATAGGGAAGGCATCTCTTATCAGTACTAGCAAAAAATTGTGATCCCTCATAAAATCCTCCAAGGCCAGCTTCGAGAGAAAAATTGCACAGGACACCAAAGACAATCATAAGGCTTTTTTCAGTTATGTTAGAAACCTGGGATGCAACTCCCAGACTTGTTCTGAGTTGATTCTAAACAACAAAAAATACACTGAACCAACAGACATCGCCAATATCCTGGCAGACAGGTTCAGTGCAAACTTCTCCACCCCCTCCCCCCCAAAAGAGCAAGTATCTATCCTGGCAGAGGGATGCCTCCCAAACATCTCTGATGCTCAGGTGAAGGATGCCCTCTCCAAAGCAAAAAACACTCCTTCCATGGGACCAGATGGCGTCACAGGTTGCATCCTACATGAACTCCAAGAGGAACTAATCCCTCAAATAAAACAGCTATACAATCTCAGCCTCACTACAGGATATGTGCCCACAGAATGGCATACAGCAACAGTGGTCCCACTCCACAAAGGTGGAGCCTCTACGGACCCTGGAAACTATCGCCCAATAACCTGACTAGCTTAGTCTGCAAGGCTATGGAGAGGATCATCATGGAACTCATAAACAAAGACATTGGGGACCTACAGACACTGGATCCTACACAGTTCGGCTTTGTCAAGGGCAGATCCTGCCTTTTGAACCTGGTTGACTTCTTCAAAACAGTCACCAAAGCCATAGATGAAGGGAAGGTAGTCCACATAGCCTATCTGGACCTTGCAAAGGCATTTGACACAATACCCCACTTGGGCATCATAGATAAGCTATCCAGCTTAAATATAAACCCCTATGTCACAAGATGGGTCACAAACTGGCTCAAAGACAGAACCCACAGAGTGAGAGTTGCTGGAGCCATGTCAGACTCGAAACCGGTCACAAGTGGCATCCCACAGGGTTCTGTCCTGGGACCACTCTTGTTCAGCATATACTTTTCCGAGGTACAGGCAAACGTGGGAGGACTATGGCTCACCAAGTTCGCAGACGACTGCAAACTGGGCGCCATAATCAACTCTCCAGCTGACACAAACATCCTTCAAAAAGGTCTCACAGAGACAGATGACTGGTGCCAGCACCATGGATTAAAGCTAAATGCCAAAAAATGTATAGTCATACCCTTTGGCAAAAACAATATGCCCACAAATTACCACATAGGCGGAAACCCATTAAGTACAGAGAAAGTTATTAGGGACCTGGGGACCCAAGTTGATAGCAATCTCTCCTTTGAAAACCTCATTGCCAAAGTAGTTAGAAAGACCTTCTACATAGCCCACCTCATCACGAAGGGTTTCACATCTAGATCAAGAGAGGTAATCGTGCCCCTTTATTCATCCCTCATCAGGCCCATCATAGAATACAATGCCCCTTTTGGGATGTACCTTACCCGACACCTGCAGCAATTAGAAAGACCCCAAAAGTATCTCACCAAGAGGATCAAGGGTCTCAAACAGATGCCATATGCTGCTCGGTTAAAAAAATTCCAGCTCTACTCAGTTGCATACCGCCTACTAGAGGAGATCTATGCCTGACATACAAAGCTATGTCAAATCCAGAATTAATGGACATGCTCCACCTCAGTAAATCTAAATCCCTTAGAGCCACACGCTCGAGGGACTTGAACCTCAGCACAGAAATAAATAGAACTTGCTGGAGAGACAGGTTCATAACCCAGAGGCTCCCTTCACTCTGGAATAGAATTCCAGTTCATGTGAGGCAGAGCACCTCACTGAATCTCTTCAAGAAGAATCTTGATAGGTGGATGGGGGATCGTAGGTTTGTCCCAGGGATTACTCCCGTGTCACTATTATACAGAGGCACAGTAAACTAAACCTTAAAAAGGGCACAGTATACTCAAATCAAGGGGTGGCGTAAGCCATATAGAATCGGGCTAGGCTTATAATTGCCCCAGAGCAGATAGCCTAGTATGAAACTATGAACCGATATCCATAAGTCTAACTTGTGCATTATCCACTCAAAAGGCCTAAATCTAATATGCAACATCAACAAAATCTGCTTGAGAGACAGGTTTGTTTCCCAGAGGCTGCCCCATCTCAGGAATAGACTTCCCATACACATCAAACAGAGTACCTCACTGACCCTCTTCAAGTACAACCTTAATGAGTGGATGGAAAACCACAAATTTGTCTCAGAGGTTCCACCTGTGTCTCTCATTGACAGGGGTGACGTGCAGACTGAGGTTTCTTTTTTAGGCATAAACTCTTGGCTAGGCTTGTAAGGGCCCCAGGGCCATTAGCCTAGCAACATCCTACAATCCTATGATCAACACAAAGGGCATAAAGCACAACAAAAATCCTATAAAAACTGCTAGCATAATAACATTTATTTTCAACCTACTGATACAATGAGACAATGAGGGTAAAACATGCTCCAGTGTTGAACAATAAATTTTCAGAAAAAAATTTTCGGTCATCAAGCATCTCTAAAACACCACCTTTATCTGAAGCATCATTTAATAAGAACCCAATTGCATCTGAGACAGACCAAAGCTCTGTAATACTGTAATGGCAGTAATATCTAAAGTGGGAAATAGAACTCAGATCTCAAATGTACATGTTGCAGATTAAAAACCTTGTCCCCAGACTACCTGATACATGATTCTGAACTGCTAATCTATGGTTGTAGAATAGTATCCCAAAGTTGTCTAGTCCCTTTTAACTAGTTACTACAAAGGGCAACCATAGGGTATTCAGCATGTCTCCAAAGGGATTTTTGAACAGCCTGTAGTCATTTATGCTACAATTTACTAATAATGCCTTTCCTTACAAGGGATTACATGGAAAAATTATAAAATTAGCAAGCAAAGGAGAGTAAAATTGAATTCATCTTCAGGTTTTGGTGAGTACCTTCATGAGTTGGATTTTTTACAAAATCTTAACGAAGACAATACTGATATATTGACTGTATTTTATACAGCATATATCATGGACAGAAATAGGTTACAAAATAAAAAAGACAGCTGAGTGTACAAGTCTCAGGATAAAAAAAATGCCCAATCCTGGTAGTTACACTAGTGCCAGGACCAGAAAAATGACAGTGCAGTAACATCAAGACATGGAAACATTCCTATAATGGGTATAGGCCAGACTCAGGGAAGATGACTCATTGTAACAGGAAATAGTAGTCCACAAAGAAAATAAACAAAAAAAACTGTCAGGCCTATAAAGAGCAGTAAAGATAATAGAGTGGACTGCTGAGGTTAAGAAGGAAATTATGTATTGTTGTTATTATACAAAAAGTCATAATTTCTGGATAGAAGATATTCAAAAAGATTAAGAGAGAAATTAGAGGAAAGAAAAATACTTGCACAAGAATAACTGTCAAAAGCCTCAAAGGCAAATTTGTGTTCATTAATACAGCAGACTCTTGAGTCCTATTTAGGTATGCTACCAATAAATGTAACTCCACATGAATTGCAGGAGGAGTCAATTCTGGGAACATTGCAGGTGCTGTAAAGAGGACTTTTGGCTAACATCAAAGACTGAAACAATACTAATTTCACAAACTTTAATCATATTATGGCATAGAAATTGTGTCCATTCCTGATATGGTATTAGAAACTCAAAAGACCTGAAGAAAATAAAAAAGGATTACAGCAGCCTACAGTAGAAAACAATCTTCCATATGATCACTTGGAAGCAGCCTTTAAGTACTGGTATCCCTGAAGTGATCTAAACACAAATGTGTGGTATGGTGTTGAAGGAAGTACTTCATTGCCTCCCCTGTCAGAAGGTATAATGACTAATGCAGCCTGCTAAACAATATCTTGTAAATGTTTCCAATCTAACCATTTTTTCTTTATTATCTTATATCTAATTACAAAGCACCTTCTTAAAGGCAGAGCAAACATCTGTGATGACCAACTGTTCAAAAGTCCATCAAGTTGAGTAGGCGTGACCTGCACTTGACAAAGCCAAATTGGGAAGGACCCAGTGACTCAACTTTTCCTATGTCATTGTGTATCATTTCCATTATAATTCTTTTCATGGCTATATATATATATATATATATATATATATATATATATATATATATATATATATATATATATATAAAATAAGACTTATGGGTCTGTAGTTACCTGAGTCCATAGATGGCCTGCTATTGTGCAAAATGATGACAGATGCAGTCCTCTACTTGCTTGGTATAAAGCCTGCATGGAGGCAACAGTTAAAGAATGATTCTAGTGGTCATAATAGGTTATATTTCACAATATCATGGAGACATTCTGGGATATTATTGCAGTCCATTGACGCAGTATTCCTGGCCTTGGAGAGTGCATTGTAGACCTGTCCCCTAGTGATAGTTGGGAGAGTTATGGTTGAGGGTACTTGTGAGGGGTGGCTGGGGAAAAAGGGGGAAGGTGAACTGGAGCTAAATTTGTTGGCCAGTAGTTTTGCAATATTTCTTCATTTCAGTACAGGTGGCTCCATTTTTATAATTAGTCTGGCACGTTGTTGTACATTGCCTTGGGTCTAAATTACGTTGTGGAACATTTACATGTTCAAACACCATATGGTCGACACCATATGATCTAACATGTAAATGTTCGAACGTTTCAACAGAGATCTCCGTATAGTATGGAAATTGAAGTTTTCCATTGTCTGCACTGTACTGCGATCTCGGAGTTGGTATATTTAAAGAGTGGGGGGTGTGGGGTTCAGGGTGGCTTGCCCCCCTGCTTAACCTTTCAGGTAGGTTTTTTCTTTTTCTTTTTTTTTTTTTTTTTTTTGATTTTTGAACTTTTAAGAGTTCAAACATATGATGTCGACCATATGGTGCTCGAACTTTTAAATGTTCGATGATCTACTATAGACCCCATTGCCTCTGTGGTTGCAGATGTAGCTGAAAAATGCATTATGAATGCCCTTAGATTTGGAGGCTATTTTTACCTAAATTTGGCTTTGGCAGACTTGATTAGCCCCCCGAGTTGCTTGATTAGACTAATGAGGGATTTTTTACTTTGCTTGGCAATGCACTTCCTAATTTTTGAAAGAATTTTCTTCCTTTAGTTGTATAACCTACTGACAATGATATTCCATCAGGGTAGCTTGTTTCTTTTTTTTTTTTTTTTTTTGAGTTTGTCCTGTGATTATTCCTGGTACGGAAGAGCTGTCTGTCTGCAACCATTAACATGATAATATAGGATTTTCATGAAAAAATTCCACATAGGCACAGATGTCCATAGGTGTGGTGGGGCCTGAAATTTTGCTAAGGGGTCCCTTAATCGTACATGGTTTGCCTTAGAATAGTTCCTAACAGTTTCAGAGTTAGCTGGAGCCCCAGATTTTGATTTTGTTTCAAAGGGGCCAGCTTTATGGTTCAACCTGACCAGGGTTGATTAGACTCCTCCTTAACTGATCCTCCCAGATACTTGAAACTGTTAATCTGTTCTACTATTTTCTTTTCTAGCACAGTTTTTTATCTTCTTATGATCTTCCCTGTGTACTGCCTTGACAGCTGTCTGTCCATCTGTCTTCAAGTTTACCCCATGTGCCTTCAGTTTTGTTTTCCATTCATCTGTCATGTTGCTGGACTTCCTTTTGAGAGTCTACTTGTAGTGCCACATTTTCTGCATACATCAGCTTTGTTGACCTGTTTGCTAATATAGCCTGTCACCAGTGCGAACAGCAGTGGCTAAAAGCTGAACATGGATAAACACCCATTCCCACTGGGAACCTCTCAGCTAGTCTGAACACTGTTTGTACTTGTCATTGGATCCTTGTACACAACCTTCAATTATTCTGTCCATGTTTCTGTTCAATAGACTGTCTTTATTTTATAGACTGTAGTCTCTGCTGCATTATTTTGTACCACTATGCACAATGAAAGAATACACAAGAAAAACCTCAATTAGCAACCAGATGGACTCTACGGTAAACAACAAAAGAGTCCAAAGCAAAAGAACCTTGAGTCCAACCATTGCGAAGTAATGCATTTATTAAAGTACAAAACTATTGAACCTTCACAGATCTTTTTCAATGTAGCATGTAGTTCATTATAGGATAGTGTTCCCTTTATATCAAGAGCCAGCCTATCAAATTCAAACTACATATCACATGTTCTATTTTAAAATTAAATTGTGTCCCTATAAAATAGTGTGATAATGAATTAGTTCTACATTCTATACATATATATAAAAAATACATATATAAGAAAATACATATGGAAATGGGTATATGTATATATAAAACACATAATACATATAAAACACATATGAAGGCATATAAAAAGCATATAAAAACATAAAAAAAGTATAGAAAACCATAGCCCAGGTGACATCCAAACAACTAAACATAATTTTGTTTCTGCTTTAGAAGTGGTTTAATGCTATTCCTATTATTCAATCATGTTGCCTTGTCGGCTCTAAAATAATTTATCCACCTATACTCAGCTAGCTCTGTTAGATTAATCATATCACCTCCTCTCTTTGATACTACAACTTTTTGTAAAAGCCTAAATTTAAGCTTATGTTCCTCACCATACTTAATATTATGTTTGCTTAGGGTGTTTGTATCAATTGTCCTTATTTCAAAAAGGTGGGATCCTATCCTTTCCTTAAGCTTCTGATTTGTTTTACCTATATAGAAGTACTATATTTTCAGTAGAATATATAGCACATACATTAAAGTTAAAACCCTTATGCATAATAGGGTGTACAGACTCATTATTTAAATTAATATAGCAGCAATAGGTGCAATTATAACACAGGACAGTGGCTTTCTTATTAAATATAGATACATTTTTATTTTTTTACATTAAAAGCGCTATCTTTATAACACAATTTCTGTTTTAAATTCTTCTCTCTTTTAAAAAACAAATTGGGTCTTTCTCCTATTAATTCCTTTAGTTCATGATCTGATTCTAAAATCATCCAAACGTGTTTAATTAGGTTTATGTGTCTGTTATATCTAGTAACAAAGCCCACAAAATAGATCTTTTTAATTTCTTTACTACCATTGCCCTCATTACTCTGTGTTTGAAATTGGGAAGCTCTATAAAATTCTAAAAAAATATAGTGCTCCCATACCTTCATGATGAAGAATGCAAACTATTTATCCATTTCTATAACTTCAGATTTATATCCTCTCTGTTTGAAATCCATAGTCATACCGTGTATTTCATCAAAAAATCATTTTCTCATAGTATTAAGCCTACTGGCTCTCAAAAACTGGCTATGAACAACATTTCTATGTACAAACTAAGGCTGCATGCTGTCATAATGAACATAGTGCATCAACTGAACATTTTTTGCATATATTTTTGTATCAAATTGTACATTATTAAACATAATGGTAATATCAAGAAAGTTAATTGATTAAAAAGATGTATTAATATCAAAAGTTAAGGAGTTACAGGATCAGAGATGCACAAAAAGTTATATAGTTCAGGTGATCAGTGTTTCCATAAGTAAATCATATAAAGATGTTTTAACCCTATAAGCAATGTCATTCTTAACACTGGCACTAATCCTTGCAAAAGTCATACAGTCATTTAATAAATTGTACATCCATCATGTATACTTATCCAAATCCATAATAACTGTTTTTCCATCTTTGTCAGTCAGTTTTGTTATAATGTCATCCAGTTCCAGTAAATTGCAGACTGCTTTTCTTTCTCCACTACTTAAATTATAATACTTTATTCTAATATTACAACCTTTAAAAACATGCCACAAATTTCATTTTCACACTTATTATAAAAAGCCTGCACTGCCAGTGTATGCATTGGTATAAACGTGCTACTATGTTTTAATATTTTCAGAGAGGCAGGAGATTGCAACTGATTTTTATATAGTTTTTTTAAGATCCAAATTACGAACAAATAATCTTAAATCAGTTGATGCAATAATGATGATTTTACCTGCAATGGAAGTTGTAGTATAAACTTAGTTCTTAAAAAACATTTTTATTCTCTTGCTGGTGGTCGTTGCTCTCTTACTAAAGCAGAAACAAAGTTATGTTTAGTTGTTTAGATGTCACCCGGGCTATGCTTTTTTATGCTTTTGTGTGCTTTTTTAATGTTTTTTGTATGTGTTTTATATGGCTTCATAAGCTTTTTATATGTATTATGTGTTTTATATATGTGCCCATTTCCATATATATTTTGTTATATATGTATATTTTGTATATATGTATAGAACGTAGAACTAATTCATTTATGAGGACGCATTATTTTATAGGGACACATGATTTGATTTTAAAATAGAGCATGTGATGTGTAGTTTGAATTTGATAGGCTGGCACTTGATATAAAGGGAACACTATCCCACAATGGACTACATGCTACATTGAAAAATATCTGTGAAGGTTTGAAAGCTTTGTACTTTACTAAATTTATTACTTCAGAATGGCTGGACTCAAGCTTCTTTTGCTTTGGACATTTTTGTCATTTACCATAGAGTCCATCTGGCTGCTAATTGAGGTTTTTCTTGTGAGTGGTTGGATATTTGATTCCACTTCATTAGCCTGTTGTTTCATTCAACCAGCAATGATGTGCTCTCAGCCCGGGTGCTCTGGCATACCAATTCAACTATTTTTGCTGGTGAAGAATAATCCATTGCTTAGTTTGCTCAGTAACACTGGAGAAGTGGAGGTATTGGCAGAAGTATGTTCTGTTCAATCTAATACACAGAAAATTAAACTTAGAATTTTTGAGTCAAAACTCATTGCAACCAAGAAGAAGAAGAAGCTGTTATGCTATCTGAATGATTTTAGGTCTAGGAATATTTTTTATTGGCCTAAGCATGAGCGACAACACAATGATGGGCATGTCTCAACTGTTAGTGACATGACAGGGCAGTCAGATAGCATTTCTGCTTCTGATACCCTACAGGTGAATGCTGTGACCATAATAAATACATCTCCACCAAAAGTTAGACAAGCAGTTACTGAATTAGTTCATTTTGATGTATTAAATACTGAACAGATTACAAATGCTCCTGTTGCAAGCAACGACCACGACCAACAAGATGATAGAAATCTTTTAGGAACTAAGTTTATACTACAACTTCCATTGCAGGTAAAATCATCATTACAGAGCCGGAGCAGAACCAGGAAACTGCACCATCCAGTCATTCCTGGAAAGGAGATAGAAACACTATCCTGCAATGAACTACATGTTACATTAAAAGAGATCCATGAAGGTTCAAAAGTGTTGTACTTTAATAAATGTATTACTTCACAATGGTTGGACACAAGGTTCTTTTCCTTTGGACACAATGACAGAATCACACACTATTGAGTGCAAGAGAAGCAGTGGAATAGTTGAGTGATCATAAATTAGAAAGGGAAGAAAATGGGGGGGGTTTAAATCCCTCACTGCTGTATTAAATAACCATAATAGAAAGTATCAGGTAATCTGACAGATAGTACACTTTGAGGTAGATTTTTGTTTTGTTTTACATATCACAGTGATTTGCATCATATCCATAAACATAAATCATCACACTTACTGCAATATGAACATAAAAGTGAATTCATGTTTACGATAATGCAGTTATTCATCTCCACTGTTGAGACCAGAAAAAATACTGAAGGACAATGAAATGGAACTGCATTGCTTAAAAAAACTGAATAAAGTTTGAATTTAAAACATGATAATTGAGATATTATTATTGTTATTATTATTATTATTATTATTATTATTATTATTATTATTAAGCAAAACAGAACAAAGGGAGATACCAGATCACAGCAGATAAAACCATACACAAATTTATCCCAATAGCAGAGAGAGTGAGTGCTTTTGCAGCCAAAGCTGCTTTTTCAGACATAGAATCATTTAATTTCCTGTTATTTAAATCCATTCCAACCAATCATAAGTAAACAGCAATTAGCACACAGTTATCCAATAAAACACTATTGACCAACTGTTTCAAAATCTAAACGTATGTATTATAATATATGTATATGTTACAAAAATATATAGTGAATATAAAAACACATACAAAAGAAATAGCCACACAAAATTATCTTTTGAGAGGTCTATTAGTTAACAGGGGATTTAGAAGCTTTAACTTTTACCTGTATCACACTTTTATTTCTCATTTTGGTATTATTATTATTAACTGTCTCTCTCTCTCCCAGTGAAACAAGCACATAGTAAGTCTGACTACTATATCATATCCCACTACCTAAAGAACTTGCACAGCTGAATTTCACCTGCAGTTGCAAAACTTCACAAGGAAATAATACACTGAGTTAAATATATGTAATACATTTTTCAAGGCTCAAACTAATAATTTAATTTGTTAAGTCATGGACTAGTGTGTTCTGTTTGTATTGTTGAATCTGCTGGAAGGATATCCCCACCCCACTTACTCACCCATATTCACAGGTCTTTTACTGCTGAAGGTGAAGCTACATTAACACTTCAGCACATTTCACTCTTATCAGTGTAATAGATCCCTGGAAAAGACATTGAAAAGCCCATAACTATAAAATTAGATGATGTGACTTGAGTCAAGGTTTTAAGAGTTTAGTCACCTTGTCTTTGTATCCATGAACATTCTACCTCACTTATTGTTTATGGGGGTAAACCATCTGGGGGTTCTTCCCACTCCATTTGCTCCGCTCACTCCGCTCCCTTGCCCTTCTCCCATATCCCAAACTCCCCCAACACCTCTACTCATATCCCAAGCAAACCACTCTACCTCATTCCTATGATCTAATTATATACAACTCTACCTTGTCCAAACCCACATTTCAGTCACAACTTACCTACTTTTATTTAACCAAACGTATCTGCTTTCCCTTACGTCCATCACCTTGAATTCTGATTTCCCCTACTATAATTCTTTGCATCTTACTCTGCTTTACCACCACAATACTATCACAACCTCAAAATGTCTTACATTAACTCCAGGCTTACCACCTTCTCTTGATTATACACACAAACTAACATTTCACCGTAATTCTACTACTTTCCAATCACATCACCCCCCACCTCTCATTTCACAAACCACAAGGCAAAACACCTAACCGCATTGTCAAAGCCCACCCTGAAGTCAAAACATTTCCAACCTTACCTTTTCACATATATCACAAGATAATATAATCTCTGTTTACACCTGATATTACATTCTAACATATAAATACCACTTTTACTATTTTTAAATCCACTATCACAATTGACATGCTCCTCCTAACCTGCCTAGCTTCTTTACTCTTAATTCTTAACCTCACTACACCTATATCCTTGCCTACCCCCACACACCAATACAAATCAACAACCTTCTCCAACCATCACCCCAATAAACAACACATCTTCTCACATATCTTCTCCCAGCTTTTCCCCTATACCCTCCCATATTATTCAAGCCACAAACTGGCCTCCTCACCTCCTATGAAACCACACTTGACACCAATACCATCACCTTGGCATAAAAAACACTTCCCATTACCTCCTTATTACCTCACATTACTTCACATTCCCCTTATTACCTATCTACTCAAATGTGAAGACAAACATCCTAACCCAGGCCCACCCTCTAATCCTAACCACAAGACTAACCCCAAAGATTTAAACATACTTACACTGAACCTTAGAGGTATATTCAAGAAAATAGCCCAACTGCATGCCTGGATTGATCAAAATAAACCTGACATACTAGCCCTTACTGAAACATGGCTACACCCAGTTGTAAAAGACTCAGAATTAATACCTCCAACCTTTGCAATAACCAGAACAGATAGATCTAAAAAAAGGGGGGAGGGATAGCCCTTCTATATCCCTCTATGCTCAACATCACACCCTACACCAGTAATATACCCACCTTTTCCAATGCTGAGATACTAATCTCTTTTTTGAACCTTAACATATCAAAAATAATTTGCATAATGGTAATATATATCCCACCAGGTAACAATATACCAGTACTGGAAAATATTTTGTTCTGGACATCCCAAACAATAAACCTTGAAACAATAATCTTAGGAGATGTAAATATAGATTTGCAAACTACAGCTTCCAATTCCCCCACAAATAGTATAAATCTATATGCTTTTTGTCAGCATATCAATACTCCAACAAGATATAGCAAAAATCTTAACTGCCAATCCACCCTAGAGTGGATCATAGTATCCCATCCCACCAATTACCCTTTTATCGGTACACTGTCTAGCACCCTCAGCAATCATCTGCCAGCATATTCCCTTAGAACAAACTCCGAACAACTAACAGTACACACTGTGAAATCAGTTAGGAACTCAACTATTTTTGTCAGCATAAATTCAATAATCTCCTACATGAAATAGACTAGATACCCCTTAAACAACTAACCCTTAATGATGCTGTACTATGCTTTAATAACACCTTCCTTCACATACTTAATACACCAGCTCCCATTCATATGAAAAGAATCAAAAAGAACTCAGCTCCATGGCTCTCTAAGGAATGCAAACATCTGATGAAGCAAAGGGACTTAGCCTGGATAACCTGAAAACAGAACAAAAATGAACAAAATCATGTTCATTTCAAAACACTACATAAAATAACTAATCAACAGAGATAAGCCCCAGGATTCAGCAAGCTCTGCACAGTGTGCAGGAATAGTGCAAGAGGTGCTGCACGCAATATGGCTGATGAACGATCCAGGAACTAGCTCCTGGGACGTGCACGAGCGCTCCAACACTATTCCTGCACGGACAACACTGCTTTATGCTAATTACCCCATTTGCTGGTGAAAACCATGCAAATGAGGTGAATTAGCGATCCAGGAAGCAGGCAGGCAGGCGTATGTGCAGGAAAAGTGTAACCTGCAGAAATGTATTTGGTTACTAACCGAATACATTTCTGCAAATTACAAAACCAAGGCATGACAGCTCCAAAGAAAGCATGTATTCACTGTAGTAGGCATGCCAATGGCCAAATATGTGGCCATTGGCATTGGAAATAGTTGGAAAATTGTGAAAAATAACTTTTTTTTGGCTGATTTCGGCCATTTAAGCATAGAGCAGCAGTGTGCAAACGGGATCAGTCCAAAAATAAGAAAAAAAGTTGGAAATAAGCTTTTAAACCCAAATCAGCATTTTGCCATGATAGTCAATGGCATGCATAAGACAAAAATACCAGGGAATAGTGGTTGCTAATGGGGAAGGCTTAGTGTGAGTGTGGTAACAATGAATTAGCATTGTTTTATCGAAATGAGGGGATTGATACTGAATTATAGATTTCCTCTCAGTGTTAGCTTGCACCCAACCATGTAGGTGCAGCAACACCATGGTATAAGTATAAGAGGTAGATGATCTCATAAGGGGGAGTGTCAAGCATGCTGTAAGCTTATTGGAGCTCTGTGGCCCATGTTTGCCCTTAGCTAAGCACAGGTAAGGAAGGGTGTGTGTCTGAGGCTGCCTAGCAGTGTTTACATTACTTAAACAGGTGTGTGAGCCAAGCACCGGGTTTAAAAAAAAAAAGAGGAAATAGCAGCTCTGTTGATATCTGAGCACTGTGCATGCATGCCGTACCTCGGGGCTTAAACGAGAAGGCAAAGGGAAGAGAAAACAGCAGTAGTAAGGCAATCAAGGAGAACTAGTATAGCTGGCAGGTGAAATGTATCAGAATGAGCCAGTTACACAGGCAGCAGCCCAGCCCAGCCGAGCACACTACAATTAACTATGCAGACACCTTTCACTCTGTTTTTTCCCACAAACTCTACACCACCGGTGTACACAGACAGGGAAATTTTACCTGACAAACCTAACAAGATGTTAGGGGCTGCTGTTGCTTTCATACATCAATATGTGGAAGAGAATGAGGGTGGTGAGGATGTGAATGCTGATGACCAACCCAAAGTGAGGAGGAGGAGTAGAGTGTACAGACTCAAGGTAAACTACCAGGGGCTACAAGAGCTGTAGGTAGTGGAGCACTATAGGGTGGACAGGGACATTTTACAGCAAATTGTTGAGCTGTACCGGCCACGCTTCACACACACAACCAACAGAGGGGAACCCATCCCAGTGGATACCAAGGTATGTTTAGGGTTAAGAATACTAGACACAGGTAACTTCAAAAGGCCAACTGTGGATATCATGGGGATCTCACAGGCATCAGCATCCACACCAGTTCCTGGATGCCATGTCAGCACATGCTGGTGAGCACATATATTTCCTCAACACTCGTGAGGCATTGACCAGAAATATGCGTTTCTTCCACCAAATAGCAGAATACCCTGAGGTAGTGGGTGATATAGACTGCATGCACATACACATCAAAGCACCACCAGGTGAGCGGGGTAGGGTCTACATAAACTGTAAGAGCTTCCCCTCCATCAACTGCCAGGTCATGTGAGATGCCCAGAGCATTATCTTGAATGTGTGTGCTGGCAGCCCTGGAAGGTATCACAACTCCCACATCTGGCATATGACACAGCTGTACCAGAAATTTGCAAGTGAGGAAATCCCATATGGCCACCTAGTGGGGGATGTTGGTTATGCACTGGAGCAGTGGCTGATGGCAACCATCAGAAATGCACACACACCCGAACACAAACTCCATAATGAGGCACACGCACAAACCAGAATCATAATAGAGCATGTGTTTGGGATGCTCAAGTCACAGTTCCAGTGCCTGGACATATCCGGCTGAGCCTTACAGTACTCACCAGCTACATGCACACAAATTTTCATTGTATGTCTTATGCTACACAATATGATGCTGTGGAAACAGCTGCAGCAGGAACAGCATGGGGCAGAGCCACACCCCCTCCCCCATTGACAAGGCCATCACAGGCACAGAGGGACTTGAAGGAGGAACAACCTGAGTCTGCCCATGTAGGCAGAAGGAGGTGTGCCCAGTATGCCCAGGCTTTGGCAAAGAGGCAACACATAGCACATACACTGACACTGTAGGGACCCAGGGAATGACACCTCTCTCTGACTCACACATACAGTAAAAGGGATGACAAACATGATACTACCTGTGCTTTACCATATATAGGGAGTGTACTATGTGCATCTAACATAGTCAGCCCTCCAGCACCATCCTGAAAACTGGCACAGCCACAAGGCAAGTCACTCTTCCTGTCACTTGTTGAATGGAGTAGTATGTTCTGCTAGTTGTATCTATGGTATGGATGTGAGCATGCAAGGGAATGGGGTGGCTGAATGGGATGGCAGCAGATAGTGGACACCTATATGGGCAGCATGAAATCCATAACAAATACTGGTGTCAACAAAGTCGGCAGTACCAGACAAGGTGACAAATCCCACTTCAGTACATGTGGTGGCCCAAATGTGTGTCCATAGGCCACACACATGCATGTCAGTGAGGCTCACATACCCAACACCAGCCTCAGCCAGCAGGACAGGTGTAGATGACCATAAAGAAAGGCTGTGCTAAAGTCGCCAATTGATGCCAATGGTGACAGCCCCCCTCCAGACCTACACAGACAGATTACAACAGGTCTGCCAGTTGTATGTTAGTTCTGAAGGGCAAGAAGTCTGAAACTGAAATGTAGGTCAATAAAACCTAAGATCTTTACTCTACTGATATGTCTCTAGTCTGCATGATCGGTCAGAATACAAAAAAAATGGAAGCCAACAGAGTACCTGAAATACCAGTACAGTCATAGCAAATGTTTACAGTTGTCAGATGCACCCCCACCCCCCACAATCCTATGTAGAAATGCAGTAACATGTACGTGATGGTTTAATAACAGTGGAGCACAGATTACCTGAGCTGGCCCAATTTACAGGATAGATTGTTACATGTATACAATATGCAGGGGTCCATGTGTTAGGTTGTTGTGTGTTCCATATTGTGTGGAAGTGGTCATCATGTAGGCATGGAGGGTTGTGTCTTGGTGGCCTATGGCTGGTACTGTTGATGACAGGGCCATTTTCTGATAACTGCAGTACCAATCACAATGCATTCCAGCAATACTCAATTCAGCAATCATCCATGCTCACTGTCCAGATGTTAATATCTGTCACCATCTGAAAGATGGACATGCCATGAATGTGGTCACAGACATACACACAGTACACAGGTGGAAGTATCCTAGACAGAGTACATAAAATGAAACTGTCAACTGCACACACCTTTGGAATTGTACATACAGGTTAGCAGCACATTAGTTGTCAGTGTAGTATGGAATACTGATGCAGTCTGGCCAATCAGTGGCAGACCACAAAAGGCACAGTTATGAAATAATGAGAGACTGCCTATGTCCCTGCAAAAGACAGCATAAGAGGAATGTTGCAGGTATATCTGTGAGTCAGCTGCAAGAATCTTCCATATCACATATGCCCTCAGCTCACCCCACCATCAGCCACAGGTTTATCACAGGTCATATCCCTGCTGTTGGGAATGAGTACAGTATGACCCAACTTCTGTATGAGAATACCCACAGAATGCAGCATGCTGAAGAGGTGTCCCATACAGGTGTGTCCCTTCCTGTAAGCAGCACCCTGTCAGCATCCAGACCAATGGATTAATATGGACAGGCACTATTGCCTTTAACACTTCGCACACTTACCCTGTCACCCCAGAGGAATCCAGTGGCTTGCAGCCTGGGAATGTAGGAGTGGCAGAATGCACTGACCTGCTACAGATGCCATGCATCAGTAACAAATGCCCTACAGTCCTCTGTCAAAGGCCTGTGCCTCACTCATACTGCCAATGTATGTTATCTCATGGGGTCTCAACTAACAATATAACACAGTCCACAGAACACAAATGCAAGGCCATGTTGAATAATCACAGTAGCATGCCCACCATGTCCTAGTGCATGAACTATGGACTAACCCCTAAATACTGCTGGGATGAAGGGACAACTATAGGGATACTTCTCAGATATCACTCACATAATGTTAAGAAGAGGATAGAATAACAGAGTGTGGTATGTAGAAGCATGAATGTCATGGAGTGTGTGAAGTCTGAAACTCTTATGTGTGCCTATACTATGCCTGCCTTCAAACCTAGTTATGGGTGGCTAAAAACCTGCTCATAAACCACAATGTGAAGGGGTACTAACCAGGCATATGAGCCCTGCCTCTGGGAAACCTGTGTGAATCTGTACAGCTGAGAGGTACGGCCACAGCAGGATATGGCAATTCTGTTGCATCGATATATATACAAGCAGGGGATCCTAAGCCACCACAGTACCAAGGTGCTGGACCATTTACACAGACCCATCAGCAAGTGCCTGCAGCTACACCTCCAGAATGTCATGAGTGTGCAAGAATATGTATGCTGCAGACCACAATACTGGGCACAGCTTCATTCATCTTGTATTTCCTAGGAAATAACTGTGAGCAAATAAGTATATCTGTCAGTAGTTGATGACATAATACAACACAGTGTAAAACTGTACATATGTTTGAATATCTCTGCTAACACCAACCATGTAACGCAAGCAGCACAGACACAATATTTACAGTATCCCACTATCTTTCACCCATTGTGACTCCATATTGTCAACCTATCTACAGATATCCTGCAGAAACAGGTTGCTTGCTGTAGGTGTAGAACAACAAACCCTGGACTGGAGTACAACCTGCCTGGAATGGATTCACACACTCAGTATAGAAGGTCACACTGGGCATGCTCCTACACTTGGCAAAATGAAGCCCATGTCTGACAACAACAGTGGACTATACATATCTGTCAGTCATAGATGTCTGTGTATACACACCACATTGCACACCATTCATGTCTTGCACACACATTGGATTGGAATACTCACACATATCCAAGGCCAACACACTATAATATGTCAAACATACACACAGAGAGATGTGGGGAAGAGCAAGACAGACAGTGACAGAGAGATTTCCATCATGAGGCCTATCCCACCCACCACA
This sequence comes from Protopterus annectens, assembly GCF_019279795.1. Classification (NCBI taxonomy): domain Eukaryota; kingdom Metazoa; phylum Chordata; order Ceratodontiformes; family Protopteridae; genus Protopterus; species Protopterus annectens. Next base: position 198,345,059 of record NC_056742.1, read on the forward strand.
CATCCAACTGGTCAATATCACATGATGTGCCGATGTCAATCACTATAGACATTGCTTTTGGTAGCCCTCAGCAATGTAGTGTCTGTGGTGCTTGTGATAACTATGTAAAATGATAGTACAAATTAGTATTCATCTAGCATTTGTATACCCAGTCCTGTCAAATGTAAAGTTGTGTGTGACTGGGTGTTGTGTGTGTGTTTCCAGAGGAATGGTTTATGGCCCATTATCAGTCACCTTGAAATAACCCTCTGGCCAAGTCTCAGCCCTCAAAGCTGTGTGGTGCTTCCGATACGTGTGTAATAATGTAGCGATAAAAATTTGTTAGGTAGGAGTTCTAATCCCAAAAACCTGGTAACTGTGAAACTCTGTGTGTGTGTGTGTTTGTTTGTGCAGATGAATGATTTTGAGGCCATGTATAGTCACTACACCTCCCATTGCCCTACTTTAGCAAGCCTGCTCATGTCAATCATCTTGAAATAACCCTTTGGACAAGGACTAGCCCCATAAGCTCTGTAGTGCTTACGATAACTGCATAATGCTATAGTGTAACGTACTAGTTAGGAAGGACCTCTAATCCTCTAGATGGAAACTGGGAAACTGTTTGTGTGTTTGTGTGAGAGAGTGTGTGTGTTTTTGATGATACCTGATTTTATGGACATTGACACTTACTACTCTCCCCTTACCCCTCCTTTAGCACTGCTGTTGATGTTAGTCACCTTCAAAGATACCTGTTGCGAGATTGCCAACATGTAAGCTCCACGGTGCATGTCGTAAATGTGGAGCAATGTAGTAGCAGTAACTACACATGTAGGGGTTTGAATCTCATCTGTGGCAAATGTGTGTACATATGTATGTATATACCGCAAAGATTTTGCCCCCATTTACACTCAGTATACATCTCAGAGCCTGACTTTAGCAGTCCTGGAGATATTATCCACCTTAGAAGTACCTGTTGCCAACCATATACCATGTCAGGTCAGTGGTGCATGTGGTAAGTGCATAACCATAATGGTCCATAAAGAATGTTAGATAGAGGTTTGAACCTCACCCCTGACAAATGTAAATGTGTGTTTAGGGTAAAATGATTTTTGGGATCTGTCACCCACTACATCACCCAATGACAGTATTTATAAGGGCTGGTGATGTTCCTTGCCTTAGAAGTACCTTGGGACAACATTCATCCTATAAGCTTCATGGCACATGCGATAAATACGGTACACTATATTAGCAATACATAATTAGGTAGGGGGTTGAACCTCGGTATCAGCAAGTGTGTGTGTCATCAGTATCCTGTGTGGAGGTTGCTGTGATTGTGTAATAACAGGATCCATTGTGGGGTTGTTTTTGCTAAATTATTATGTTGAGGATCTAGTATATGACACAATGTCCACCTTACAAGGACAACAGATGTCAAACACAAGAGAGGCTGTTGTAGAAAATCCATAGCCCTACATGTGACATTATGGATTGGTGAACAATATAGACAACTCTTCTATTACTCAGATAACACACTCCATCCATGTTTCATGCACAAACACACTTGGCTAGGCAACAGCCACTATATTGGTAATTCCCAGCATATTGCCTCACAGATAGTAACCACTGTGTGATTGCAGTGGACTACATGCCAGTTGACCACAACAGTGCCACAGAAATCAGAAAGTACTGTGATGTGTTACATCTCCTGACTGACTGTGTATTATCCAGCAAGTAAAAGGACATGGCACCCTGTTCCATCCCCGCAGTATGCAAATAAATGTTTACAGTGACCCCACTGGATGCCAGCAACAACTGTAGAGTCTACAAATGTAACCCACAAAGGGAATACATGCCTTATACACATGCCCTGTATGGACAGACACCACTAACTCCACTGAATACCTGTATCATGCTGTCAATATAGGTGCAAGCACGACCGCAGTTCCATAGCCAGGTCTCACCAAATGAGGTCAGGAATGCTACATCAGAAGATAGCAATCTGTCCACACAACATGCCCCAGAGACCTCAAGTACACTTTCACATGTCAAAGAACATGCATGTGAGGCATGTGCACAACCCAGACACTGTCCATGTTATGGAATATAGATCACATACATGGGAAGCAGTGCACATCACTGGCCACCCACAATAGTAACCCAGATGAGTGGATAGTGAATACAATACCCACCCCTGGGGACCACTCCACCCCTGATCCACACTGGAGGCTATTGTCATGTGGCCTGATGCCAAGGTATTCCCTTTTCCTAGCCTTGTACAGCCTTCAGGTCCATCCACCTACTACACATCTGTGAAGCAATGAACCTATGCATTTCAGTACTGGCAAATGGTGTGTGTGTTTGTGTGTGTGTGTGTGTGTGTGTGTGTGTGTGTGTGTGTGTGTGTGTGTGTGTGTGTGTGTGTGTGTGTGTGTGTGTGTGTGGAGAGGAATGATTTTGAAGCCATTCACACTCACTACACCTCCCATTGCCTTACTTTAGCATGCCTGTTGATGTTATTCACTTGAAATAACCATTTTGACATGTTTCAGCTATATACGCTCTGCTGCACTTGTGGTAACTGCGTAATACTGTAGTGTAGCAAACTAGTTAGGAAGGAGTTCTAATCCTGATTCTGCCAACTGTGATAATGTGTGTGTTTCCCTGAGAGAGAGAGAGAGAGAGTGTGTGTGTGTGTGTGTGTGTGTGTGTGTGTGTGTGTGTGTGTGTGTGTGTGTGTGGGTCTTCGTTGACACCTGATTTTGTGGACATTCACACCTACTACACTTCCCTTACCCCTCCTTTAGCACTGTTGCTGATGTTACTCACCTTCAAAGATACCTCTGGACAGCTCTTCAACATGTAAGCTCAGTGCCGTATGCAATAACTGCGTAACACTGTAATAACAATACATAGTCAGGTAGGGGTCTAAAATTCAGTACTGTTGAGTGTGTGTGTTTGTGTGTGTGTGTCATCAGTATCTTGTGTGTCTGTTGGGGTAATTGTGTAATGACAGGATCCATTGCAGTGTGGATTTTGCTACATCATTATATTGAGGACCTATATGTCCCAATGTCCACATTACAAGCCCAACAGTTTTCAAACACTGTAGAGGTTGTTGTAGACAATCCTCAGCCATAAATGTGTACAGCCATGTGCAATTACTATGTGACAGTATAGATTAGTGAACAATATATGCAATCATTATAATACTGAGATACCACTCTCCACCCACGGATTATAGACAAACACGCTTGGCTCTTACTCTTAGTCCCTTCCGTTCTTACTTTGTCTCTGTCTCTCTCTTTCTCTCCATCTCTGGTGGATGTGGAAAAGTACATCTGTTTTGCATAGGTAGCAGCTTGAGTTTTGTAAGTAATGCTCATGATCAGCTGATGGCCTGTGCATCAATTGCAGCCACCACTTGCTAATTGCATGTTGAACAGCTGTAGTATCATTCCCATAGCCAATTGCATGGAAACATACTCATATAATTAAGCACTTCATGTGGGTGTTGGCCCTTTTAATTCACTGTGAGAAGGACTTTATGTGGGTGTTTGACAAACAGCATTACAGAGGGTAGTTGGAAATACCTCTTACAACATTCACTATGGAGACAGGCCAACAAACACGAGGGGGATGTTCCATACATGGGGACAGAATGTAAGTATTGCTGTTTTACATTTGAAGTAATGTTGGTTTAAGAGGGTTTGTGTGGATATGGCTGTTTTACATGATTTAAAGTCTGGCATGACAGTGTCATGTGGATGAGGAAACTCTCACCTGTAGGACTATCTGCAGATTGGCTGGGGTTTGTAGTCTTACACGTGGTGTGTTACTCACACATTTTCTATCTTTATAAATGCAGTAGCATACTTTGATGATTGCAGTCAGTACTTGGTGACATCCATATGAGTTACTGACTTCATATCCCTCAGAAGAGAGATGTCACAACAAACCCTGTTACACCAGGAATTTTCTTAGTTTATTACAGCAATATGTTAATACTGGCCATCTGTTTGTGCCTCTGTCCCCCAAGTCTGTCACCCTTTGTCCATATGTCATGCAGTAAGAGGTAAACATGTAAAGTATATCATTATTTACTGACTTCATACCTGATAACAAGCTAGTGAGATATAAGACTACTTGACATGTTATGTGTAATAGGCCTTATATTTGAGAACAAAACCTGGACATTCTGTTATAGTCTGTACAGTAGTGAGGTCTGTGTACTTATGGTGATTGTTGGCAGAGTGTGTATTGTGAATATGTAACTTGGTCTGTGTACAGACTGTGGTAGATGTCATTGTTTTTGGTCCTGTTCTATCTGACATTGCATGATGATCCAGTTTACGATACCCTATCAGCATATATGTTTGTAGGGCCAAACTGAGACATGCCCATATCACAGTCAGGCAACAGACTACAATGTGTATTGGGCCAGTATATGTAGGGTTAGTGTGTGAGTGGCACATATGAGAATGGTTTTGTTCACACAGTCCATATACTGTACTATTAAATAGGCTTACCATAATGTGGCTGTGACTGTGTTGAGATTGGTAGTGGGTATGCATTTTCACACTGGTGTCTGTTACTCCATGCTCTTACATGCCTGTAGTGCCTGCCATATTTGCAAGTACATGTATATTCTCACATAGGAAACTTGGGTCAGTGTTGAGGCAGTCTGCCTGTAGTATTCACAATGCTTTGTGACATGCCTAGCAGCTCAGTGTATTTACCTAGTGTGATGTTATGTCCAGATATCTGTCAGATGTACTGTTGCCTGGCCACCATAGGTATTGTGTATTTCTGAAAAAGCAGTGGGATGCTGTGAATCTGTATGTCACTAACCAGTGGGAAGTATGTGGGACTGGGACCTCTGCTCCTCCGGTTAATATGTGTTAGGACAGACAAGTGTGTGAATGCATCAACTGTATGAGCTTATCTATTCCAGTATTTTTGTGATATCCCCATTTACATGGCTGTAAACATCCACTTTGTCAGGCTTGGTCCACACGTCTTGCACTAAGGAGTTCTGTATATACCTCTGGACTGACCAGATTGTGTCAGACTGTCCACATTTATTGGTCATATCTCTGCTGTATTCCACAGGATCATTACTGTGATTTGTGTGGTACTTCATTATGATGTCTGTCAGTAACTGATGGTGTAAATGTTAGTATCAGAAGTGACTTCCCACACAATATGTCTTTTGAAACAACCCCTGTTACTGTAGCAGCATTCTACATTTATACCTGCAATACGTACATTACATCCCCTTGTACTAAGAAGTTGTGACTACTGGTACTGAGGTATGGTATGACTCCAGTACATGTTATGGGCATATGTTTTTTATATATATATATATATATATATATATATATATATATATATATATATATATATATATATATACACACACACACATGTACATATATATATATATATATATATATATATATATATATATATATATATATATATACATATATATATATATATATATATATATATATCTCGCAGATTTACTAAACTGCCGTGCAGGACTAGCGCAGTCCTGCATGGAAGCGCCCGTTTAGGAGCAGGACGGCAGCGTGCCATGTATATTAATAAAGAGTGCTTCCTGTGCTCCTAGGCTTACATGGAGCATCTACGATTGCAGGTAATGTGTCTGAGAGCAGATCTCTCAGAATAAACATGCCCCTGCAATGTAGAACAGCAGAAAGTGGTAAGAAATGAGGGAGACCGCTCATAGGTATCCGCATATTTCCACCAACAGTTCCCCATGTGTACAACTGCAACAGTACATAATAAGTAAATGAAGAAACCCCTTTATTGTTTTTTTAAAAATCTGAGTACAGCTAACCGTATGTGTGGGTGTGCCCATTGCTTAGCTATGGTTAAAGCAGCTTAAAAGGCAGAAGGGGATAACAAGGAAGATCTAGGCAAATGAAACAGCACAGTAACAGTGTAGTGTGCAGAGCATTTGCCTAATGAGCAGGCATTCCTGGTTCGAGTCCCTCTACAGCACAGTCTATTTTACATGGCAAAGCACGTTATAACGAATAATTTTTTTGCAAAACCCCCTACATAACATATATTTATGAACTGGAGTACTGGAGGAAATGCACATGTGAAGTGTCAGTGTCATAATGAATAAGGCACTAGTAAGAAGGTTTAAGCACAAATAAGCAGTAGTAAGCATATGTAAGCACTAGTAAGCATGTTTAAGTGCGTTTTCTGTGGGGGTAAGCACTGCCTACTCAGGTGAAGCAATGTAGAAGCTAACTGAGTGTAAGAAACTGTAACCGGAAGTTAACATTGCTTACTGCCACCCAAACACGTGCAAATCGGCCAACAACTGCTTTAAAGTGCCTTAATCACTTTGTATCCAATGGCCTGTGTTCTGCCCATCAACAAAATTGATAGCCTTTACAAGGCTCAAACACAGGACCCTGCACATCATAGACACTCTTATTTACCAACAAGCCATGTCAGATATGCATAAATCTGATGTATTCAGAAACATAACATCAAGCCAGTCATGCAACAGTACAAAGAATCTATACCAACATCTAGAAGTATGTGTGTGTGTAAATATATTAATATCTAAACTGATACAACATATCTATATATGTAGATATATATATATATATATATATATATATATATATATATATATATATATTTAGAAATATATACATATATATATGGCCACACATATGTAGATAGCAATGGTAGACTGACAAAAATAAATATGTCCACATGCACCGTTAATGGGGTTGAGACACCCCAAACAAGCATACCCCCTCACCATAGCCAAACACGTCTGCCCTGCAATACATTACCAAGTGGTACAGATCCCATATGCAGGACCTGACATGACATGGGTACAAGATGTTAACAGTACTACAACCCACCTGTATGATGTCAGGCTGGTATTGGTAACATATCATGCAGTACAGTCTGGCTCCCATAGGAAATGTAAAATTTGGAAGCTATCAACATCCCCAGGATACATATATGCAGACACAGATATGTAGATACAGATATACATATATAGATACATATGTAGAAGGTGCACACAATATGGAACAGCCACTATGCCTACAGTTTACACCTGAACAACTGGACACTGTATGGGCCACCCATACAAATTACAATCATTGCCTGCAACATATACCCACAGAGAGGTCATAGAAAAAACACCATACACAGGTTTGCAGAAATGGAAAACCTTTATTTGTGTACCATTACAGTTGTATATGCCATGTCATATAGATGTTCAGACACTGACATCCATATAAACAGAGTAATGCAACTGTGAAACAGTTATACTAATACAGTAGTCTGGAAAGGTTCACAACTGTTGCTGTCCAGGCCAAAGCCTTCAAATTGTACAATAGTAAAGACAAACTGGGCCACAGGATACCAAATAAGCAAGAGTATGTAATGCAGGTGTATAGTTCAGCAGCCTCTATCTACACTCTGTACAAAATCACTAGGTGGTTAAGACTTCAGTTGACCAAATGGCATGTAACTGTGACATAACAAGGCATAAATGACACCATCACAAGCACACTGACAAACAGAACAGTCTGTATGGCAGGAGGCAGTAGGCCTGCATTAACCCAATTTATGTGGGTAATGTAAATATAGGTGAAGTATATGGTACTGTACATCCAGACACCTTAAGCCAACTTACCCTTGATACCCCCACATTTTGTAACAGCCTAGGTCATTTATGGTGCACCCTCCCCCAGACTCAATACTACAGGGCCATATACCACTGTTACATACACTGGCCTCTGGAGTGCATAAGGTAGGTGAAGCCCACACATATATGACCCCAGCACCACTGTATGTGTGGAGGATACAACAGCAGTGGACTTATGGCAGCAATGTCAGTGTGATATACACACAGCCCACTACAGAATATCCACTGACAGCATGTCATATGTGCAAAGCTTGGTATGTAGGTGGAGGACAGAGGCTAGAACACAGGCCCATATGTGGAAAACTGTTGCCATACACTAAGCAAGTTGCTGGTATTACATGTTAGTCTGCAACATACCCTTAGCCAGGGAACTGAGGTTAGAAACATAAATGGATGTAGCCATGTACTGATAGCACTCAACACACACACTGCCAGTGAAATATCTGACACATGACCTGTGTGGTGGACAAACAAAACATGATAGGCACACCTCTGGCCACCAACAGGATAGGCCCACAGTTGAGAACTATGCAGAGAGACTGCTTTCCAAGGTAAACCAGTATGTACACACACACACACACACACACACACACACACACACACACACACACACACACACACACACCCTGTAAAACAGTGCTATACAAAGTATAACACAACTCTACTCACACTCTAGCTGAAACCTCCTAAAAATATGTAGCTGGCCTGAGTGTGCCGGTTCCCCTGGAAGAGTTATTGCTACCTGCTGTCTGTAACACTGATGCCCACACACAGGAAGGATGTCCATCACACAGGAAAGGTAAAGAGACCATGCCCACATGCTGTAGGGATTTATAGTAGGTGGTTGCCATGACAGTGATAATTGGAAGTACTACACAGCAAGCTGCATGCAGTTAGCAAGTGTAGGACACTGATTGGTGCAGAGGCCATCACCTGATCAAGTGCTTCACCTACTAAAGCCAGGCCGCAATCTACCCCAAGCAGCTCAATCCATTCACGAGAGAAAGAGAGAGAGAGAGAGAGAGAGAGAGAGAGACAGAGACAGAGACAGAGAGAGAGAGAGAGAGAGAGAGAGACTGAAAATGCAGCCATCTAGGCAGCTGCCATTCAGAAATACATCATTCTCACAAAAGGTATGTGAAGTATATGTACATGTTTTAGAATGTAGTACCTGGTCCATTGTAAAGTGATAGATGATGTGGAATGAGTTATATGTGCCATCAGGTGTTGTTGTAATGATGTTCAACTGAACAACTGCTATGGGCAATAGTGTTTGTCCCTGTGTGTGTGGCCATGTATGCACATGTGTGATTGTGGGGTGTTCATATGGCTGTACCCCCCTTTGGGACCGTGCAGTACATGGACTGCCACATTACACACCAGGAATACTTGTTATGTTTGTACTCACAGGACAGCAAATAGTATAATATGGTCTGTAGCATGGAACAGACATCCAGAGGGAAGGTAGACTCCAGGTACACACTTAATATTGCAGTCAGCGTATCCAAATATTACACAAATGACAGCATTGAGGCCAACACAGGTCAGGCAGGTAATGTGTATCAATGTGTGCATGTTAACAATTGTGATGCAGGATGGGGTAACACATGGACATAAACGTGGGACTGTCTGCAAAGCCATGGACTTGTAGGTATTACATAGACATGTGTGTGTGTGTGTGTGTGTGTGTGTGTGTGTGTGTGTGTGTGTGTGTGTGTGTGTGTGTGTGTGTGTGTGTGTACTGTGAAGCAATACTGTACAGGTTTTAAAGTATTGTTATTGTTTTCCCCCACAGGTGGCGAGGTGGGTCAGGGTCCCTGCTGCATCCAATCTGATCTGATGTAGGTGTCCATACAGACACCGAAGATGACGATGCTGATGATAATGTTGCGGCACAGGTGGGGTTGTCAGGGACCAACACTGCACCAACATTTGACATCCTCCTTTTAGCCACCCCACCCCCACACACAGTTACAGTGCCTATACACACCCCATCACCAGTGGCCATAGCAGAAAGACAGCTGGCATTCAGTGGCAATGCACAGGAAAGTGTGGTAACCATGCCTACTGTGTCCAGTTGCAGTGGGCATAGCCAGATGTCCAGCAGGCTGCCACATAGGCAGATGCCCCAGGGTCCTCGTTGTAGGGCCACTGGACATCATGCCCCTGGCATAGGCAACATAGCTGCAACAGCAGAAGTATGTTCCAGGCTGTAATTGCGGTGCAGGCACGTATTGAGTGTTACACCAGAAAGGGCCTTAGGCTGCAGAGGGCTGCTCATGCATCTGTTAGTGACAACCTCCGTGAACTGTCGGGAGCCATCTGTGCTTCTACTGAGCAAGCAGGTAGACAGCATGATGAGATGATGGCCCTCATCAGCCATGGTGTGTCCATTCTTCAACATGTGTTGGGATGCGATGACGCCCACATGGACGTGGGCCAGCAACAGCAACAGCTGGCAGTCAATGTGGGCATGCTAGGACACCAAGCGGCTCCCGTAGTGGCAGTAGCAGCTCCGGCAGTGCGGGGGGTGTGCTGTCCACACCACAGCAGAGCACATGCACATGGTCCTGGCCAGTCCCAGGAGAGATGTGGTACCAATGGAAACATGTCATCAGCAGGTGAGAGTAGCACTTCAAAGCCTGCATCTGCATGTGCCTGCAGAACCCCTGGAAGGCACAGTCTATGTGTCCATGGCCAGAGACAGTGAACTGCAAACCCTGCCAGGTATGGTCTGCAGCTGTCCATAAACACCTGTGTAGGGCAGCCACAAGGCAGAACTGTGTGCATGCATACCCACACACACACTATGCAAACACACCTAGGGCAACCTCATACCTACACACACCACATCACCTCAACCAGCTCCCCAGAGTATGCCCCCTCACCCACACACATGGTGTCAAATGTATGGTCCACCCTCGGCCTCTGGCAGACCAACACCACACCCTGTACATATGATGATACCAGTGCCCCATCCCTGTCATCAATACCATCGATGCAGGGACAAGCTGATATGATTCTGATGCACATTGTGACTGTATACCAGTGTACCACAGTCATGCAGTGTAACATGTTGTAGGGAGTACAGTGTGAGGCATATTTGGCAGGCAGTGTAGCCTTCCAGCAATGATGCCTTCTAGCTGTTACTAACATTGCTTGGTTGTGGTCTCTAAAATGATATACAATTGTGTTGTAGGTGTACATGTGTCAGCACAAGGATGTTCTGCAGTCATATTGCACAATGGGGTATGTCATTGTGGTGGCACCATGGCAGTGTCATATCTGGGGTACAGTCAAACACATTTCACAGGTTACTATTCTGGATATTGCCTGTGCCACATGGACAGGTGGCCCGCTGAGGCATGTACAACCTTCAACCTGATGTAGACCCATCCACATACACGCACACTGTTACTTGCCAACACTGGGACGAGACCCCTACCTAGCAATGTTTTGATACTGATGTGTGTGGCTTACATTGCACAAACACTGCCTTAACCACTCTGTATCCAACAGACCTTGTTCTGCCCAGCAACAAAATAAGCAGCCCTTGAACTCAGGACACTTTACACTGAAGTCACAGCAGTTAACCACTACACCATGGCCACTGTGGTGACAGCTGTTGTATTACTAATATAGCTGTCATTACACATATTGAGTGGTATTGAAAAATTGCCTTTACTTCCTAGATTGTGTAGTCCTTGTCATTAATATGACTGTTGCATCACACCTATTGTTTTATCATAATGTACACATAGCAGATACATATGGTGGGATACATGTGGGAGGGTATACACAACCGTGATGTTTTCTCATGACAGGTATATGGTTGTATGCATATCATAGGTGTATAGATGTCTACATGTACATACACAGGTATACACCTACATAAGTCTGTTTACACATCTGTATAGTGCTACATATATATGGCCATGTGTACATCTCTTCATATGTACATATGTATACATATCTATACATATATGTATCTATACATATGTGTATATATAGGTATGCATAGAGGTACATACAGATATATGTGTATATAGCTATATATGTATGCACATCCTATGTGTACAGATATGCCTAGTTATGTTGGTATATATATATATATATATATATATATATATATATATATATATATATATATATATATATGTGTGTGTGTGTGTGTCTATAGCTATATGTGCATACATATCTATTCTAATATACCTACTACTGTCGATATATCTGTAGATATCCATACGTATATGTGCACATGTACCACTATTAGTATATGTGTAGACATATATTGCTCTGTATATGTATATATCTGGGTGTGTATATGTATATCTATGTACATATACATACCCATCTATATATGTCGATATGTATATGTGTAATCATATATATAGATATCTGTATGATTATATGTACAGATATTTTCACCATATGTCCTGGACATGGAGTGTAGCCCTACCCCAGCTCCCTTAGTCCCAAAATTGTAGTGCAAGTGGATGTCAGGTATGTATAGCAGGTATAGCAGGTATATTAGTAAACTATTGCTACTGTAATTGGGATTGTCTTCACATACATGGTGTGTGTGGGAGGTCACATCTGCTCTCCACATGTTTGCCATTAGCTACTGACAGATATCCTAAGGACATTATAGTAAAGTACCCCTGCTAGCACGTAATGCCACTGTGGACTGCAGCACAGATATTGGCCAACATATGTGGACATTCTGAAACACTCTCTTCAGTCCAGAGGTATACACAGAACCCCTTAGTGCAAAATATGTGTACCACGCATGACAATATGGATGTTAACAGCCATGTAGATGGGTATAACACATAATGACTGGTATACATATGCCATCATAGCTTATGCATTCACACACCCCTGTCTGGCTTGACACATAATAACCGCTGGTACAGAGGTGCCATGGCTACATACTGCAAACTAGATATTGACATACATCTGTACAGACTCCCACTGCTCTGTCTGACATACATGACTGTTAAGGGAGGCCTGGCAGAAGTACATCCGGTAAGTATCTGCACATGACATCTCATTGGGTAAGTACACTAAGCTGCTAGGCATATAACAATGCACTGTGCAGGCGACAGGCAGACTGGCTCAACACTGGCCTACATCTCCTATGAGGGAATGCACATGTACCTGCATATATAACATGTACCTCATACATTTACTGTTCTAACAGGGTTTGTTGCAACATATGTCCTATGAGGGATATGAAGTCAGTAACTGTCACGGCTTTCACCATTTACAGGCTGCAATCCACGCACTACCTTCTGCAGTTCACAGATACATGCTCTGTGGGTAAAACATGAAACCAAGGGCACAACAGACTGCCCAGTCTGCAGATGCGCATTCCTTATAAACATAGAACTGACATGGCAGGTATTAAAACATGTAGGACAGCCATATCCACACACACACTCACACACACACACACACACACACACACACACACACACACACACACACACACACACACACTGTTAAACCATCATTACTCCACATGCAGTAGTCAGGTCAGGCACAACCCCCTCCTGTGTGTTGCCCTGTTTCTAAAGTGTATGTTGTTAGAGGTAAATCCCCAATCCATCTGAGATGCTGTTTGCCAAACAACAGATCTAGTTCCTGCTCACAGTGAATGAAAAGGCCAACACCAACATGCTGTTACTCGGTATTGGAGGGTGTTTCCATGCAATTGGCTATGGGAATGTTACCACAACTGTTCCACATGCAATCAGCTAGAGGAGGGCTGCAATTCGTGCAGAGGCCATCAGCTGATCATGTGCATCACTGAAAATACACATGCTGCTGCCTAAGCAAAGCAGGTGTAGGTCTCCACATCCACCAGAGAGGGAGTGAGAGAGGCAGACAGAGGCAAAGACACATTAGGGTGGGGAGGGAGTGTAAAACCTAAGCATGTTTGTGTCACACACCTACCAGCACAGGGTATCAAACCCCTGCCGACAGTGTGGTACTATCCCATTTCTATGCAGTTATTGGATGTGCCACATAGGTCATATGCTATGGAGCCCTCAGAATGTATATGTGATGGTGAGTGACATCTTCAACAGGGATATGGTAGGTGTAGTACATGTGCCTGTCTGCATGTACCGTTGCCAGTGACAACACAGCCACATTCTCACACGGGTGCACACACATTGACACACTTGGCAGGGCCAGGAATACAACCCATCATTAGTGAGATTACCACAACACAATACTGTGCAGGTACACATGCACCACAGGGGCCATACAGAAGTGATATGGGCAAAGGGTATGGGGAGGTGTCTGACATCAGACAGCATGCTTCAGTATGCCAATCGGGGTTGTAGTGAGTGTGGATGTGATCATACTCATCGTACAACACACACACAACCACACAGGGTGCCAGTACTGACATGCATAGGTGCATTTCTGCGCAGGTGTGTGGTGCCAATTGTGCCAGACGGCTATACAAGGCTAGGTAATGGGTATACCTTGGCATCAGGCCACATGACGATGGTCAGTATTGTGGCTCAGGGCTGTGGTTTCTGCATTTGCCCACACAGGTGGGTATTGTATTCTACATCCAGTCACCTGGGTGACTAATGTGTGTGGCCAGTGCTGTGCACCACTTGCCTTGTATGTGTTCCTTAGTCCATGATATACATGGTGTCTGGGATGGGCACACCTCCCACATGCATGTACAGTGACATGTGGAACCGTACCTGGGGTGTCTGGCCTATGTTGTGTACACAGATTATCAGCAGATGTGCCAGCCTTGGCCACCTGTGGCAGGAACTGGTAATGGATGGCAGGTTTACCCTGCACCTACATTGATAGCATGCTAACAGCATTCCCTGATGTCAGTGGCATCTGTCCATACACGGCGTGTTTTCAGGCAAGGTATGTCCTTTGTGGGTCATATGTGATGGCACCACAGGTGTTGCCGGTGTCCAGTGGGGAACTTGGGGAAGGTGCACTGTCTGCATGTACATGCCTATTGAACAGATGTACAGGGTGCCATGCCCTCTGTAATCACTCCATATTTACTATCAGTGGCCAATATGCAGTGTACTACACACATATTGGTGGTTGCCTAGGCATGTATGTGTGTGTCTGTATGGGACATGGGTTGAGAGTGTGCTCTTGGTAATACTGGGGTTGCTACCTGTGATTGCCTGGCCTTGATGTTGCATATGGGTATGGATTTGCACCCCAGCCTCTCGGCTATTTCACATCTGCTATTCCTGTATGGTGGACATTATGATATATACTAGGGCCACCATATAAGAAATTTGCAAAACCCACTCCACATTGTGCCCAGGTATCACACACTCACACCTACCTCCACACAGGATACAAGTTACACACACATACACACATACACCAGTCACATCTTGGAGTAGAACTCCTACCTGACAGCTTTATTACACTACAGCACTACACAGGTATAGTACACACTATGGAGATAACTGGAGTACCTTTTCCCCAAAGGTGTATGTCACATTGGATGACATCAGCAGGATTGGCAAAGTAGGACATTCAACTTGTAGTGAGTGTGGCTAGGCTAAAATGCATTCCTCTCTTCACAGACAGTGAGCACACACAAAACATCCACAACCAACATGTGTGGGTATGGAACCCCTAACAGAGGTCTACATCACACTACAGCATAGAGTTGTTGTAGGACTCACCACGTGGAATGGTAGAGAATTCTTTACCCAAAGGTGTATTTCACAATGACTGACATCAGCATAATTGCCAAAGTAGGGCATTTGAAATGTACTGAGTGTGACTAGCCTAAAATGCATTGTTTCCTGCACAGACATTGGAACACACACAAGACATTCAGAATCACTATGGGTGGATACAGAACCCTATCAGAGGTCTATACCACACTACAGCAGTATGCAGTTACAGGACGTGCTACAGAGATTACAAGGCTACATGCCTCCCAGTGGTGTATTTCTAGGTGGATGACATCAGCAGCCTTGCCAAAGATGAGCATTTGAATTGTAGGGTGTGTAGGAAGTGTGACTACCCTAAAAAGCATTGATCTCTACACAGACAGAGTCAGACTACCCTAAAAAGCATTGCTTGCTACACAGACAGAGTCAGACAGACACACTTGCCATGTCTAGGATTAGAACAGCTACCTAACTAATTTATCACACTACAGCAGTATGCAGTTGCAGGATGCACTTGAACTGTAGGGAGTGTGACTACCCTAAAAGGCATTGCTCTCTACACAGACAGACACAAGCACTTGCCATGTCAGGGAATAGAACAGCTACCTAACTAATTTATCACACTACAGCAGTACGCAATTTTAGGACATGCTATGAAGCTTACTAGGCTACATCCTTCCCAGGGGTGTATTTCTAGGTGGATGACATCAGCAGCCTTGCCAAAGATGATCATTTGAATTGTAGGGAGTGTGACTACCCTAAAAAGCATTGCTCTCTACATAAACGCTAGCCATGTTGGGGATTAGAACAGCTACCTAACTAAATTACCAGACTACAGTAATATGCAGTTACAGGACAGGCTACGGAGATTACTAGGATGTATATTTCCCAGGGGTATATTTCTAGGTGGATGACATCAGCAGCCTTGCCAAAGATGAGCATTTGAATTGCTGGGGGTGTGACTACCCTAAAAAGCATTGCTCTCTACACAGACAGACACACATACACTTGCCATGTCTGGGAATAGAACTCTTGCCTCACTATTTCATCACACTACATCAATACAAAATTATGGTATGCACCACAGAGATTATTGGGCTACAAATCTCCCAAGGGTGTATTTCACACTGGATGACCTCAGCAGGCTTGTCTTGTCATAGTAGGGCTATGGAGAGGGCAGTGTGTGTGTATGGGCCATAATCCATTCATCTAGAGGTTGACACGCCACATGCAGGCACACACAGGGTCATGGTTCACAGGTACGTGTATACAGCTGCTAGATGACTACTTCCTTGTACAGTCATGTTTCACAGCTGGCACGTCTACCAATAGTCTGTAATGCTGACAGATGCTGGTGGCTAGTATCTGCAGTGAGTGACATCTGAACCTCATGTGTTTGGGGCCCTTTGGCTGTGTGCTGGGTGGGACAGGATTGGATGGCTCCTTGACACAGTCACCCTCTTTCACACATCTATGCACATCTGCCTTTGGCTTATTATAGTGTGTTGTCCTTACATATATGTCTGTATTCCTATCCACTGTGTGTGCAAGGCATGCATGGTGCATACTGATGAGTGTCTGCACTAACAACTGCAACTGCCAGATATGTCTGGATCACTGGTGTTTGCAGACATGGCCTTCTTGTGTTTAAGTGTGTGAGCATGCCCAGTATGACCTTTCAATATGCTGTTGTCTGACATCGCCTTCCTTTCTCTGTGTGAGCATGCCCAGTATGGCCTTCTTTATTTAATATGTGGATCAAATCTGGGTAGTTTGTACTGCAGTGCTGACCTTGGTGTTGTACACCTACAGGTGGCATGCTGTTTCTGCAGGGTATCCATCAAGCATTTGGCATTTGCATAGGATGGGGGGGGGAATCAGCCAACTATTTCTACATTTCTACACAGGATGGGGGGACACACCTGACTGTTATTATATTACTACATTGGGGGGACATACCAGTCTATTTCTACATTTCTACATAGGGTTGGGGGGCACACCTGACTGTTATTACCTTTCTACGTAGGGTAGGGGGGCTCACCTGACTTATTTCTACCTTTCTAAACTGGGTGGGGGGGCACACCTGACTGTTATTACATTGCTAAATGGAGGGGCACACCAGTCTATTTCTACATTTCTACAATGGTTGGAGGGGCACACCTGACTGTTATTACATTACTATGTAGGATGTGGAGAGTACACGTAACACTTGTACACATTTGCTATGACTGTACTGGTATGTCAGGTACTCCATTTCATTCTGTATTGTTAACTATAATGCTGACTAGAGGCATACCAGTGTACTACAGATCGTGGCTTTGGTTGCCCTACATATTATTGTCTGACTTCCTACCCTTCAGAACTAACATCCCACTGCCTTCCCTGCTGTAGTCTGTCTGTGTAGGCCTGGGGGGGAGGTAAACAATAGCCATCATTCAGGAGTCATGGCGCAGGCTCTTTTTGGGTTTGTCTACACCTGTCCTGCTGGCTGAGACTGTTGTTGGGTATGTGAACCGCCCTAACTGGCATGTGTGGGTCATATAGACACACGTTGCTCAGCACATTTCCTGCAGTGGGTTTTGTTACCATGTGTAGTACTAAATAACAAAAAAGCAAGTTAGCTGCTTTAAACTTCACAAAGACCGATTTATTGTAAGCGCTTTCGTCGAGGCAAATGCCCTAACTTCATCAGACAACTCAACAGCCATAAAAACCTCCATTTTATACTCACATTCAACATAATTAAACAATTAAACAGTTAAATCCTTGATTGAACCATTAGTTAAAACTACTTCATATTTAAAGTGCCCTTGCTTTCTGACTTACAATTTATTGCAATGCCTTAGAAGCTATGGCAACAGCATAAAAAACTTGTTTTTACATGTTAATAAAAACTCTAGTAAATATTATAAAATCATAAAATACTATTACAAAAACTTTTTTGTTTGTATTTATATTCAATCTAAATATCGAAAATTCAGAAAAATCAGACAAAATGATAGGGACCTCTAAAGGACCCTAACTAATTTTCATTATATAAATACCATATAAATCCATGACTTGCATAAATAATTAAATATCTAAAAAAATGTATGTAAAAAATGTAAGTTAGATGTGATAAACATCAGTTTGTGTATAAATATAACCTATACTAATCTAATAAACTTAATAGCGAAAGTATTAGATTAAAAACATATTCTTTAAGTTAACATTTTATCTAGAAAGTGCTTTTAACTTCAAAATACATTTTATAGAAGCATATTCATTCAGCCCAGCGGGTGTATGTGCTGATGTCCGAATTTGCCACATAAGTTCACATTCCTCTAATCTTAATTCCCATGATCCCCCTCTTAGATTAGGTTCAACTTTCTGAATTACTGTAAAGGCAAACTTATGTGTTGGATTCTCGGCTATGTGCTTAGCCAGGGCGTTTGTAAGAATTCCCTTTTGAAAATTATATTGGTGCTCATAAATTCTTTGCTTCAGCTTTCTTTCTGTTTTGTCTATATAAAATGATGGGCAAAATTCACATAATGCCACATATACTACTCCCTGGGAATCACAAGTATACTTTCCTCTTATTACATATTGTCTATCTCTAATGGTATACTGCTTTCCTAATTTTATGTACTTGCACTGCTGAAAGTGTCCACATTTACCCATACTATTTCTAAATGTATGCTCGTGGCTCTGTCTTTCTAAAAGGCTTTTCAAATTTGGGCCTCTTCTATATATGAAATGTGGTTGTGACTCCAACACTTTATTCATTCTGTTATCTTCCAGGATTATAGTCCAATTCTTCAGTAAGATGTAATTAACGTCTAGGGAATATGTAATCAATAGACTAGCTGTTACATTGCTAATTGTTCTTGGTTGAGTACCCATGTGTTCTGTTTCAACAGGATTTTGTATATCATCACCCCTATAGTTACCTTGGTAGCCATTCTGTACTACGGGTCTAAAATGGCCGGAAGTTCTTTTAAAGTTAACTTCATCTATAATATGTGTAAGGAAAGGTTCTGGGTACCCACTTTTAAGAAATGTCTTTCAAATTTGCACATTCCAATATGTAATCACTATCGGAAGAAACCATTCTGGCTACCCTTACTATCTGGCCCTTTACAACAGCTTTGTTTTGAAAATATGGGTGACAGCTTGTAAAGTGCAGAAAGGCATTTGAATAGGTGGGCTTTCTATAAATGGTTGTTCTATACCTATTATTACTTTTATCCTTAGTTATCCGAATATCTAGAAAACTAATATAATCCATTTCCACCTGGTATGTGAATTCTAAGAAGTTGGTAAACTCAGTTATTTTTGTAATAAATTCATCTACCAAGCTTGTTTAGCCCTTCCACACAAAAAACATGTTGTCTTTGTTCCTTGTGTACCATGCTACATTATCCTTGTAGATGTTATTACTAAAAAGGAAATGCCTTTCCCAAAATGCCATTACGCAATTGGCAAAACTGCCGCCACAGGGTGAGCCCATGGCCACCCCTGTTTTCTGCAAATAAAGGTCTCCATTAAAGTACATGAAATTATTTGATAACACTAGTTCTAGTAATGTTTCAATCACATAGATGTCCAAATCTCCAGCTCCTTTTAAATGTAGGAACTCCCTAACCCACTAACTAGTTTCAGCAGTAGTAATACAGGCCTGGTCTATACTATTTCTTGTTTTGGGAACTGCCAAACCAACTGGGTAATTTATTTGGCAACATGTAGCTGCTCAGCTTTTTATTTAGGGCAAACTTCTAGGGCAGTAAAATTTCGGATAGCAGAACATTTGTGTGATATCAGACATACATGCCTTACCAATGCCCTATATACAGGAGCGGCCTTAGGTCAACTGGTGCCCTAGGTGAAAGGTCTCCACGGCGCCCCCCACGACACCACCGCGTGCCCCCATCCTGGTCTACCTACACACAGTTAAAATCCCCAAGGCCAGGTTTGTCTTTACAATTATAGATAAGATCAAAGGAAACAGATCCAAAACTGCAGGCTGGCCTGATGTTTTAAATCGAAAGGAGAAAAAATGGATTATTAAGTTAGGAGGTCTATTTTCTCCAGGTTTGAATGAGCACCTTTAAGAGTTTCAGGTGATTGACATGAGGCTTAATTACCACACATTTAAATAGAGGGAATTGTTCTTTTACTTATTATGATACACTGAAGAAGGCACAATTATTCCTGCCGAAACCAGTCTGGATTTGGATTTTTCACTCTATGGAATGTGCTTTTTAGCACAAACACTCAATTAATTATAATATTTTCCACACCACGGTCTGCTGGTCATTGCCTTTGATGAATATTAGTTTTGGGACCTGGCAGCTGCCTTACTTGCAGAGGTTTTTTTGTTTTCTGGATTGCGTTGTTTCCCTGCTGTGGGACTGTGGTGCTCTGCATATAGAGACTGAACTAGCAGTTGGAATGTTTCTACATTTGAGTTTTGTGGCTTTCTAAACTGATGTCAACAAGCTTTTCTTGGTGTTGCAACTTGCTTTTAGTGCTCAGTGAAAAAATAGGAGAAAACCCAGTAGCGGGCCAGTTTTTGCAGTTTAACATCGGACAAGCAGCTTTTGGACAATATAATTTTTGTTCGTCAGATTGCGCTATGTGGTAAAACCTGGTCGTGGGTTTTCTATTGTGATTTAACAGCATCTGGGCATAAAACTACAGCCTGTCAGCTTTACATTGTATGTATAGCAAAGGTATACTGTTTATTTCATAACAATCCAAACGGGCACAAGGTATGGTGATTTTTTTTGTTTGACACCACAATAATATTGACTGTGGAGCCTTTCGCACGTCATTTCTCAACTGATAATTTTCCATCTTTGTACTATCAAGAATGGGACTGCTTATGACTTTTGTTTTTTGATAAATGGGATGTCAAAATTTATAATTACTGGAACTTGGCGGTAAACTATCAATGTTTGGAACTTTTGGACTTTGGGGCTATATGTGGAATGGTGCGAGCTCAACAGTAATATATATATCCATATTTTGTTGCAGAACTTTTTTCCCAGTGAGCCACCATTTCGTTTTTTCAGCATTATAAATAGAGATACGAACATTATTATGGGGACAGTGGATTAACATCTGGTTTGGACTTTGGATTTCAATTGTTTGTTTGAACTGGGCTGCTCGAGACTTTTAAAAAATTACCAACTGTACATTCAAGGGGTGATATTTAAAATAATTCTAAATGTGATGAAAATTACATATGAAAACATCACTGTTTATCTGCTTTATATCTTTCACTATTGTGATATTATTAATTAGATTGAATTGAAGTTTAAGCAGGGTCATTTTCTTTCACATGTGATCAGTCACCCTTTTGAATAAGTGGTCATATGAACAAGGGGTATATTACAGTAGTTAAATTTATTGATTTCTAACAAACAGCCATTTATATGACTAATTAGTAACCTATTATGCTTTTTTGTTGAACATTTGAATTAAGAATGGATATTACTTTTGCATTTGTGTTTTAAAGAATAAGTGAGACAGCAGAAGTTTTCTTTTCTATTGGGAGTTTCCCACTAAACCAAATATTATTTCAGATTTTTAGCCATATTTAACTAGCAGTTTTGAAGCACGTATATCTAACATCTAATGATATAGTCTTCTCAATGTCTATTTTTATGGTTAATGGTTCTTTATAGGCTGATCAGCTTGATCATTACTTTATGAATGACAATAGTTGAAGGCTGATATTGTCCGCTTTCTTAATTGGGACTCAGCTCAGCTAGTTGATTAATAATTCATTCAGTACGGAGCCATATTTGCTTTTCAAGTATATTTTCTAGTGGCTGCTTATCTCTGGCTTAGCAATTTGTACATTTTTGCTTAATACAATGCCTAACTGGACGCAGTCATTTGCTGAATGCTGATATTGTCGGTTTTTCCAATGGGACTCAATTATGTTGTTGATAATCTTGGTGTGAGTATTACAGATGTTTTCAGTGGATTTAATTCACACGGAGTATAATCACTTTTGGAGTGTATCATTCTTATTGTATCACATTTAGTTGCTGTCATTTGTCCGGTGTAGAAAAATTTTTATAAATGTTATAACGTTTTGCTCTATGCATTGCTAAACTGGACGTAGCATGTGTTTTCAACCTAGGTTATTATGAATGGGTTTCTGTTACTATATTGGAAATATAGACATTGAGACCTATCTATCTTCATAGGTGCCAAAGGCATCCACTTAGTTATTTTAGGTGACTTTGACATCTATTTTTATTATATATTTTTGTACAAATAATAATTTTTTACGTTGCTGCTTGACTGGTAATAATTTATTATGGACCTTAATAATGTACTTAAAGGATTAGCTTCAGACTGTAATGATCTGCCAGTTTAGGGATTGGATGGGGAACACCCAGGTGAAAAAGTTTGTATTTCTATACCAAATGATAATTCTGTAATAACACATATTATACAACTTGGTAAAAGTATGAAGTTATTTCGAAGTAATATATGGCATTTAAGGCTGTTTAAAGCATACATGCATAAAGATATTACGCCCAGAGATTTGCAAGTCAGGGTACAGCCCTTAGTCAATAACAGTGACAATTTATTGATGAAAGCCTGGGGGGAGGCCCAACATAAAGCAACTATGGGTTTTGTTGAGATCTTGGTGGCCCACTATGAGAGACCATTCACCATGACCTAATAGAGATTACCAAGATGGTTGATTCTATTTAACAATTTGAGGGGGAATCCCAATATTCATCTAACCTGAAAAAACGCACTAAAGAGTTAATGGCACATGAGGAATTATTGAAAAAAAGGAAAAAGAAAAAAATCCAAAGGGATTTAGTGGATTACACTAGTGGGGATCCCTTCTCTATGAACACAGCTAAGCATGTCAGATTTCATCAGTCACCCAAATTTGTACATAGAAAAAAGTCTCCACGCTCTATCTTGAAAAAATCTGTCACGAGTAATGATACTTCAGCTGAGGATTCTTCTTCTGCTATTGAGTCAAATATGCAGGGCACCACAGATTCGCCCACAGCCAAAATGAATAATAACATCCCTTTAGAAATACAAAAAAGAGGGGAGGGAGAAAACACAAATGGGGTACACGATATGGAAGGCCTACTACCCATGTTTGCCCAGAAATAAATAATACAAATATTTTAAACATTTCTTCTTTTACTCTATCACCTACACATATTGTTGTACTTAATAAAGGATTAACATTCATTCCTGGTTTTTATGTTCCTGAAGATGATTTTGCCAATGATATCATATCATTTTGTAGACTTCTAAATTTACATTTATTTTTTCCGGACAAAGATTCTACTGATGTTCAGGATGAATTTCACTATCATAAATCCACTTTTCAACCCCCCATGAAACCTAATGTTATGTTGTTTCAGAAAAGCGTTCTTAAGGATATCCATTTTCACTCTAGAGAAGATCATGTTGGTCCAGATAATCTCTCAAAGATTCATTCTGATTATATTAAAGAACTTGCCTCAAACCACAAGTTGGTTATCTTGACGGCAGATAAAGGTGGAGCAGTAGTGGTTCAAGATTGGGTAAAATATAACATGGGAGCCTTGCGGCAACTTACTAATGCTTGTTATTACACTTGTACCTTTTGACCCTACGCCCACCTTAAAGAAACAGATTGATGATTTTTTGGCTCTGGCTGAAGAAGAGGGGATTATTTCTAATAAAATATTACACCATCTGACTGCCCATGATCCTGTTCCACAATATATTTATTTTCTGCCAAAGATACACAAAAATCTACAAAACCCACCAGGTAGACCAATAGTTTCAGGCCGTGGCTCTTTGACTGAACCATTATCACAGTTTTTGACAAAATATTTGAAACCTTTGCTGAAGATGATATGCTCTAGAATTCAGGACACCACTGAATTCTTGCAAATTATTTCTGAGTCCCAGCTGGAACCGGGTTGGTTATTATGTAGCTTAGATATTACACGTTTGTATGCCAATATCCCACAATGGGCCAGTGTTGAGGCCTTAAAATTTTGGCTTGATAGATCTGAGCTTTATCTTCCTGGATTTAACACTTTATTAATTGGATTAGCTGAACATGTACTGATGAAAAATGTTTTTCTTTATCGTGATTCCTATTATTTACAGATTAAAGGTACGGCAATGGGGGCATCTTTTGCCCCTATATATGCTGATTTATTTTATTTATGGCCTACATTGAAGAGCAGATAATATATGATAGCTCTCACAACATTTTTCTACAAGGCATGGACATATGGAGGCATTACCTTGATGATTGCCGGTTGGTATGGAGGTCGGATTCTGAATATCTTCAGGAATTTGTAAATTATCTTAACGATAATAAATGGGGAATTCACTATACGGCTAATTACTGTTCTGACCAGATAACTTTTTTGGCTGTATTGATAACCAAACAGTCTGACAATACTCTTAAATCTGAGGTCTACCATAAGTATCCCCAGTATAATTCGTTCCTCCATGCCACCAGCTTTCATCCGTCACATGTTTGTAAGAACATCCCCAAATCTCAATATATGAGAATTAAACGTATATGCTCAGATGACAGCTCTTACAAAATATTTAGGGATGACTTAACCACCCAGTTCCTACAAAGAGGTTATAAGCTGGGACAAGTGTTACATGCCAGAAACATGGCTGATTTAATACAGCTTGAGCCTTTACTTGAATATCAATCTAGAGTTACTAACACCAACCAAGTGACACATTCAGTTACAACTTATTGACGTAATACAGCTAGATTGGTAAACAGTGTACAACAAAATTGGAATATTCTTTTGGCAGATGATAAGTTGAATACTATGTTACAGGATACATGTTTATTTTCTTATAGGAAGGGCAGACATGTGGGATCCATCTTTAGCCAATACAAGAAGGGACATAGTCCATTACGCCTGATGATACAAACTACCCTTTTCAGGGACCACCTAAAGGGATGTTTCCCATGTGGTCATTGCAGGTACTGTTCCAACATTAATAAATCAACTAGTTTCAGCAGTACTAATACAGGTGTGGTCTATACTATTTCTTGTTTTGGGAACTGCCAAACCAAGTGGGTGATTTCTTTGGCAGCATGTAGCTGCTCAGCTCATTATGTAGGGCAAGCTTCTAGGGCAGTAAAATTTTGGATAGCAGAACATTTGTGTGATATCAGACATAAATGCCTTACCAATGTCCTATATAAACACACAGTTAAACACCCCAAAGCCAGGTTTGTCTTTACAATTATAGATAAGATCAAAGGAAACAGATCCAAAACTGCAGGTTGGTATGATGTTTTAAATTGAAAGGAGAAAAGATGGATTATTAGGTTAGGAGGTCTCTTTTCTCCAGGTTTGAATGAGCACCTTTAAGAATTTCAAGTGATTGACATGAGGCTTGATTGCCACACATTTAAATAGAGGGAATTGTTCTTTTACGTATTATGCTACACTGAAGAAGGCACAATTATTCCAGCCAAAACTGGCCTGAATTTGGATTATTTACTCTATGGAATGTGCTTTTTAGCACAAACACTCAATAAATTATAATATTTTCTATACCACAGTTTGCTGATTATTGCTTTTGATGAATATTAGTTTTGGGACCTGGCAGCTGCCTTACTTGCAGGGTTTTTTTGTTTTCTGGTAGCATAGCACATACCATAACAATTTGAGTACATGTAGCTGGTGAGTACTGCAAGGCTCCACCGGATGTGTCCAGACACCAAAACCGTGACCTGAGCATCCCAAACACATGCTCTATTATAAGTTTGGTCTGTGCTTGTGCCTCATTATGGCATTCTTGTTCAGGTGTGTGTGCATTTCTGATGGGTGTCATCAGCCACGGCTCCAGTGTGTAACCAGCATCCCCAACTAGGTGGCCATAGGGGATGTCCCCATTAGAAAATCTCTGGTACAGCTGTGTCAAATGCCAAATGTGGGAATCATCATAGCTTCCAGAGCAGCCAGCAGAAACATTCATTATAATGCCCTGCCCTGGGCATCACATATGACCTGGCAGTTGATGGAGGGGATGCCCCTGCATTTGATGTAGGCCCTACCCTAATCACCGGGTGGTGCTTTGATGCATATGTGCATGCAGTCTATAGCACCCACTACTGCAGAGTAATCTGCTATTTGGTGGAAGAGATGCATATTGCTGGTCAACACCTCACGGGTGTTAAGGAAAAATATGTGCTCACTGGCATGTGCTGACATGGAATCCAGGAACTGGTAGAATACTCTGGATGCTGATGCCTGTGAGATTCCCATGATATCCCCAGTTGAGTTTGGAGGTACCTGTGGCTAGTATTCCTAGGTCTACTCCTACCTTGGTATCCAATGGGATGGGTTAGCCTCGGTCAGTTTGGTGTGTCAGGTGTGGCTGGCTCAGCTCAACAATTTGCTGTAGGAGGTCTCTGTCCACCCTATAGCACTCCACTATCTTCAGCTGAAGTAGCCCCTGGCAGCTTACCCTGGGTCTGTACACTCTTCTCCATCTCCTGACTGTGGGTTGGTGAGCAGCATTCATATCCTCACCACCCTCAGCCTCTTGCACATTTTGGTCTATGTTGCCTGCTGCAGCCCTTTTCAATTTGTTGGTTTGTTTGTTAAAATTTCCTCGCTTGTATACACCGGTGGTGTAGAGTGTGGGAAAAACCAGAGGGGAAGGTGTTTCCTTAGTTTATAGTGGTGTTCTGGGCTGGGCTGGGCTGGTCTGCTGCCTGTGTAATTGGCTGATTCTGATACATTTCACCTGCCAGCTAAGTTAGTTCTCCTTGATTACCTTCTTACTGCTGTTTCCTACTCTTATACTGTTTGGACCTGAGTCACATGCTAAGGAAGACTGGGATTCACTATCCTTCCCCTCATTTGCATAGGATTGCCTGCTAATGCATAGTTACATGTCTCAAACTGAACCTCCCCACTTAGCAACCACTACTCACTGGCCAGGTTGTCTTCTGCCTGCCATTGACTTGCATGGCAGAATATTAATTTTAGTTAGACTGCTTATTTTAGGTTACTTTTATTGTTTTCCCCGCTGATCCCGTTTGGGCACTGCTGCCCTACGCTTAAACAGCAGTGATTGGCTAAAAAAAAATTAAGTTGATTTTTGTAATTTTTTTTTGTTTTCAATACCCATAGCCTTATACTTGGCAATTGGCATGCTTACTACATGATATGCAGCCTTTATTTGGGGGTGTCACAGCTCCGTTTCGGATTTTGGAGAAATGTACTCGGTTACTGAGTACATTTCTGAAGATAGCACTAGTCCTGCATTGACTGTTGCAAGCTTCCTGGATTGCAATATCACCTCATTTGCATAGATTTGTCCTGCAAATGGGGTGATTTGCATACCAGGACTTAGTCCATGCAGGATTAGTGCAGGAGGGCTCGCGCACGCCCCTGCAGGCTGTTCATGGATTGCACTGCAGACATATTGCCTGCTTGTGCTCCTGCACCGATCTTGCACTCCGTGCAAGCTTTTGAGACTCTGGGGGTATATCTATTTATTTATTTATTTATTTATTTTATTTATTTACATTTACATATTATGTATTTATATATTAATTATTTATTTATACACACACACACACACACACACACACACACACACACACACACACACACACATATATATATATATATATATATATATATATATATATATAAATATACAGATATCTATAAATATATATATATATGTATGTGTGTGTACATGTATACATATATCTACATATGTGTATGTATATATATATATATATATATATATATATATATATATATATATATATATTTATTTTATTTTAGTTTATTTTACATTTGCTGACCGGGCTAGTCTAACTGGATACATGTCCATTTTCAGTAGAGGCTCGGGGAGAAAAGCTCCAAGTATAGGCAGTGACATGACATACATAGTATGAATGAGTAACATGAGCTACAGTACATTATTTAGATTCTACATAAGTAAACTTGTACAGAGTTGTTTAGTTAAGGCTAGGCTAAGATCAAATACAGAGAACAAAACAAAAATACATTGTTTTTGGCATGTTTTATAGACGTACAATCTTAAGATGATATCTAATATAGTGGAGTGGTAGCACTTTTAGAGAACGTAGACTCATATCGAGTACTAAGAAGGGGAAAAAAAACTTGATTAGCTACTAGTTAGAGGTTAGCTTACTAGTTAACACAGGCAGGTATCAGAACAACAGAGAAGTATAGGGAGAGCAAGATGGGGAATGAGATCTTAGTCAGGGTTAGAGCAGGGGCATAACTAGTGGGTTTTAAGATATTCTTTAAGATAGTTTTTGAAAAGCAGTGTGGAAGAAAGAGTTGAGAGTTCATTTGGAAGCTGGTTCCAGGCTTTTCCCACTGTGTTAGTGAATAGTGAGTCCCCAGCCTTGTCGCTTGATTTAATAGTGGAAACAAGAAGCTTATTAGCTGAGCATAGTGTTGCAAGATTTTGTATGGGGTAATCAGATTGGTGAGGATTGGGGTATTCATAGGGTGGTAAAGGATCTTATGGGTGATAGTAAGCTGTTGACAAAGTAGTTGGTTCTGCAGTTCTAACCAACCCAGTTGTTTGAGGTTGTGACAGTAATGGATTCTGAAAGATGAGCTAGAGGCGAATCTGGCAATGTTATTATAGCTAGTTGCAAGTTTGGTAAAGTTGTTTTTTGATAGACTGGTATATATGGCAGAAGCATAGAAGAGGGTGGAGATAATGTGGGTCTGGGCAATAGTAGTTCTGGCTAGCGGCATAAGGAAGGGTTTGATTCTATAAAGGGAGCCGTTTTCTATTGACAGATTTTATAGTAGTATTAATATGATCCTCATAGCTGAGGCTGTGGTCTATTGTGATTCCTAGGAGACGGGTTGTAGTATCTGGAGATATGCTAGTTCCATTGTTAGAGGTTACTGTAAAATGAAATTGTGGTGATTTTTAGGTAGGTATAAAGAGCAATAATTTTGTTTTTTTAGGGTTAAGGAGGAGCAATGTTACATGAACCAATTTTCCACAATATTAAATACTGTTTGGGTGAGGGTCTGGAGTGAAGTTATGGATTTAGCAGAACATATTAAAGTTGAATTATCTGCATATTGTATTCAGATGGCTTGTGGAATTTTGGCATTTAAATCATTAATAAAAAGAGAAGAGAAGGGGACCTAGAATAGATCCTTTAGGTACTCCAATGTTAGCAGAGATAGATTATTATCCCAGAGCACTGCTTGCTGTCTGTTTTCTAAATAGGATTTAAACTAAAGTAATGCCTGAGGGTCAAGAGATAAAGTTTTTAATATATCTATAAGTAGGTAATGGTTAACTATGTCAAAGACCTTTGACAGGTCAATGAATAGTGCAGAGGAAAGAGAGTGATTGTAATGATTTTTGTTTATACAGTCAGAAAAGGATAGAAGGCCAGTAGTTGTACTATGGAATGGCCTGAAACCATGCTGACAGTTTGCAAGTAAGTTATTATGGAGAAGGTAGTCAAGTAGCTGTCGGTAGATGCATTTTTCCATTTATTTTTGCTACTGGAGAGAGTAAGGCAATTGGTCAAAAATTATAAATCTCAGTAGAAGTACCACCCTTATGTAGAGGGATGATGTGGAATATATATATATCTATATATATATATATATATATATATATATATCTATATATATATATATATATATATATATATATATATATATATATCCATATCCTTGTTATGTGTAATCATGAGTGTTGTATATGCCTTCCCAGATGTATCCCCCCATATTCATAGGTTCATAGGTTGGTACTAGGCTATCAGCCCTAGGGCGTATACAAACCTAGCCATAACAATTCCCTGGATATTTCTTCCCACAATATTTACTTCCCTGAACCCCTGTCTAGCAGGGCGACTGACATGATCCCCGGGGTGAATTTCCTATCTCCCATCCAATCATCAAGATTCCTTTTGAAGAGGGCCAAGGAGGCGCTCTGCTTGACATGTATGGGCAGTCTATTCCACAGTATGGGGAGTCTCTGGGTCAGGAACCTATCCCTCCAGCATGTTTTGTTCATTTTGATGACAAGGTTTAGATCCCTGGAGTGTGTGGCTCTGAGGGATTGGGAATTTTTTAAGTGGAGCATGTCCAACAGCTCAGGATTTGACATGGCCTTGTATGTTAAGCAGAGATTGCCTCTGAGTAGAAGATATGCCACAGAGTATAGCTGGAGTTTTTTAGACATTCAGCATATGGCATCTGCTTTAGGTCTGTGATTCTTTTAGTGAGGTATTTCTGTGGCCTTTCCAGCTGTTGCAGATGTCTTGTGAGGTACATACAAGATGGGGCATTATACTCTATAATGGGTCTAATGAGGGATGAGTACAGTGGGACAATAACCTCCTTTTTTTTGGATGAAAAGCCCTTAGTGATGAGGTGTGCAACATATAAGGGTTTTCTGACTGTTGTGGTGATGTGGTTATCAAATGTGAGACCACTGTCCACCTGTGTCCCTAAGTCTTTCATCACACTTTCGATATTTAGTGTACTGCCACTTATATGGTAATTAATGGGTACATGTTTTTTTCCAAAGGGGATAACTATACATTTCTTGGCATTTAGCTTGAGCCCATGGCTCTGGCACCAGGCATCTGTTTCTGTAAGGCCCTTTTGTAGCATATCCACATCATTTGGGGATTCAGTAATGGCTCCCAGTTTGCAGTCATCTGCGAACTTTGTTAGCCAGAGTCTCTTAGTGTTGGCCTGTACTTCAGAGAAGTAGATGCCAAACAAGAGTGGTCCCCGGACTGAACAATGAGGTACTCCACTTTTCCCTTGTCTGGAGCTGCATTTGGAGTCGGGTACGTTTACAGTCTGGTTTCTGTCAATAAGTCAGTTGGCAACCCATCGAATGACATAGGGATTTATGCCCAGCTTAGTAAGTTTATCTATGATTCCAGAGTGGTGGATGGTGTCATAGGCCTTGGCAAGGTCCAGATAGGCTGTGTGGACCACCTTACCCTCATCCACAGCTCTGGAGACTAATTTGAAGAAGTCAATCAGGTTGAGGAGACAAGATTGGCCCTTCACAAACCAAAACTGGGTGGGGTCCAGTGTTTGAAGGTTGCCAATGTCTTTGTTTATAAGTTCCATGATAATGCGTTCCATGCCCTTGCAGATCAGGCTCGTCAGACTGATGGGATGGTAGTTCCCGGGATCCAAGGTGGATCCCCACTTGTGGAGTGGGATAACTGTAGCTGTGCACCACTCAGTGGGCATGAAGCCTGAGGTGAGGCTATGATTAAACATGACACTTAGGTGAGGTGCCAGATCATTTTGTAGTTCATGTAGTACACAGCCTGGGATGTCATCTGGTCCCATGGATGCTGTATTCTTAGCTTTGGAGAGTGCGGTTTCTACCTGTGTGGCCATGATTCTGGGAATTTGGCAATCTTTTGGTATTGAGATGGGCCCTTTAAGGGGTGAGAGGGGGGTGAAGTTGGCACTACATCGATCTGCCAGGATATTGACAATATCCTTGGGATCAGTATATTTAATGCCATTCTGTTGAAGCTCAGAGCAGATCTGAGCATTGCCGTTTAGATTCTTGACATAATTATAGAATGCCTTGTGCTTGCCTTTGGAATCTGTGGCAATTTTATTTTCGTAACTAGCTTTTGAGGATTTTATAAGGGATCTCAGCTTCTTACTGAGGCTGGTGAGGGAGTTTTTTGCATCCTGGGATTTTCCTCTTTTCTGCAACAGTTTCTTCCTTCTGTTGTATAGTTTGCTTATAGCAGGGGACCACCAGATTAGCTTCCTTTTTTTGGAGGAAAGCATCTTGATTCTATTTGGGATGGCACGATTCATGAATGAGTGGATGTGCTCGTACAGTGCCTAAGTGTAGGATTCTGCAGTCGAACTTTCAGATCCCTTCTGCATGGGTGTCATGAAGTTTGTCACTTCTGACTTCAGTAGCATGAAGTTGGCTTTGGAGAAGTTTTTTAAGGAGGTTTCCTTACTGGGGGTGGGGGTGGGATGTGGATGTCAAGGGTGATTTGCTTATGGTCAGACCTGACCAATGAGGGGGTGACCACTGGTGTGGAGCATCTATCTCCCATGTTGGTAATGACCAGGTCTAGTATATTGGAGCCCCTAGTGGGACAATGGAATAGTTGATCCAGAGTGTTGGAATTTATGAATTCCAAGAGCCGTTGGGAAAAGGAGTTGGTACCCGAGTAGTTTTCCCAGTTAATGGCAAGGTAGTTGAAATCACCCATTATTAGGGTGTTTGGTTGTATCTTAATATTTTCCAATATGTTTAGAAAGGTGTAGTGAGAATCTTGGCGCATGGTGGGGGATCTGTAGCAAGCTACAGTTTGGATTACAGTCTTACCTAGTGTTAGTTGCACCTGGAGAATTTCAGATGCATTGTGTTGGGCAACTAGCTTGGAGGTGTGAATATCCTTGGTGAATATGGACACTCCTCCACCTTTAGTGTTTCGGTCTTGGTTTTGTGGCCGAAAAGTGTGGTAAGAGTTGTAGCCTGGTATTGCAGGAGTGCTTTCTGGAGCCTTGAACCAAGTCTCAGTTACTGCACAGATATCAATGTTCTCCATTTTTAGGAGTGCCTCGAGAGAGTGCATTTTGAGGTTTAGACTACTAGCATTGAGTAGCATTACCTTCAGATTTTGTGTGCTTGTATCTGTTACGGTGGTGGTTTTGTCCTTTGAACCTTGCCTAAAAAAGGCACTATAGGGGTGGCAAGAGCTTTAGCCAGTAACCTGAATCCCAGGGGTGACAGGTGCAGACCATCTCTGGCAAAGCATCGTGGTTTGTCGATCATGTCTTCCCAGGCAGACATATACTGGATCCCCTTTGAATGACACCAGAAGCTTAGCCAGTTGTTGAAGTCAATCATTTTGTCCTTATACTGTGGCATCATTCTGGGCGAAGGCAGAATGCTACTCAGGGCTAGGGTCATACCTGCCTGAGCCACATGATCTGAGAGCTCTTCCATGTCTCTTTTCCTGTAGTCCAGGGAGGTACGTCTCAAGTCATTCACTCTAGCATGGACAATGACAGAGTTGTATTTGTACTTGATGTGGAGTGACTTGAGTGCATGCGTTTTGTGGTGGATCCTGGCACCCGACAGGCAGCTGACTGTAATTTTCTCCATGTTAAGCCTGGTGAGTGAGACATCAGTGTGCCTGACTACAGAATCACCTATGACTAAAGTGTTGGGTACATTGTCCAGATTCACCAGATGGACAGGAGAAATCACCGTAAGCTGACCCTTGGACATGCCTGTTTAGGTGCTTTTTTTGTAAAGTATAAGAGCTGTTTTCCTTTACCTTTGCAAGGTACTTTGCAATTATAGGCTGTTTAGTGCCTATGATTAATTTCTCTTTATTGACAAAGAGAGTTGAGTGCTTGTATCAGTTTCAGCCTTCCTAGTGCTTTCCAGCAGGTTCTAGAGCAAGTGCTAGTCACAGGGGTTCAGCTTTGAGTGCTACTACTGAGCAACCAGCTCGTTCTAAGGGAAAATTTGAAGAGCAGACTTTCTGGCATCAGGAATAGTTTAACTGGAGTCTCGCAGTGCTGCACGATATGAAAAATGTGCTAACACACGTGTTTTTAAGCCAGAAAGTTGAAATGGATAGAAATCAGCCCTAAAAGGCTAATAAAATTACAATTTCTGAGCTGGAAACCACTTCTCTAGTGTTAGATAGGTAGTGCAATGCTCACCACTCCCACTGGTAAGCAGTAGGACTTCCCTCTGCTACAGCAAGGTCTGGATAGCTCTGAACACAGAAAATAACATCCTGAGACAAGCAAAGTCTGGGATCTGGACTGGCTAGGAAAGGTGGGAAATGATCAAACAAGACAGTATTTTTTTTTTGTTAAAAAAGGCTAAACAATGCAATAATACAGTAAATAAACACATAAAAGGCTAACACATTTGAGTTTGTAGTCCTAAACAGTAAATGCAATTAAAACTCTACAAAATTTGCAATTTAAATTGTTTTAAATGAAGCAAGGCAAGTGCACAACTGAAAAATGATTTAAGAGGCAGTAATACAGCAGAATAAGTAGCTAGTCTGCATATACAGAGAAGTCTATATATATACAGAAAAGCAGCTAAAACACACAAACAATTCAAATGCAGTGCAACCTAGAGCACTTGAGTTGTAGCAATATTAAGGCAAATACAGTTATAATAAATGCTCTAAAATATACTCTATATTTCCAAAATGTTTGAGAAGCACAGACAGAATACAAGGAGATTCAGGCATTTTTTTTTGAAAGGGAGAAAGGAGGAACAGAAGTCCTTCCCAGATGTTCTCTCTGTAAACTGGCTCAAGGACAGAACCCACATGGTTAGAATTGCTGGAGCCATGTCAGACTCCAAACCAGTTACAAGTGACATCCCACAAGGCTCAGTCCTGGGACCTCTCTTGTTCGGTATATATTTCACGGAGGTACAGGCCAACATGGAAGGACTGTGGCTGACCAAGTTCGCAGATGACTGCAAACTGGGCACCATAATTGACTCTCCAGCTGACACAAGCATCCTACAAAAGGGCCTCATAGAAACAGACAACTGGTGCCAGAGCCATGGCCTCAAGCTAAACACCAAAAAGTGTATAGTCATCCCCTTCAGCAAAAACAAAGTGCCCACAAATTACCACATAGATGGTAATCCATTAAGTAAGGAGGAAGTAATTAGGGACCTGGGGACCGAAGTTGATAGCAATCTCTCATTCGACAACCACGTGGCCAAAGTGTTAGAAAATCATTTTATATAGCCCACCTAATCATAAAGGGATTCACATCTAGATCAGGGGAGGTCATTGTGCCTCTTTACTCATCCCTTATCAGGCCCATAATTGAGTACAATGCCCCTTTTGGGATGCACCTTACCAGACACCTGCAGCAACTGGAAAGATCCCAAAAGTACCTCACCAAGAGGATCAAAGGGCTCAAACAGATGCCATATGCTGCCCGGTTAAAGAAACTCCAGCTCTACTCAGTGGCATACTGCCTGCTCAGAGGCGATCTGTGCCTGACATATAAAGCCATGTCCAACCCGGAATTAATGGACATGCTGCACCTCAGAAAATCCAAATCCCATCTAGCTACGCATTCAAGAGACTTGAACCTCAGCACTGAAATAAATAGGACATGCTGGAGGGACAGATTCATAACCCAGAGGCTCCCTTCACTCTGGAATAAAATCCCAGTCCAGGTTAGGCAGAGTCCCTCATTGACTCTCTTCAAGAGGAATCTTGATGAGTGGATGGGAGATTGTAGATTTACTCTGGGTATCACTTCTGTGTCACTGTTAGACAGATGCACAGTATACTAACCTCGAAAAAAGGCATATCAAAATTCATTTTAAAATGGGTGGCGAAAGCCAAACACACTCTGGCTAGGCTTGTAAATGCCCTAGGGCAGATAGCCTAGTATGAACCTATGAACCTATGAACCTATTAGGTAGAATGAGCTAATGGCACTAGACTGGGAGGAGTGTCCTAGATCAAATTTACAGTAGGGGCGGGCAACTGCTAAGCCACTAAGTATAACAACAAGACACCAACAGGGAGGGAGGGAGGAAGGGTGGGGACCCAATACTAAAGCTATTAGCTTACACTCTTTAGACAGTAAACACTACAGAAAGCCACAAAATGAAAGTTTGTAAACAGATAAAGGAACAAAGAGACTCTACAGAATGCTTTTATCTGCAAACAAGTCAGTTACCCATGCAGATTAGTTAATAGCAATAAAATGCAGTAAACACTATGCAGCAGGCAATAAAAAATGCTATATATGAATTGCTAGAAACAATAATCAGTATAAATAAGCCAAAAAAACTGGATACGTATATATCCCAGATCAGAGTTGTAGTCAGTGCCACTCCTCCACTCTGCTCAGTGTGTATAGACAGAAATCCTTTCAAAGGTAGGGCTTAAACACCAGAAGATACAACCTTAGACAACTTTTTTTTAAAGCACAAAAGAACCAGCCCCAACTAGCCAGCAGCCAATTAACACAATCCAGCCAGAGGTAAAGAAAGAAATAACAGCCTGCATTTAATTGCTGGAACCTGTGTTCTGAGAAACTGCCTTCCCGACTATCTGCAAATATACAGAGCTGAGTATATATATTTTTTGGTTATAGAGTTTATTTGCTGCTTAGATCTCTGTTGGAAATGTTGTCTCACTGTTCTGAGAGACTGATCTGCAAATATACAGAGCTGAGTATATTTTTTTGGTTTTAGAGTTTGTACTGTTAGTTGTTGTTTAGATATCTGTTGAAACTGTTTTCCCCTTCCCCACCCCCATTTTCTGCCGTGTCTTCAGTTGGTATAACTGGTTTTTACAGCTTGTGTGTTATCTAACTCAAGGATCACTTAATTTGACCTGTTAGTAACAACCTGCATTTAATTGCTGGAACCTATGTTCTGAGAGACTGCCTTCCAGACTATCTGCAAATATACAGAGCTGAGTATATTTTTTTTTATAAAGTTTAATTGTTGCTTAGATCTCTGTTGAAACTGTTGTGTCACTGTTCTGAGAGACTGATCTGCAAATATACAGAGCTGAGTATTTTTTGGGGTTTTAGAGTTTGTACTGTGCTGCGGTAGTTTTGTCGCCTCACAGCAAGACGTTGTCGCATTCGATTCTCAGCTAGAGCGTCTTCTGTGTGGAGGCATGCATGAATGGGCATGCCTTAGTTGAAGATTGTGTGTCAGGACTGGTAACTCGGCATGTAAAAATCCACTACCAAACATTAGTGGACCGGAGTTCCGCTGTGGCGACCCTAACCGGGATAAGCCGAAAGACACAACAACAACTGTTAGTTGTTGTTTAGATCTCTGTTGAAACTGTTTTGTCCCACCCACCCTTCCTATTTTTGGTTTGTAGTTTAAATTTGGTGGCTTTTGCAGTTGTCCGCCCCACTGTAGATTTGATCTGGGACACTCCCCCAGTCCCATCTGTTTACCACATTCTACCTAATAAACTCTTTCTGCACTTGCTTGTAGTCCTTTTTAATTTAATTGCATTTTTTAAACTGTGTTTGGTCTAATATTGCTACATACTCAAGTGTGCTAGCTTGCACTGCATATGAATTGTTTTTAATACTAAAAACTGTAAGCCTGTTTCCTACCTTTCCTGTAACTTGTGTTCCAGATACAGATTTGCTGTATCCAGGACTGTATGAGCCCCCCAAGCCTTTCTGTGTTGGAGGGAAGCCTTCTAGCTTATCAGTGGGAGTGGTAAGCACTAGGTAACCTGTCTACCACATAAGAAGTGGTTCTGGCCCAGAAATTGTAGTTATTGGCCATTTGGGCAATCTCTTCCATCTCTCTCAACTTTCTGAATTGAAAGCCTGCATTTGCACTTGTTTCAGTCCTGTAACTTGTCTAGTGCAGACACAGATTCATAGTTTTAACATTTAAATGTGTTTATTAATGCTCAACACGTGTTCAGAACTTGTAAGCACTAAATAAGCTACTAATTACTATAGCACTCAATCTTCCTCATTACCTAGAGGAAAACAGTTTTTGTACTTACTTTTCTCACTTGCTTAGAGACAAACAGCTCTTGTACTCACTTTCCTCACTTATCTAGAGGAAAATAGTTTTTTATTCAGGCATGTCCAATGGTCAGCTCCTGGTGTTCTCTCCTGTCTATCTGATTAATCTGGGCATCTTGAGGCAAAGTAGAAATTGCCTCATGTACACAGACAACCCTCTCCTCCTACCACCCAACACTACAACCTGTGAGAAATGCACTTATCTAGCCAAAATGAATAATAACATCCCTTTAGACATACAATAAAGAGGGGAGGGAGAAAACACAAATGGGGTACACAATATGGAAGGTCTACTACCCATGTTTGCCCAGAAAT
This sequence comes from Protopterus annectens, assembly GCF_019279795.1. Classification (NCBI taxonomy): domain Eukaryota; kingdom Metazoa; phylum Chordata; order Ceratodontiformes; family Protopteridae; genus Protopterus; species Protopterus annectens. Next base: position 198,383,347 of record NC_056742.1, read on the forward strand.
AAATAATGCAAATGTTTTAAACATTTCTGCTTTTACTCTGTCACCTACACATATTGTTGTACTTAATAAAGGATTAACATTCATTCCTGGTTTTTATGTTCCTGAAGATGATTTTGCCAATGATATCATATAATTTTGTAGACTTCTAAATTTAAGTTTATTTTTTTCAGGACAAAGATTCTACTGATGTTCAGGATGAATTTCACTATCATAAATCCACTTTTCAACCCCCCATGAAACCTAATGTTATGTTGTTTCAGAAAAGTGTTCTTAAGGAAATCCAATTTCACTCTAGAGAAGATCATGTTGGTCCAGATAATCTCTCAAAGATTCATTCTGATTGTATTAAAGAACTTGCCTCAAACCACGAGTTGGTTATCTTGACGGCAGATAAAGGTGGAGCAGTAGTGGTTCAAGATTGGGTAAAATATAATATGGAAGCCTTGTGACAACTTTCTAATGCTTGTTATTACACTTGTTTACCTTTTGACCCTACGCCCACCTTTAAGAAACAGATAGATGATTTTTTGGCTCTGACTGAAGAAGAGGGGATTATTTCTAATAAAATATTACTCCATCTGACTGCCCATGATCCTGTTCCACAATATATTTATTTTCTGCCAAAGATACACAAAAATCTACAAAACCCACCAGGTAGACCAATAGTTTCAGGCCATGGCTCTTTGACTGAACCATTATCACAGTTTTTGATAAAATATTTGAAACCTTTGCTGAAGATGATACGCTCTAGAATTCAGGACACCACTGAATTTTTGCAAATTATTTCTGAGTCCCAACTGGAACCTGGTTGGTTATTATATAGCTTAGATGTTATAAGTTTGTATACCAATATCCCACATTGGGCCAGTGTGTTGAGGCCTTAAAATATTGGCTTGATAGATCTGATCTTTATCTTCCTGGATTTAACACCTTGTTAACTGGATTAGCTGAACATGTACTGATGAAAATTGTTTTTCTTTATCATGATTCCTATTATTTACAGATTAAAGGTACGGCAATGGGGGCATCTTTTGCCCCTATATATATATGCCGATTTATTTATGGCCTACATTGAAGAGCAGATAATATATGATAGTTCTCACAATATTTTTATACAGGACATGGACATATGGAGGCATTACCTTGATGATTGCTGGTTGGTATGGAGGTCGGATTCTGAATATCTTCAGGAATTTGTAAATTATCTTAATGATAATAAGTGGGGAATTCACTATACGGCTAATTACAGTTCTGACCAAATAACTTTTTTGGATGTATTGATAACCAAACAGTCTGACAATACTCTAAAATCTGAGGTTTACAATAAGTATCCCCAGTATAATTTGTTCCTCCATGCCACCAGCTTTCATCCACCACATGTTTGTAAGAACATCCCCAAATCTCAATATATGAGATTTAAATGTATATGTTCAGATGACAGCTCTTACAAAATATTTAGTGATGACTTAACCACCCGGTTCCTACAGAGGTTATAATTTGGGACAAGTGTCACATGCCAGAAACATGGTTGATTTAATACAGCTTGAGCCTTTACTTGAATATCAATCTAGAGATACTAACACCAACCAAGTGACATGTTCGGTTACAACTTATTGACGTAATACAGCTAGATTGGTAGACAGTGTACAACAAAATTGGAATATTCTTTTGGCAGATGATAAGTTGAATACTATGTTATAGGATAGGTGTTTATTTTCTTATAGGAAGGTCAGAAATTTGGGATCGATCTTTAGCCAATACAAGAGGGGACATAGTCCATTACAGCCCATGATACACTCTACCCTTTTAGGGGACCACCTAAAGGGATGTTTCCTGTGTGGTCATTGTATGTACTGTTCCAACATTAATAAATCAACTAGTTTCAGCAGTAGTAATACAGGCATGGTCTATACTATTTCTTGTTTTGGGAACTGCCAAACCAACTGGGTGATTTATTTGACAACATGTAGCTGCTCAGCTCCTTATGTAGGGCAAACTTCTAGGGCAGTAAAATTTTGGATAGCAGAACATTTGTGTGATATCAGACATAAACACCTTACCAATGCCCTTTACAAACACACAGTTAAACACCCAAGGCCAAGTTTGTATTTACAATTATAGATAAGATCAAAGGAAACAGATCCAAAATTGCAGGATGGCTTGATGTTTTAAATTGAAAGGAGAAAAAATGGATTATTAGGTTAGGAGGTCTATTTTCTCCAGGCTTGAATGAGCACCTTTAAGAATTTCAGGTGATTGAGATGAGGCTTGATTGCCACATATTTAAATAGATGGAATTGCTCTTTTACTTATTATGCTACACTGAAGAAGGCACAATTATTCCAACCAAAATCGGTCTGGATTTGGATTATTCACTCTATGGAATGTGCTTTTTAGCACAAACACTCAATAAATTATAATATTTTCTACACCACGGTCTGCTGATCATTGCTTTTGATGAATATTAGTTTTGGGACCTGGCAGCTGCCTTACTTGCAGGGTTTTTTGTTTTCAGGTAGCATAGCACATACCATAACAATTTGGGTACATGTAGCTGGTGAATACTGCAAGGCTCCACCGGATGTGTCCAGGCACCAAAACCATGACCTGAGCATCCCAAACACATGCTCTATTATAAGTCTGGTCTGTGCTTGTGCCTCATTATGGTATTCTTGTTCAGGTGTGTGTGCATTTCTGATGGGTGTCATCAGCCATGGCTCCAGTGTGTAACCAGCATCCCCAACTAGGTGGCTATAGGGGATGTCTCCATTAGCAAATCTCTGGTACAACTGTTTCAGATGCCAAATGTGAGAATCATCATAGCTTCCAAAGCAGCCAGCACAGACATTCATTATAATGCCCTGGGCATCACATATGACTTGGCAGTTGATGGAGGGGATGCCCCTGCGGTTGATGTAGGCCCTACCCTAATCACTGGGTGGTGCTTTGATGCATATGTGCGTGCAGTCTATAGCATGCACTACCACAGAGTAATCTGCTATTTGGTGGAAGAGACGCATATTGCTGGTCAACACCTCATGGGTGTTAAGGAAAAATATGTGCTCACTGGCATGTGCTGACATGGAATCCTGAAACTGGTAGAATACTCTGCATGCTGATTCCTGTGAGATCCCCATGATATCCCCAGTTGAGCTTTGCGAGGTACCTGTGGCTAGTATGCCTAGGCCTACACCTACCTTGGTATCCAATGGGATGGGTTACCTTCGGTCAGTTTGGTGTGTCAGGTGTGGCCGGCACAGCTCAACAATTTGCTCTAGGAGGTCTCTGTCCACTCTATAGCACTCCACTATCTCCAGCTCATGTAGCCCCTGGTAGCTTAGCCTGGGTCTGTACACTCTTCTCTGTGTCCTCACTGCTGGTTGATTGGCAGCATTCACATCCTCACCACCCACAGCCTCTTGCACATGTTGTTCTATGTTGCCTGCTGCAGCTCTTCTCATTTTGTAAGTTTGTTTGTTAAAGTTTCCCTGCTTGTATACATCGGCGGTGTAGAGTGTGGGAAAAAACATAGGGGAAGGTGTTTCCTTAGTTTATAGTGGTGTTCTGGGCAGGGCTGGTCTTCTGCCTGTGTAATTGGCTGATTGTGATACATTTCACCTGCCAGCTAAGCTAGTTCTCCTTGATTACCTTCCTACTGCTGTTTTCCCTTCCCATTGCTTTCCTGTTTAAGCCCGGGGGCACGCTACGCAAAGAGAGTGCTCAAATGTACACACTGCTGCCTATTTCCTGGTTTTACTTCTTTTTTCTTCCTGTAAAACTTGGTGCATGGTGCGCACACCCAATTAGGCTTTGTAAAGAGTGGTAAGCAAGTTTAAACACACCCCCTAGCATAGCTGTGCTAAGCTAGGAGCATATCCGAGCCACAGGGTTCCAATCCACTTACAGTATACCTGACACTGCCCCCATGATGTCACCTACCTACTAGGCTTGCACCAAGCTATTCCTACTCTTACACTGTTGGGACCTGACTCACATGCTCAGGAAGACTGGGATTCACTATCCTTCCCCTCATTTGCATAGGATTGCCTGCTAATGCATAGTTACATGTCTCAAACTGAACCTCCCCCCTTAGCAACCACTACTCACTGGCCAGGTTGTCTTCTACCTGCCATTGACTTGCATGGCAGAATAGTGATTTTAGTTAGACTGCTTATTTTAGGTTTCTTTTATTGTTTTCCCCGCTGATCCCGTTTGCGCACTGCTGCCCTACGCTTAAACAGCAGCGATTGGCTAAAAAAAATAAAAGTTGATTTTTGTAATTTTTTTTGTTTGTTTTCAATACCAATGGCCTTATACTTGGCAATTGCCATGCTTCCTACATGATATGCCGCCTTTATTTGGGGGTGTCACAGCTCCATTTTGGATTTTGCAGAAATGTACTCGGTTACTAACCGAGTACATTTCTGCAGATAGCAATAGTCCTGTATTGACAGCTGCAAGCTTCCTGGATTGCAATATCACCTCATTTGCATAGATTTATCCTGCAAATGGGGTGATTTGCATACTAGGGCTTAGTCCATGCAGAATTAGTGCAGGAGCGCTCGTGTATGCCCCTGCAGGCTGTTCCTGCATCGCACGGCAGACATATTGCCTGCTTGTGCTCCTGCACTGATCTTGCAATCCATGTAAGCTTTTGAGAATCTGGGGGTATATCTGTTTACTTATTTATTTATTTATTTATTTTATTTATATACATTTAGATATTATATATTTATATATTATTTATTTATAAACACAAACACACACACACACACACACACACACACACACACACACACATATATATATATATATATATATATATATATAAATATACAGATATCTATATATATATATATATATATATATATATATATATATATATATATAGTTATATATATATATATATATATATATATATATATATATATATATATATATGTGTGTGTGTGTATGTACATGTATACCTATATCTACATATGTGTATCTATCTATATATATATATATATATATATATATATATATATATATATACATATATTTATTTTATTTTATTTTATTTTACATTTGTTGACCGGGCTAGTCTAACTAGAGACATGTCCCATTTTCAGTAGAGGCTCGGGGAGAAAAGCTCCAAGTATAGGCAGTGACATGACATACATAGTATGAATGAGTAACATGAACTACAGTACATTATTTAGAGTCTACATAAGTAAACTTGCACAGAGTTGTTTAGTTAAGGCTAGGCTAAGATCAAATACAGAGAACAAAACAAAAATACATTTTTGGCATGTTTTATGGATGTACAAACTTAAGATGATATCTAATACAGTGGAGTGGTAGCACTTTTAGAGAAAGTAGACTCATATCGAGTACTAAGAAGGGGAAAAAAAAACTCGATTATCTACTAGTTAGAGGTTAGCTTACTAGTTAACACAGGTAGGTATCAGAACAACAGAGAAGTATAGGGAGAGCAAGATGGGTAATGAGATCTTAGTCATGGTTAGAGCAGGGGCATAACCAGTGGGTTTTAAGATATTCTTTAAGATAGTTTTTGAAAAGCAGTGTGGAAGAAAGAGTTGAGAGTTCATTTGGAAGCTGGTTCCAGGCTTTTCCCACTGTGTTAGTGAATAGTGAGTCCCCAGCCTTGCCGCTTGATTTAATAGTGGAAACTAGAAGCTTATTAGCTGAGCATAGTGTTGCAAGATTTTTGTATGGAGTAATCAGATTGGTGAGGATTGGGGTATTCATGGGGTGGTAAACTATCTTATGGGTGATAGTAAGTTGTTGACAAAGTAGTTGGTTCTGCAGTTCTAACCAACCCAGTTGTTTGAGGTTGTGACAGTGATGGGTTCTGAAAGGGGAGCCAGAGGCGAATCTGGCAATGTTATTATAGCTAGTTGCAAGTTTGGTAAGGTTGTTTTTGATAGTTTGGTATATACGGCAGAAGCATAGAAGAGAGTGGAGTAGTTCTGGCTAGCGGTGTAAGGAACGGTTTGATTCTATAAAGGGAGCCTAGTTTTTTATTGACAGATTTTATAGTAGTGTTAATATGATCATCATAGCTGAGGCTGTGGCCTATTGTGATTCCTAGGAGACGGGTTGTAGATATGCTACTTCCATTGTTAGAGGTTACTGTAAAATGAAATTGTGGTGATTTTTAGGTAGGTGTAAAGAGCAATAATTTTGTTTTGTTTTTTTAGGGTTAAGGAGGAGGTAATGTTGCATGAACCAATTTTCCACAATATTAAATACTGTTTGGGTGAGGGTCTGGAGTGAAGTTATGGATTTAGCAGAATATATTAAACTTGAGTCATCTGCATATTGTATACAGGTGGCTTGTGGAATTTTGGCATTTAAATCATTAATAAAAGCTGAGAAGAGAAGGGGGCCTAGAATAGATCCTTGAGGTACTCCAATGTTAACAGGGAGGTGCGTAGATAGATCATTATCCCAGAGCATTGCTTTCTGTCTTTTTTCTACATAGGATTTAAACCAAAGAAATGCCTGAGTGTCAAGAGATAAGGCTTTTAATATATCTATAAGTAGGTGATGGTTAACCATGTCTAAGACCTTTGACAGGTCAATGAATAGTGCAGAGGAAAGAGAGTCTTTGTAAAGATTTTTGTTTATACAGTCAGAAAAGGATAGAAGGCCAGTGGTTGTACTATGGAATGGCCTGAAACCATGCTGACAGTTTGCAAGTAAGTTATTATGGAGAAGGTGGTCAAGTAGTTGTCGGTAGATGCATTTTCCATTATTTTTGCTACTGGAGAGAGTAAGGCAATTGGTCGAAAGTTAGAAATCTCAGTAGAAGTACCACCCTTATGTAGAGGGATGATGTGGGAGATATATATATATATATATATCCATATCCTTGTTATGTGTAATCATGAGTGTTGTATATGCCTTCCCAGATGTATCCCACCATATTCATAGGTTCATAGGTTGGTACTAGGCTATTGGCCGTAGGGCCTATACAAACCTAGCTATAATAATTCCCTGGATGTTTCTTCCCACAATATTTACTTCTCTGGACCCATGTCTAGCAGGGCGACTGACATGATCCCTGGGGTGTATTTCCTATCTCCCATCCAATCATCAAGATTCCTTCTGAAGAGGGCCAAGGAGGCACTCTGCTTGACATGTTTGGGCAGTCTATTCCAGAGTATGGGAAGTCTCTGGGTCAGGAACCTATCCCTCCAGCATGTTTTGTTCATTGTGATGACAAGGTTTAGATCCCTGGAGCGTGTAGCCCTGAAGGATTGGGATTTTTTGAAGTGGAGCATGTCCAACAGCTCAGGGTTTGACATGGCTTTGTATGTTAAGCAGAGATCGTCTCTGAGTAGACGACATGCCACAGAGTATAGCTGGAGTTTTTTAGACAGTCAGCATATGGCATCTGCTTTAAGTCTGTGACTCTTTTAGTGAGGTATTTCTGTGGCCTTTCCAGCTGTTGCAGATCTCTTTTGAGGTGCATACAAAATGGGGCATTATACTCTATAATGGGTCTAATGAGGGATGAGTACAGTGGGACAATGACCTCCTTTTTTTCTGGATGAAAAGCCCTTAGTGATGAGGTGTGCCACATATAAGGATTTTCTGAGTGTTGTGGTGATGTTGTTATCGATAGTGAGACCGCTGTCTAACTGTGTCCCTAAGTCTCTCATCACACTTTCGATATTTAGTGTACTGCCACCTATACGGTAATTCATGCGTACATGTTTTTTTCCAAAAGGTATAACTATACATTTCTTGGCATTAAGCTTGAGCCCATGGCTCTGTTTCTGTAAGGCCCTTTTGTAGAATATCCTCATCATTTGGGGATTCAATAATGGCTCGCAGTTTGCAGTCATCTGCGAACTTTGTTAGCCAGAGTCCCTTAGTGTTGGCCTGTACTTTAAAGAAGTAGATGCCAAACAAGAGTGGTCCCAGGACTGAACCCTGAGGTACTCCACTTGTCACTTGTCTGGAGCTGTATTTTGAGTCAGCTACTTTTACAGTCTGGGTTCTGTCAATAAGTCAGTTGGCCACCCATTGAGTGATGTAGGGATTTATGCCCAGCTTAGTAAGTTTGTCTATGATTCCAGAGGGGGGGTGGTGTCCTAGGCCTTGGCGAGGTCCAGATAGGCTGTGTGGACTGCCTTACCCTCGTCCACAGCTCTGGAGACTAATTCGAAGAAGTCAATCAGGTTCAGGAGACAAGATCGGCCCTTCACAAACCCAAACTGGGTGGGGTCCAGTGTTTGAAGGTTGCCAATGTCTTTGCTTTTTAGTTCCATGATAATGCATTCCATGTCCTTGCAGCTCAGGCTCGTCAGACTGATGGGCAGTAGTTCCTGGGATCCAAGCTGGATCCCCCCTTGTGGAGTGGGATAACTGTAGCTGTGTGCCACTCAGTGGGAACAAAGCCTGAGATGAGGCTATGATTAAACATGACACTTAGCTGAGGTGCCAGTTCATTTTGTAGTTCATGTAGTACACAGCCTGGGATGTCATCTGGTCCCATGGATGCTGTATTTTTAGCTTTAGAGAGTGCGGTTTCTATCTGTGTGGCCATGATTACCGGAATTTGGCAATCTTTCGGTATTGAGATCGGCCCTTTAAGGGGTGGGAGGGGGATGAAGTTGGCACTAAATTGATCTGCCAGGATATTGCCAGTATCCTTGGGATCAGTATATTTAATGCCATTCTGTTGAAGCTCAGAGCAGATCTGAGCATTGCCATTTAGATTCTTGACATAACTATAGAATGCCTCGTGGTTGCCTTTGGAATCTTTGGCAATTTTATTTTCGCAACTAGCTTGTGAAGATTTTATGAGGGATCTTAGCTTCTTACTGAAGCTGGTGAGGGAGTTTTTTGCATCCTGGAATTTTCCTCTTTTCTGCAACAGTTTCTTCCTTCTGTTGTATAGATTGTTTATAGCAGGGGACCACCAGATTGGCTTCCTTTTTTTGGAGGAGAGCATCTTGGTTATATTTGGGATGGCACGATTCATGAACGAGTGGATGTGCTCGTACAGTGCCTAAGTGTAGGATTCTGCAGTTGAACTTTCAGATCCCTTCTGCATGGGTGTCATGAAGTTTGTCACTTCTGACTTCAGTAGCATGAAGTTGGCTTTGGAGAAGTTTTTTAAGGAGGTTTCCTTACTGTGGGTGGGGGTGGGATGTGGATGTCAAGGGTGATTTGCTTATGGTCAGACCTGACCAATGAGGGGGTGACCACTGGTGTGGAGCATCTATCTCCCATGTTGGTAATGACCAGGTCTAGGATATTGGAGCCCCTACTGGGACAATGGATTAGTTGATCCACGACATTGGAATTTATGAATTCCAAGAACTGTTGGGAAAAGGAGTTGGTACCTGAGTAGTTTTCCCAGTTAATGGCAGGGTAGTTCAAATCACCCATTATTAGGGTGTTTGATTGTATCTTAATATTTTCCAGTATGTTTAGAAAGGTGCAGTGAGAATCTTGGGGCATGGTGGGGGATCTGTAGCAAGCTACAATTTGGATTGCAGTCTTACCTAGTGTTAGTTGCACCTGGAGAATTTCAGATGCATTGTGTTGGGCAACTAGCTTGGAGGTGTGAATATCCTTGTTGAATATGGACACTCCTCCACATTTGGTGTTTTGTTCTTGTTTTTGTGGCCGAAAAGTTTGGTAAGTGTTGTAGTGTGGTATTGCCGGAGTGCTCTCTGGAGCCATGAACCAAGTCTCAGTTACTGCACAGATATCAATGTTCTCCATTTTTAGGAGTGCCTCGAGAAAGTGCATTTTGAGGTTTAGACTTCTATCATTGAGTAGCATTACCTTCAGATTTTGCATGCTTCTATCTGTTATGGTGGTGGTTTTGTCCTTTGAACCTTGCCTAAAAAGGCACTATAGGGGTGGCAAGAGCTTTAGCCAGTAACCTGAATCCCAGGGGTGACAGGTGCAGACCATCTCTGGCAAAGCATCGTGGTTTGTTGATCATGTCTTCCTAGGCACACAGATACTGGATCCCCTTTGAATGACACCAGAAGCTTAGCCAATTGTTGAAGTCAATCATTTTGTCTTTATACTGTGGTATCATTCTGGGCGAAGGCAGGATGCTACTCAGGGCTAGGGTCATACCTGCCTGGGCCACATGATCCAAGAGCTCTTCCATGTCTCTTTTCCTGTAGTCCAGGAAGGTACGTCTCAAGTCATTCACTCCAGCATGGACAATGACAGAGTTGTATTTGTACTTGTTGTGGAGTGACTTGAGTGCATGCATTTTGTGGTGGATCCTGGCACCCAACAGGCAGCTGACTGTAATTTTCTCCTTGTTCAGCCTGGTGAGTGGGACATCAGTGTGCCTGACTATAGAGTCACCTATGACTAAAGTGTTGGGTACATTGCCTTGCCTTAGGGGCTGTTGTTAGGTGGCACACTGGTGTTGTGAGTTATGTGTCACTTTGGTGGTGACTGGTGTTTGTTTGCGTTTCAGCTTTTGAGATCCTTGTTGCTTGGGCAGGTTAATGTTAAGGGCCTCCACATATGTGGGTTTCATGTTGCTATGTGTAGGTGTTGATGGTGTGGGTTTTGAAGGGTTATGTGTTGCTTGAGGTGTAGTGCAGGTATGAACCTTCTCTTCTTGACTGTCTAGCACTATCTTGGCTGAAGAGAGCTTTGCTTCTAGTATGGCTATGTAAGTGCATCTCTCGCAGGTTGTAGTGTTGGGTGGTAGGAGGAAAGGATTCCCTGTGTACATGAGGCAGTTGCCGCATTGCCCCAGTATGCCCAGATTTACCAGATGGGCAGGAGAAATCACCGGAAGCTGACCCTTGGACAAGCCTGTTTAGGTGCTTTTTTTTTGTAAAGTATAAGAGCTGTTTTCCCTTACCTTTGCAAGATACTTTGCAATTATAGGCTGTTTAGTGCCTACGATTAATTTCTCCTTATTGACAAAAAGAGTTGAGTGCTTGTATCAGTTTCAGGCTTCCTAGTGCTTTCCAGCAGGTTCTAGAGCAAGTGCTCATCACAGGGGTTCAGATTTTACTGCTATTACTGAGAAACCAGCTAGTTCTAAGGGAACATTTGAAGAGCAGACTTTCTGGCACCTGGAATAGTTTAACTGTAGTCTTACGGTGCTGTACAATGTGAAAAATGTGTTAACACATGTGTTTTTAGGCCAGAAAGTTGAAAGGGATAGAAATCAGCCCAAAAAGGCTATTAAAATTACAATTTCAGAGCTGGAAACCACTTCTCTAGTGTTAGATAGGCAGTACAATGCTCACCACTCCCACTGGTAAGCAGTAGGACTTCCCTCTACCACAGCAAGGTCTGGATAGCTCTGAACACAGAAAATAAAGTCCTGAGACAAGCAAAGCCTGGGATCTGGACTGGCTAGGAAAGGTGGGAAATGAGCAAACAAGATAGTATTTTTTTTTGTTAAAAAAGGCTAAACAATGCAATAATACAGTAAATAAACACAGAAAAGGCTAACACACTTGGGTTGGTAGTCCTATACAGTAAATGCAATTAAAACTCGACAAAATTATCAATTTAATTTTTTTTAAATGAAGCATGGCAAGTGCATGACTGAAAAATGATTTAAGAGGCCGTAATACAGCAGAATAAAGAAGTCTATATATACAGAAAAGCAGCTAAAACACACAAACAATTCAAATGCAGTTGCAACCTAGAGCACTTGAGTTGTAGCAATATTAAGGCAAATACAGTTATAATAAATGCTCTAAAATATACTCTATATTTCCAAAATGTTTGAGAAGCACAGACAGAACACAAGGGGATTCAGGCATTTTTTTTTGAAAGGGAGAAAGGAGGAACAGAAGGCCTTCTCAGATGTTCTCTCTGTATTAGGTAGAATGAGCTAATGACACTAGACTGGGAGGAGTGTCCCAGATCAAATTGACAGTAGGGGCAGGCAACTGCAAAGCCACCAAGTATAACAACAAGACACCAACAGGGAAGGAGGGTGGGGACCCAATATTAAAGCTATTAGCGTACACTCTTTAGACAGTAAACACTACAGAAAGCCACAAAATGAAAGTTTTTAAACAGATAAAGGAGCAAAGAGACTCTACAGAATGCTTTTAACTGCAAACAAATCAGTTACCCCTGCAGATTAGTTTATACAATAAAATGTAGCAAACACTATGCAGCAGGCAATAAAAAGTGCTATATATGAATTGCTAGAAACAATAATCAGTATAAATAAGCCAAAAAAAACGATACTTATATATCCCAGATCAGAGTTGTAGTCAATGCCCCTCCTCCACTCTGCTCAGTGTGTATAGACAGAAATCCTCTCAAAGTTATGGCTTAAATACCAGAAGATACAACCTTAGACAACTTTTTTTTAAGCACAAAAGAACCAGCCCCCACTAGCCAGCAGCCAATTAACACAATCCAGCCAGAGGTAAAGAAAGAAATAACAGCCTGCATTTAATTGCTGGAACCTGTGTTCTGAGAGACTGCCTTCCAGTCTGTCTACAAATATACAGAGCTGAGTGTATATGTTTTGGTTATAGAGTTTAATTGTTGCTTAGATCTCTGTTGAAACTGTTGTCTCACTGTTCTGAGAGACTGATCTGCAAATATACAGAGCTGAGTATATGTTTTGGTTTTAGAGTTTGTACTGTTAGTTGTTGCTTAGATCTCTGTTGAAACTGTTTTCCCCTCCCCCTCACCCCCATTTTCTGCCGTGTCTTCAGTTGGTAAAACTGTTTTTTACAGCTTGTGTGTTATCTAACTCAAAGATCACTTAATTTGACCTTTTAGTGACAGCCTTCATTTAATTGCTGGAACCTGTGTTCTGAGAGACTGCCTTCCAGACTATCTGCAAATATACAGAGCTGAGTATATTTTTATAGAGTTTAATTGTTGCTTAGATCTCTGTTGAAACTATTGTCTGACTGTTCTGAGAGACTGATCTGCAAATACACAGAGCTGAGTATATTTTTTGTTTTTTAGAGTTTGTACTGTTAGTTGTTGCTTAGATCTCTGTTGAAACTCTTTTTTCCCACCCACCCTTCCTATTTTTGGTTTGTAGTTTAAATTTGGTGGCTTTTGCAGTTGCCCGCCCCACTGTAGATTTGATCTGGGACACTCCCCCAGTCCCATCTCTTTACCACATTCTACCTAATAAACTCTTTCTGCACTTGCTTGTAGTCCTTTTTAATTTAATTGCATTTTTTAAACTGTGTTTGGTCTAATATTGCTACATACTCAAGTGTGCTAGCTTGCACTGCATGTGCATTGTTTTTACTACTGTTTTTGCTCCTTTTCTGTAAAAACAAAACTGTAAGCCTGTTTCCTTCCTTTCCTGTAACTAGTGTTCCAGATAAAGATTTGCTGTATCCAGGACTGTATGTAAGCTTCTGAGCCCCCCAAGCCTTTCTGTGTTGGAGCGAAGCATTCTAGCTTATCAGTGGGAGTGGTAAGCACTAGGTAACCTGTCTACCACATAAAGAGTGGTTCTGGCCCAGAAATTGTGGCTATTGGCCATTTGGGCAATCTCTTCCATCTCTCTCAACTTTCTGATTTGAACGCCTGCATTTGCACTTGTTTCAGTCCTGTAACTCGTCTAGTGCAGATACAAATTCTTAGTTTTAGCACTTAAATTTGTTTATTCATGCTCAACACTTGTTCAGAACTTGTAAGCACTAAATAAGCTACTAATTACTATAGCACTCAATCTTCCTCATTACCTAGAGGAAAACAGTTTTTGTACTTACTTTTCTCACTCGCTTAGATAAAAACAACTCTTGTACTCACTTTCCTCACTTATCTAGAGGAAAATAGTTTTTTATTCAGACATGTCCAAGAGTCAGCTCCTAGTGTTCTCTCCTGTCTATCTGATGAATCTGGGCATCTTGAGGCAATCTAGAAATTGCCTCATGTACACAGACAACCCTCTCCTCCTACCACCCAACACTACAAACTGTGAGAGATACACTTATCTAGCCAAACTGGAGGTAAAGCTCTCTCCAACCAAGACTGAACTTGACAGTCATGAGGAGAAGGTAAACATTTGCACCACACCGCACTCATCACATAGTCTCACTAAATCAGCACCACCAAAATCCACACATAGTAACACAAAAACATTCCAGGAGGCTCTCAATAATAATCTGTCTAAGCAACAGAACCCTCCAAAGCAGAAACGTAAGCAACCTCCATCCCCCAACAGAACCCAAATGACACATGGCCCACAGACTCAGTGTGCCACTCAACCATAGCCAATAAGGCAAAACAACGTACCCAACACACTAGTCATAGGTGACTCTATAGTCAGGCACACTGATGTCCCACTCACCAGGCTAAACAAGGAGAAGGTTACTGTCAGCTGCCTGTCGGGTGCCAGGATCCGCCACAGAAGCCACACACTCAGGTCACTCCACAACAATACAAATATGACTCTGTCATTGTCCATGTTGATGTGAATGACCTGAGATGTACCTCTCTGGACTACATGAAAAGAGACATGGAAGAGCTCTCTGATCTTGTATCCCAGGCAGGTATGACCCTAGCCCTGAGTAGCATTCTGCCATCACCCAGAATGATACCGCAGTACAAGGACAAAATGATTGACTTCAACAATTGGCTAAGCTTCTGGTGTCATTCTAAGGGGATCCAGTATCTGTCTGCTTGGGATGACTTGGTCAACAGACCACGATGCTTTGCCACAGATGGCCTGCACCTGTCACCCCTGGGATTCCGGATACTGGCTAAGGCTCTTGCTGCCCCTATAGTGCCTTTTTTAGGTGAGGTTCAAATAACAAATTCACCACCATAACAGGAACAGGCAAGCAAAAACCTGAGGGTAATGCTACTCAATGCTAGAAGTCTAAATCTCAAAATGCACTCACTCGAGGCACTCCTTAAAATGGAGAACATCGATATCTGTGCAGTGACTGAGACCTGGTTCAACGCTCCAGACAGCATCCCTGCACTACCAGGCTATAACTCATACCACACTTTTCAGCCATGTAACCTGGACAGAAACACCAAAGGCAGAGGTGTGTCCATATTCATTAAGGATATCCACTCCTCCAGGCTAGTTGCTCAGCATAATGCATCCGAGGTTATCCAAGTGCTAGTAACTCTGGGCAAAACTGCAATCCAAATTGTAGCTTGCTAGAGATCTCCCACCATGCCCCAGGATTCCCACTCATCTTTTCTTGATGTACTGGAAAATATTACGGTTCAACCAAACATCCTAATAATGGGTGACTTCAACTACCCCACCATTAACTGGTAAAACTACTCATGTACCAACTTCTTTGCTCAACACTTTCTGGAATTCATAAAGTCCAATGCCCTGGATCAACTTATCCACACCCCTACCAGGGGCAACAATATCCTAGACCTAGTCATTACCAACATGAGTGACTGGTGTTCCACACCTGAAGTCAACTCCTCGTTGGTCCGATCTGACCATAAGCTAATCACCCTTGATATCCACATCATGCCCCCACCCCCCATTAAGGAAACCACAGTAAAATATTTCTCCAAAGCCAACTTCATGCTTCTTAAGACAGAAGTGGTGAACTTCATGACACCCATGCCGATGGACAATACAGTTACAACTGCTGAATCCTACACAAATGCACTCTATAAGCAATTATAGAGTGCATGGATCATGCTATCCTAAACAGAACCAAGACGCTATCCTCCAAAAAAGGAAGCCAATCTGGTGGTCCCCTGTCATAAACAAACTGTACAACAGAAGGAAGAAACTGTTGCAAAAGAGAGTAAAATCCAATGAGGGAAGGAGCTCCCTGGTCAGCCTCAGTAAGAAGATGAAATCCCTTATAAGATCCTCCAAAGCTAGCTACGAAAATAAAGTCACCACTAATTCCAAGGACAACCACAAAGCATTCTAAAGCTATGTCAAGAATTTCAATGGCAACTCCCAGATCTGCTCTGAGTTACAGCACAAAGGCAAGAAAATTACAGAACCAACTGATATTGCCAACATCCTGGTAGATAAGTTCAGTGCTAATTTTACCCCCCCCACCCCCTAAAGGGCCCATATATATATATATATATATATATATATATATATATATATATATATATACAGGAAGAATGCAGAGTCCCTGTAATCACAACTACACAGGTAAAGCTGCACTCTCTAAAGCCAAAAACACAGCATCCATGGGACCGGACAACATCCCAGGCTGCATTTTACATGAACTTCAGAAAAAACTGGCCCCCACTTAAGCATCATGTTCAATAATAGCCTTGCATCAGGCTTTGTGCGCACTGAATGGTGCACAGCAACAGTTATCCCACTCCACAAAGGGGGAGCTATCACTGATCCCGGGAACTATCGACCTATTAGCCTGACGAGCCTGGTCTGCAAGGCCATGAAATGTATCATTATGGAATTCATAAACAAAAGACATTGGTAACCTCCAAACTCTGGATCCCACCCAGTTCGGGTTTGTGAAAGGCAGATCATGCCTCCTGAACCTAATCGACTTCTTTGAGGCAGTAACCAAAGCCGTAGATGAGAGTAAGGTGGTTCACACAGCCTATTTTGACCTCGCCAAGGCTTTTGACATCATCCCCCATTCTGGAATTATAGCTAAACTCACTAAACTAGGTATAAATCCCTATGTCACAAGATGGGTTGCCAACTGGCTCACTGACAGAACCCACACTGTAAAAGTTGCAGACTCCAAATCTGACCTCAAAGCAGTGACAAGTGGAGTACCACAGGGTTCCGTCCTGGGACCTCTCCTGTTTGGTATCTACTTCTCTGAAGTACAGGCTAACACAGAAGACCTCTGGCTAATAAAGTTCACAGATGACTGCAAACTAGGAGCCATAGTCACGTCCCCAAATTATGTTGACATCCTTCAGAAGGGCCTCGCTGAGACAGATGCCTGGTGTCATAGCCATGGCTTCAAACTCAATGCCAAAAAGGGCAGTGTCATCCACTTTGATATAAACTCTGTACCCATGAACTACCACATAGGCAGCAACTTAACACCGAATGTGTGATAAGAGACCTTGGGACCAGGTGGACAGTAGTTTCTCCTTTGATAGTCACATTAACACAGTAGTCAGGAAATCCTTCTACGTGGCACACCTCATCATAAAAGGGTTCTCATCCAGGAAAAAAGAGGTAATTGTTCCCCTCTACTTGACACTCATTAGACCCATTATAGAGTACAATGCCCCTTTTGGAATATACCTCACAAGACATCTGCAGCAGCTGGAAAGGCCACAGAAGTACATCACAAAGAGGATTACTGGCCTCAAACAAATGCCCTACACTGACTGCCTCAAAAAACTCTAGCTTTACTCCATGGCATATCGCCTACTCCGAGGTAATCCATGCCTAACATATAAAGCTATGTCAAACCCAGAGCTATTGGACATGCCACACCTAAAGAAATCCCAATCCCTCCAAGCTACATTCTCTAGGGACCTAAACCTTTTCACCACAATAAACAGGACATGCTGGAGGGATAGATTCCTGTCCCAGAGACTTCCCATACTCTGGAGCAACCTACCCATCTATGTCAAGCAAAGTTCTTCATTAGCACTCTTCAAGAAAAATCTTGATGATTGGATAGGAAATAAAAAATACACCCGGGGATCACTTCTGTGGCTCTGCTTGACAGTGGCACAGGAAAAAAACTTTCTTGGGTGGCATAAGCCAGGGAACCTTGTTGGCTAGGCTTAAGTAGGCCCTTGGGCCGATAGCCTAGTACCTACCTATGAATCTATGAACCTATGAAAGGCCAGAGGTAAAGAAAGGCTTCTGCTAATTCAAGATGGCCTGTTCATGTGCTTTGAACAATCACTGTAAAGACAAACAGGCCCAGAGCCAGCAAATCTAAACTAGGACAATGCTAAAGCTATTAGCTTGCACTCTTTAGACAGTAATCACTACAGAAAGCCACAAAATGAAAGTTTTTAAACAGATAAAGGAGCAAAGAGACTCTACAGAATGCTTTTAACTGCAAACAAATCAATTACCTGTGCAGATTAGTTAATAGCAATAAAATGCAATAAAAACTATGCAGCAGGCAATAAAAAGTGCTATATATAAATTGCTAGAAACAATAATCAGTATAAATAAGCCAAAAAAACAGGATACTTATATATCTCAGATCAGAGTTGTAATCAACGCCCCTCCTCCAATCTGCTCAGTGTGTATAGACAGAAATCCTCTCAAAGTTAGGGCTTAAATACCAGAAGATACAACCTTAGACACCTTTTTTTTTTTAAAAAGCACAAAAGACCCAGCCCCCACTAGCCAGCAGCCAATTAACACAATCTAGCCAGAGGAAAAGAAAGGCTTCTGCTAATTCAAGATG
The DNA here is from genome assembly GCF_019279795.1 of Protopterus annectens. Lineage (NCBI taxonomy): Eukaryota > Metazoa > Chordata > Ceratodontiformes > Protopteridae > Protopterus > Protopterus annectens. The sequence goes on from NC_056742.1 coordinate 198,401,670, forward strand.
GCCTGTTCATGTGCTGTGAACAACCACTGTAAAGACAAACAGGCCCAGAGCTAGCAAATCTGAACTAGGACAATACAAAAGCTATTAGCCTACACTCTTTAGACAGTAAACACTATAGAAAGCCACAAAATGAAAGTTTTTAAACAGATAAAGGAGCAAAGAGACTCTACAGAATGCTTTTAACTGCAAACACATATATTTAGATATAACAACATACTGATTCAACACTATTTTCACTTACATGTACTAAGCAGTTGTAGTAGTTCACTACTATTCAGTATGTTTACTGAAATATATGCTTGAAAAAACAAGGCACTTTTTCACATCTGTGATGGCTTAGTGGTTAACTGATGTAACTGTAGTGCACAGGGACCTGACAAGGACAAGACCTGCAAAGGCTGTTTGTTTAGTTGCTAGGCAGAACAAGGATCGTTGGGTACAGAGTGGTTAAGTTAGTTTTGAGCAGCTTTAAGTGGGTTTGTACAGGTTTGCATGATGGTAAGCGGTGCTAACGTATGGTTAAATGAAAAGGTGCTTACACCATGTAGGCTTTGCTTACCAGTGCGCAAATGTGCTTAGCATTTATATTTAAGCAATGCTTACACCTGCTAAGAATAGCTCAGCTCTGGTAACCAGTGATCACATTCCAGTCTGATGAAATAGCAGGGTAATGACATCTTTAATAAGTGTATTTAATTCCATGTACATAACATGTTTCTATGTGCTGTCATTACAGTAGCAAGGGGTGTGAGTATACTGTATGGGACACCTGAGCATATATGGCTAGTACAATAATCTTTTGTCTTGGTATGTGTTCCATACATGGGTAGTATCCCAGGTTATACGCAGTCACACTTGCATGTATTGTATCTTTACATTACTACTGTTAACAGTGCTTTCCCAAGTAAGAGTAGATTGCAGATTGTAGTACTGGGACCATACACCCCTGCATGTAAAGCTGGATTCTGAGTACTGACTATTGTGCTCTTGGTGTGTTATCTGTGTGTTATAAAGTATTTGCTACTGGATATTGATCTGATATGTGGATATTAACTGTAGACTACTATGTGTATAGGACATGTCATTGAGGACTGCTGCCATGTAGTAATGGCATACCTATCAGTGTCAGATGTTTATCTGTCAAAACATTCATCCTAATGCATAACCTGTTGGCTATCTGATTTCTGTCGGTCCTCTCTACAGATGTCCGGTATCCATCTTGCCTCCTTACAGGCAATCTATGCTTGACTGACACTAACATGTCTGCCCAGCTGTGTTATGAATGCCACAGCTAGGAAATCCCACCCTGCATGCACCACATGCCATGTATACCTCAACTAGACTACCATAGTCAACAGAACATGCTTGGATACAGGTCTGCAACCCAGACACTGGCCATGTTATGTAATATATGTTGCACACATGTCAATTGGAGCACCCCACTGCCTCTCACAAGGGTAAACCAGATGATTGGATGTTGCATTTAACTGTCACCCTGGGGAACACTCAAGTGGCATCAATTGATAGATGGCATGCTGAAAAATGTCAGTTGGCATGTTACCAGTGTACCCACATCCCATACTCTTCTCATCTCTCCATGGACATTAGCCTGGTACACACCTAGGAACACCTGCACCTATGGACCCTAGTACTGACAAATGAGTCAGTCTGCATTACTGAGAATAACAGTGCCTGTGTGTTTGTAAACTTATAGTTGATAATACCCTTATGGCCTTTTCACCCATTGCACCCCCCATTGCCATAGTTAGAAATGACTGTTACTGTAATTAACATTAAATGTACCTTGCTACACATTTCAGCCTATGGGCTACCTGGAGCTTGCAGTACCAGTGTAACACAGTTGTACAAATGGTAGATAGGCATGGGTTACCCTCTGAGTCCTGGCAAGTGTGTGTATGTGTGTGAGTGTGTATATTTGTAGGATACAGCATTTGGAGGCCACATTTACCAAATACAATACACGTTACCATACATTATAATGGATAGTGATGTTGCTGACATTGTGAGAGCCATGACAAACCCTCACCCTACTACCCCTGTGGCATGTGCACTAAATGCATATCCATGTTGTAGCACTGATTAGATAGACAAGGGGTTGTATTGCAGTCCTGGTCAATGTGTGATTGTGGGTATGTCAGAGCATTATAATGGGTTTCAGTGAGTAAAATATCCAATGTAGGGTGTGGGTGCTGGGTATACTGTCTTTACACCATGGTACCCCCAGTACATGTCCCAAGGTCCACTGTATGAGGACCAATGTCACCATCAACCATACAGGTAACTGATTACTATCCAGCCCAATGATGCATGTGTTGTGTGCAAATTCTCTGTAACAGAATGGACTCACTGACAAGGTAGTTAGCACTGATAAACCTGGGTCTCTCAGATGTGTCTATGACTGTTATGTGTTTGTCAATACGTAAATGACAGTATGTCAAACTATGTATTGTTTATTAACACCCAGTACATCCCCCATTACCATACTGTACAAGGCCTGGTGATGTTCTTCACTTAACAAGGAACTCGGGACACACCTCATCCTAAAAGCTGTATGGTGTGTGCAATTAAGGCCAAACACATAAGTAGCAATAAGTACCTAGGTAGGGGTTCTACTCTCAGTGTTGCCAAGTAAGTGTGTGTGTATATTAATGGATCTACTTCAGTTTGCAGAAAATACATGTCCCAGGATGTCATTTGTCTGAGAACTGACTGGCAAATGCTAACATTTCAAAGGAATCATCTTGTGGAAATTCATTCCATCAAAACTAATTGTAGATGGTGGCCAAGGATGAACACAGGATAGCAGCAGATTTCTTCAGCTCCACCAATTTCATTACACTGACAGGAATTAATTACTTAAAAAATTAATTTTTGAAGTAATTTTCTTTCTAAATACGTTTGTTTTATATAGTTCTTGAACTATATCTAAAAAAGAAAGGAAATCTTAACAATATTCCTGTCAGAAATCACTGTGGAAATTTTCCTGTCAGTTTATCAGTCTGAAATGAGTTCCAGTAAGACAAATTCTCAAGACTCCAGCATCAAGAAAGAACTTCAGTCTCTGATAATTATAATCCAGCAACTTACTGATAAAATGGATACTAAAATAGACACCTTCATAGAAAAAACTACAAAACAAATAGACCTGTTACATACAGACCTGCAACAACAGAAGAACCAGATGACAGGCATAGAAGAAGCTGTGAATGACATGGAAAATAGAATCCAAGAAGAGGAAATCAACATTGAGTTTCTGCTGAAACAAAATACACATTTACAAACAAAGCTGGATGACCTGGAAAATAGATCTAGGCACAATAACATTAGGATTTTTGGACTGCCAGAAAATATTGAAGGTAACAATATTACTTCTTTTTTAACAACTTGGCTCCCTAAAACTTTAGACTTACCAGAAGCATTCTCTTTTGGTATCGAAAGAGCACATAGATCTATAGCTAATACTAACTCTAACAAAAATATCCTAGATCAGTTATAGTTAGATTTCTATCATCTTTGATAAAGAGATGGTTCTTAAATCTGCTTGGGCTAAAGCTCCTGTTAAGATTAATGAGACAACTGTGCGTTTTGACAATGACTATTCTTCCATGGTAATAGCTAAAAGAAAAGTTTTTCTACCACTAATAAGGGAGCTTAAAAAGCACAGTTTAAAACATACCTTCTGTTTCCTGCCAAGCTTAAAATCTTCCTTCCTGATGGTCCTAAGGTTTTCGATGATTTAGACTCTGCTTTACTGTTTGTCAAAGAAAAAGGATTTTGGATAAAATAGAAGAAATGGAATGGGCTAGTTCTTCATTAAAGAGATTGGCAACTGAAGCTTCGTGGAAGACTTCAGAGAAGAAGAAGAGACTAAAAACAAATGATTTGTTATATGTTTTTTTCTCTCATCATTTTAGTTCATTATTAATCTTTTGAATATAGTTCCTGCATTTCCAGAAAGCCACAAATATTTTGGAAAATATTTAATCAAAGTTATTCTCTATGTGCAAAGAAATGTTTTGTTTCATAACCAGTCAAAATACCTGAAGATTTAATGGCAAGCTGTGATTCAATTTGTTTCTCTTTCTGAAAAGAAGTAAGGTTAGTAATTTGATACATTTTTTATCTTTACCTTTTTTTCCTTCTCCTTTTATTATTTTCTTTGTTTAAACAATGACATTCTATTTAGATTATGTAGTGGGTAAAGGGTGGTTGAGGGCAGTGAGAGAACAGTAATGAAAATATCATTAATAGACTAATAACATATTTATTCCTTGTAAAAGTTTTATAAGTTCTTCAAATGCTATTTCTAATTATACTTTCTTGATTATACTGCTTATGCCTGTTTGTAAATAATCTGTTATGCTTTAACTAATAATAATCAGAACTAAATAAGAGTAAATAATAAGTTTTATTTTTAACTCTATTAATATAAACAGTAAGTAACATTCCATTGTATATACTTCTTACAGCTTTCTCTTACATTTTTTATTTCTGCCTCCCTCCGTTTTATTTTCTACTCTTTTTCTTTTCTTTATTAATACATAGAAATGCTTTTGATTGTGTGGGCACAGTGAATAATAGGATTTGTATGAAAATTGAGTTGGGAGAAGAATGTTGAGTTTTATTGCTTGTTGGTAATTTTGGGCTTAATTTCACTTACATAGAGGCTGTAATGATCTGTGGAATACATTGTGAAGGTTTTGTCATGTTTAGATGCATTTACACTGCTAAATGAATGTTTGTCACTAGTTTTTAATAAGTTTCCGCCAAAATGTTAAGAGAGACAATCTGAGATGTGGGCTGTCTCATGCACAGTGTTCATGAGTTACTTCAGAAGCTTCAGCTCACAGAATTCTCACAGAGAAACTGAAAGCAGTTAGTATAACCTTTGACATAGTTATCACACTGACACACCACAGATTCAGGAAAATACTCTATTCATAAAATATGTCAGTTATAATGTTTTGTTTCATAACCAGTCAAAATATCTGAAGATTTAATGGCAAGCTGTGATTCAATTTGTTTCTCTTTCTGAAAAGAAGTAAGAGGCTGTAATGGTCTGTGGAATACATTGTGAAGGTTTTGTCATGTTTACATGCATTTACACTACTAAATGAATGTTTGTCACTAGTTTTTAATAAGTTTCCCGCCAAAATGTTAAGAGAGACAATCTGAGATGTGGGCTGTCTCATGCACAGTGTCCATGAACTACTTCAAAAGCTTCAACTCACAGAATTCTCACAGAGAAACTGAAAGCAGTTAGTATAACCTTTGACATAGTTATCACACTGACACACCACAGATTCAGGAAAAATACTCTATTCATAAAATATGCCAGTTATAATGAGTCTAAATGATGTAGTTTCTTGTAGTAAGTAAATGTCTTATTTTAGAAGGCATAGAAAATGAAACATTTATTTAAATGTTTTTGAAAATCTACTTAACAGCAGCATAATAATCTGTGTTAAAAATTTATGTTCCAAACATGTACTTTACTATAACTCATTTAATTCATCTGATTGACAAGCATACATTATCTTATAACTCTATTCTGGAAGAAATGTCATGTGATATATTTTAAAGCAGTAGGTTAGCATGATTGTAAAATCTGGTTACTAAAATGTGTTTGCTGTGCATTATTTTGTATAAAGCAGACAGATTTATTCTAGGGACAGCAAGTAGGATAGTGCTCAACAAAGACACAACTCAGTGAGATCAGATATATATATATATATATATATATATGTGTGTGTGTGTGTGTGTGTGTGTGTGTGTGTGTGTGTGTGTGTGTGTGTGTGTGTGTGTGTGTGTGTATGTATGTGTATGTGTGTGTGTGAGTGTGATGGCTTTTTTTTATATAATAATGCAAGTGTTTCTGAGAATCTGCATAACTATCCAATATGATTAATAATAATTTCTATGAATACAATATTTTACTCTATTGACAAAATGAATGTTTGCCACAAGTTTTAATAAGTTTCCTGCCAAAATGTTAAGGGAGACAATCTGGGATGTGGGCTGTCTCATGCACAGTGTCCATGAACTACTTCAAAAGCTTCAACTCACAGAATTCTCACAGAGAAACTGAAAGCAGTTAGTATAACCTCTGACCTAGTTATCATACTGACACACCACAGATTCAGGAAAAATACTCTATTCATAAAATGTCAGTTATAATGAGTTTAAATGATCTAGTTTCTTGTAGTAAGTAAATGTCTTATTTTAGAAGGCATAGAAAATGAAACATTTATTTAAATGTTTTTGAAAATCTACTTAACAGCAGCATAATAATCTGTGTTAAAAACTTCTGTTCCAAACATATACTTTATTATAATTCATTTAATTCATCTGATTGACAAGCATAAACAATTTTATAATTCTATTCTGGAAGAAATGTCATGTGATATATTTTAAAGCAGTAGGTTAGCATGATTGTAAAATCTGGTTACTAATATGTGTTTGCTGTGCATTATTTTCTATAAAGCAGACATATTTATTCTAGGGACAGCAAGTAGGATAGTGCTCAACAAGGACATAACTCAGTGAGATCAGATATATATATATATATATATATATATATATATATATATATATATATATATATGTGTGTGTGTGTGTGTGTGTGTGTGTGTGTGTGTGGTCGTGTGTGTGTTTGTGTGTGTGTGTGTGTGTGTGTGTGTGTGTATGTATGTGTGTGTGTATGTATGTGTGTGTGTGTCTGTGTGTATGTGTGTGATGGCTTTTTTTTTTTAATAATGCAAGTGTTTCTGAGAATTTGCATAACTATGCAATATGATTTATAATAATTTATATGAATACAATATTTTACTCTATTGACAATAATGAGTTTAAGTAAATGCTCATATACAAACAATTCAAGATTTTTTTTTTTTGGAAGCTGTTAATAGTATTCACATGACAGAAAATAGATGCATCTTAATATATGTAAAGTCTGAATCATATTAGCCAAAGTTTTTGATTTAAATGAATGTTAGAATCTAATTTTCTCTCCTCTTGATTTCTAACATCAAGATTATTTGAATGCTATTTGAATACAAGTGTTATATATTACATAGATCTATATAGTAGTATGAACAGTTTTTTAAAAAAAAAGTTTATTTTAGTTTATATGATGCTGTTTTACCAAATGTGTAGTTTTGTCTTGATAGATAATTGAATTGAAAACTGTTAACCTCAGTTAAATATAACTAGTATTAAATTGATAAGGTGGTAGCTGAGGTACTGCTGCTTAAAGTAGGGGGTTAACTTGAGTAGTAAATACTACTCTAAGTTGGAGTTTTCAACTCCAGGCTGGATGCAAGGTTTAATCCTTACATTATTTTCACTTGTTCATTGTTATATGTATATAGTTTTGACATCCACAATATATTTTGTATACTCATTATCACTACAAACAAAATTGAATCCTATACAAAATCCCATAAGAGATTTAATAAATACAGCTATATTTAAAGGTACACCTAAAAGAGGAGATGTAACATTATTTATCTTGTTATTTGTTATTTCGATCATAAGATTCTTGAGTTTTAAAAATGCCAAATGACATCTTTAAAATGAATTTCTTTAAACATTAATGGATTGAATAATCCGTGTAAAAGGGCAAGCCTAATAAGATACATTAATTTACACAAGGCCAATCTAGTCTTCCTGCAAGAAACCCATCTCTTGAAAAAAAGATATTGATAAACTAGCCACTAATAAGTATACAGTATTGGTTAGTTCAGAGCACACTCAGAAAAAAGAGGAGTGGCTATTTTATGGAATAAAAGTATGCCCATTCCTAAAACCATTAAGTCTTTTCAGGATGACAAAGGAATGTTTTGTATGGTTACAATACAAATTAATGGGAAGACTTACACTTTAATTAATGTATATTGGATACCTGGAATTGGTATTAATACAGTGAAACATCATATTGATAAGATCATATCATTCTCTATAGGGATATTATTTTAGCTGGTGATTTTAATTGTATACTACATGAAAGTGATACTACCACTATAAGGAAAAGAAGAATTACATCTAATGCAAAACATTTAAATGATTTTGCTAATTCTTATCATTTGAATGATATTAATAATCAGATAGATTCAAAATCATTACCATACACCTTTTTTCTAACAGATACAAAACTTATTCAAAAATAGATAGGGTCTTTATTTCTAACCAGATGGTAACAGATTTAATTAATTCCAAAATCATTTCATGTCCTATATCTGATCATAACTCAATTGTTTTTGAATTCATGATAAAAAATACTCATAATGTTCAGATCAAAAGGATACCAGCATACTTAACTCAGCTAAAAGACTATAAAGAATATATACTTTCAGAAGTACAACATTTTCTAGACATAAATAATACTCCTGAAGTCTCCATTGTCTATGTTTGGGATGCCTTAAAATCATATCTATATGGACAAAGTATCAGATGGTATAATAATAAAAGGAAATCTTGGGATAAGGAATTGTTAGATATTCAAAGTAAATTAGACTCTTATAAACATAATAATAAAGAAAATATTATGGACAAGAAAGTTATTGAAGAAATAAACAAACTAAATGAGAAATACAAAGAAATTTTAACTCATAAAGTTAAAATAACTTTAGAGAAATACAAGTTTTTGTCTTATTCAATAAGCCCCAAATACTTACATAGACTTAAAAATAAAATAAAAAGATTGACTAAACAAAACCATATCAAAGAAATCTTTTCTCTAAGGAAAAAGAAGAATGTTTCCAGTATACCAGAAATACTGGATGAATTTAGAAATCACTTTCACAAGATTAACCATAACAATATTAACATGGAACCTAAAGATAAAATAAAGGAGTTTATAACCACAAACATGAATAAAAAGCTTAATAAACAACAGATTAAACTATTGGACAAGAGTATTTCATATACAGAAGTTATTACACAAATAAATAAGCTTAAATCAAACAAAGCACCGGGTAATGATGGTATTATACCAGAGATATATAAAATCCTTTCTAAAACTACATACTCATTAATACATAAGGTTTTTATTTTGGCCCAAACTGAGTTAATAACCCCCCCATCTTGGCAATATACATTTATTTCACCAATTTTAAAACCTAATAAAGATCCAACTAGATGTTCTTCATATCGACCCATCTCATTACTTAATGTTGATTATAAAATGTTTATGAGTATTTTTGCTGATAGATTGAAGACAATCATCCCGCATTATAGATATAGATCAGACGGGCTTCATTGTAAATAGAAATACTTTTGATAATATAAGAAGAACTTTAACATTAATTGATTTTGCAAATAGGAAAAGAAAGATTTAACACTTATTAGTCTTGATATAGGTTCAGCATTTGATTCAGTAAGTTGGGACTATCTGTTTACCTTACTGAAATGCACAAACTTCTCTGATGCATTTGTAAATTTAATTGAGCATTTATACAAAGGAACGCTGGCTTATATTAAGGTAGGAACATATGTTTCACAAAAAATACCCATTCTTAAAGGTACAAAGCAAGGATGTCCACTTTCTCCACTATTATTCACTTTAGTAATGGAGCCTTGGGCTAATTTGATTAGAAACAGTACTGACATAGAGGGTTTTGAAATAGACAAAAATACAACATCAAAAATTCAACTTTTTGCATATGATGTTCTAATTACATCAGCAGGATCTAATTCTTCTATGCAGTCTTTATTTGATACAATGATGAATTTTAAAAGTATTTCTGGTTTAATATTCAATGAAGAAAAAACTAAAATACTACCTATATATACACGAAAAAATATTCTCATTAGTGATTTTACTAAATATGTACCCAATTCAGGTCAGGTAACTTATTTAGGTATAATACTATCTAAAGATATTAAATCTATTATATATAATAACTATAATACCTGTTTTCTTAATATACAAAATATTTTTAATACCTGGAATAATATGTTTTTTACTATGGAGGAGAGACTTACAATTATTAAAATGATAATATTCCCCAAGATTTTATACTTAATACAATCAATAATACTTTCACCTACAAAAATAATTATCAAGAAACTGAATACACTAATGTTAAATTTCTTATGGGCACCTAATATACCTAGGATTGCATTAAAGAAACATACTAATAGCTGGTCTCAAGGGGGTATTTCTTTTCCAGACTTTAATTTATATATTATCTCTTCTATTATAAAAGTTATTACTTTATTAATAGATCAGTCATATATCGCAAAATGGAAAGATTATTGGGAGCTAATTAGTATGCACTTCATGAAAATCTCCTTAACACATAAAAATATGATTGTAAATAACTCCATGTTGTGGTTGCTAAAGGAATTTTGTACTTCACCTATTACACCTAAACATATGGTTTGTTACCCATTAAATATTATTATTAGTTATCGTAACTTTATATTCATGCACCCTAAGTATAGGGAATGGAATTTTATTGTATTCCCTATAATGTATACTCAGGGTATGCTTATGTCATCTACTTCTGAAGGAGCTCATTTAGCTATAGATAATGATCTAAAGTACTGGTATCAGCTGATATCTGATAATAAAGTTAAAAATCTAGATTTCTTAAAACAAGAATTTGATCTAAGAGAAACTTGCTGGTTAGAGGTTCAGATCTTTAGACAACATCTCATTGATAGAATAGATCTAATGTCTATAACAGTTAAAGAATCTATTCCAAAACTGATTGATTACTTGATATTAAATTTACAGCATAAAGTTTCTGATAAAGGTAAACTTTCATATATACATAAAATTATCAGACAAGAAACTTTTACAGTGTAGATTCATACTGGAATTATTTCACCTCTATTAATGGGGACCCACCAACTCAACAAGATAAACAATATATATTGGAATCTGCTTATAGAACTACATCTTCCATTGTCTGGAGACTTTATACATGGACATTTTACATAGATCTTTTATACACCTTTGATGATGAATAAAATAAATAATAAAGATAATCTATGTAAGAGATGTAATGTAGAAATTAATGCTGACTGGGCTCATATGTTTTATGACTGTATGAAGTTGAAAGAATACTGGAAGTCAATTAATTAATTTTGCAGGCTCTTTTTACAGATAATTTCATTATTTCTAAGTCTCTTATATTATTCAACACACCTGTACCTCAATGTGTTAAAAAGATTAAGCTTCCCTTGTTATGGTCTATCCTAGCAGTGGCCAGGAAAATAATAACTAGAAATTGGATTTCAGATACACCTCCTTCGTTCAATGAATTTAAAAATGTTATGAATATAATGTGCCATATGGAAATAAGCACAATTAGAATGAGAACAACTAGAAAAACATCATATTATATTGTATGGGATAATTTACAAAATTTGTTAAAAAAATTCTAATTTCAATAGCATGGTATTTTAGTTTAATTAATTGATCTAATTGTAGTGGATGTCTTTGTAAATACTTTAGTTGTTTTGTTGAATATTATAATAATACCTATTTTTAATTACTTGTATAAAATTGTTATGATATTTCTCTTATATGTTAAAACAATAAACCTGTTTTGAAAAAAAAAACTAATTGTAGATGTGTAAATGCCATATTCCCCACTGTACAGATGTACAGCCATACTGGAGTTGGTATATATAGTTGGATATGGATGTTTTGGGCACAGCCACCCTCATTGGAGTTATTGTTGTGTATATCCCTCCGCTTAGTCTGCTGTAATACTGTGCAGTTTATGTTAACAGGTTAAGTAGCTGTAAATCACACTATGTGTGATTCTACGCCACCCCAAACCCTCCAAAGTGGAGGGCTGTGCCACCCACACCAGCACACCTATGTATACCAACTCCAGGATTGACATACATTGGGAAGAGGACATATACCCTGCCAGTACTATCGTCAATGACATTAAACTGGCAGACTGATTATTTACTGATGTGATGTTTTGCCTATTTTGTCTTGGTGGAATTATATAGGCCAAAATGAGTTCACTGCAAAATTAAGTACAGTATTCTCTGTGTATTGCATAAACACCAAAGTCTGTGTATGTGTGTGTGTGTGTGTGTGTGTGTGTGTGTGTGTGTGTGTGTGTGTGTGTGTGTGTGTGTGTGTTATTCACAAACATTTGGTGTGTGCCACCCAGTACACTTACCATTGTCCACTGTAGAAGAACTTCTGACATCAGCCACCATGCACTCACCTGTATACACCCCTCAGACCTATCAGCCATGTGGCAGATGCAGTAACTGTTATACAGACCTGTTACTTGTGTGCAACTGTATCGAGGATATGACACAGTCACTGTGTCACCACAGTGCCATACCCCTTGTAGGAAACAACAGCAGACCAACATCCTGCTGACACATAGACACCTACAACACAAATTGAATACATTATGAAGACCACAATCAGTCAGTGTTAATAACAGCTATAATGCATCATGGCAAACATGACATCAACAGTACAAACCCACAATACTAGAGATTATGTACATCTGTTCATTACTACACTGGAGCAACAGACTATGTTATCTGACATATGCATGATGATACTTTACAGATGAAGATGGATAAGCAACAGTGGTCTGCTAATGTGCCACGGGGCCTTATCTGCATGCTCCTTGTCCATTGTGTGGGTAGCACCCACCTCCACAATGCTATCTTCAGGTTCCTGGCTTGGCTAGTGAGCGGGTGGCTCAAGGCTGATGAGGAGCTCCTTAGCATGTGTCAGTGGGGACTGGATGGCATCCCCCTACTTGTGGCTAGCTTGTCCCTCCTAACTGCAGCAGCATGCTGACAGGCATGGCGGATGATATTAGTGCAACGTTGTCACACCTGCTCATAACTGCAGTTATACAGGCCGACAACATTTACCCTGTGGATGAGCTTGTTCCACAGGACAGTCCTCTCTTGCAGATCATGGGCCCTGCATGCAATGAGGGTTCTGTGATGTAGTACAATGAAGTTTATGATAATATAATTCTCCTGGGGAGTATACACAGGGATATATTCACAGGACATGGTACCTGGAAGACATAAACAGGAAAAAAAGTCAGAGGACCTCATACTGCAAGGATATTTTCCAGAAGACATCCTTGCAGTATGAGGTCCATAGTTGCATAGCAAACAGAACACATGAATATATGGAACCACAGTGGCCATTACAATGGCATGCAGGTTACATTGATAGCAACAGACCACCAATGATAGTATTTCAACATGGAACATTAATAGAAACACATTTCAATATTTATTGAACAATAGGACATATATCCCAACAGTAGGTTTCATGTAAACATACCCATTGATTTGTGTATTTAGATTATTGTTGCAGATATGATGGGGGGATGTCAATTAACAACTTATATATCCTTGTAGTACTCACAACTTTAATGATTATTGCTCTAATCATTAAGGTACAGGTATTATTACAATACCCTATAGCCTTGGTTTGGGCAGTGGTATGCTTGTACATGGAGTATACCTCACATGTCTTATAGCTAAATTCTACATCTCTTACCGTGTAGACCTGTGGAGGGAATGTTTAACACTACCTGACTGTTTCTACACATATTCCCAGATTCTAAGTTAATATTATGCACATGCCTCTCAATCTCTTAATGCCCACACTCTGGACAAAGCTTAACAACATGGGGGTACACACAGGGACATATTTTGAATATTCCTCTCATAAACCTGGAGAGTTGCTAGAGTGACAGGATTTGTTTTAATATACATTTTCTGAAGGTTTTGAGGTCTGAAAATCAATTATGTCATTATTTAGTAACTACAATTCTGAGATCTTCCCACTGATTTGCCAGGAGGACAGAGCAACAGGCAGAAAATATGAGCCAATTAACTGGACATTCTGAAAACATCTGTACAGTTGAGTGGTATGATTATGCATACAGCTTACTACCACTCCCAGGATTCGAACCATGGCTGTGTCTGCTAAAAACACAGTATCTTTAAGCTTCAGCAGAGTGTGCTATTTGAACATTGCTGGTTATTGATTCAGTATTTTTGTCTAAGTCTCTCTTGGTCGTACAATCTGATCTTGTACTTACAACAGTCTTATACAAATATTCCTAGCCTTTTTTTTAATGTAGCAAGTGTGTGCAACAGTGGTTAACACAACATTACTATTCAGAGAATGCAACAATAAATGCCATACAATACCAGAGCAAACACAACCAGTCCTGGATTTAGAGCTTTATTGCCAGGCAGTTACAGTTTTATTTAAATATGACATATATGGGACTATTACTGTCATATTGTTTGGTTTATATAGTACAACCTATACACAGTTGTTATACTGCCAGGTGACTTTCTACTACTTTATATTTATTTGGTGTGACTACTACAAGCAGAATTGTTATTCACCAGCTTTGCGATGCAGCCTTTGCAGCCTAGTAGCATGGGCTTCCTAATTCACAGCCCACTCATCTGCAGCTGTAAGGGAAATAGGGAAATATTTAGGCATACCTATCCATCATATACGCAGGCTGGACATTTGTAAACAGTTATTGGTATGAGTACTTACAAACTGATTGGACATAACCCCTCTGCCTTGCTTCTTGGACCCACTCATCCAAGAGCTCCCTCTTTCTCTGCTACAAGTCGGCATAGTGGTGCTGGGAATGCTCACCAGTCTGAGGGTTACCAGTGGCTCTGGTGAGATTATTTGTGAGATGGTCCCAGGCTTCTGCTTTGTATTGGGAGCCTTGGTACTGGCCCTGCAGCAGTCTCTCATCATTGTTTTGTACCAGGAGTACTAGGGTCATAGGTTCATAGGTAGGCACTAGGTTATCGGCCCTAGGGCCCATACAAGCCTAGCCAAAAAATGTACCCTGGCTTTTGCCACCCAAGAAAATGATTTTCCTGTGCCCCTGTCTAGCAGAGCCACAGAAGTGATCCCCGGGGTGAATTTCCCATTTCTCATCCAATCATCAAGATTTTTCTTGAAGAGTACTAATGAGGAGCTCTGTTTGACATCGATAGGTAGTCTGTTCCAGAGTATGGGAAGTCTCTGGGACAGGAATCTATCCCTCCAGCATGTTCTGTTTATTGTGGTGACAAGGTTAAGGTCCCTAGAGCGTGTAGCTCAGAGGGATTGGGATTTCTTTAAGTGGAGCATGTCCAACAGCTCTGGGTTTGACATAGCTTTGTATGTTAGGCAGAGATCGCCCCTGAGTAGGCGATATGCGATGGAGTAAAGCTGTAGCTTTTTGAGATGGTCTGCATAGGGTATCTGTTTGAGGCCAGTAATCCTCTTTGTGAGGTATTTCTGTGGTCTTTCCAGTTGTTGTAGATGTCTTGTGAGGTACATACCAAAAGGGGCTTTGTACTCTATAATGGGTCTAATGAGTGATGAGTAGAGGGGAACAATGACCTCTTTTTTTCTGGATGAGAATCCTTTTGTGATGAGATGAGCCACATATAAGGATTTCCTGACCACTGTGGCGATGTGATTATCAAAGGAGAGACTACTGTCCACCTGTGTCCCAAGGTCTCTTATCACATTTTTGGCATTAAGTAGGCTACCAGCTATGTGGTAGTTCATGGGTACAGTGTTTTTACCAAAGGGGATGACAATACATTTTTTGGCATTGAGCTTCAGGCCATGGCTTTGACACCAGGTATCTGTCTCAGTGAGGCCCTTTTGTAGTTTGTCCACATCATTAGGAGTTTCGATTATGGCTCCTAGTTTGCAGTCATCTGCTAACTTTGTTAGCCAAAGACATTCTGTGTTGGCCTGCACTTCAGAGAAGTAGATACCGAACAGGAGAGGACCCAGGACTGAACCCTGTGGTACTCCACTTGTCACTGGTCTGATGTCGGATTTGGAATCTGCTACTTTCACAGTGTGGGTTCTGTCCATGAGCCAATTGGCAACCCATCTTGTGACATAGGGATTTATACCTAGTTTAGTGAGCTTATCATGACCTTGGACTCCTGTATGCCCCAGCGCTGTGCATGGAAGCACATGCCTTCACCATCTCCTGCCATACTGCCTACAGTGGGAAGCTGCAAACAGTTATGACCTGTATTCCCACCTGTGGGGTTTAAATACAGCCAATTTCCTGCCCTTTGTCATGATTGGATGGTTTTTAATATGCTGAGCTAACCTAAGCTATGGGCAAACCTGCTTAGCTAAGGTTGGCAGTGCTTAAAGGGACAGGTTCAGCACTGCTTACCGATGGGCAAATCCACTTAGCTAGGCTACTCATTGCTTAGCAGTCATATTTACACAATGGTTACACCTGGTAAGCAGAGCTGTGCAATGCTTAGCATTGCTTATTTTTCATTTTATAGGCTATCTGTATGGCATTGATTCATCATCCATTACATATTATAGATTTGTTTACTGTCCCTGAAATCCCCCAATGTGCTTTTATTACATTTCTTCTTGTGTGACTATACTGTATGGGTCACTTGTGTTTATATGGGGGTTTCACAACTTTATTAAACTGACACCTCACATCTGGACCTTATATTTAGTAGCTAATTATAAAAATAAATGTTTATGTACTGCTTTCACATGTAAAATGCAAATTGGTTATAGTAGGGATCAAATCTGGAATGGCTGTTTGCAAACTGTATGCTCTAACCACTGCACTGTTGAAATACTGCTTATGCTGGATGTCTTTTGCTATTTAACTTCTTGTGCTGTTTAAGCTGGGCTAAGCATAGCTAAGTAACAGGCACACCTGTGCAGCTAAACTTTATCCACTTTATAAAAAAAATATTTGTTGTGTTATTTTATTTGTACCCTTCAGAATATCCCTGCTAATGCTGAACCTGTTATTCTATCAACTTTCTGCTTTGTGGCATGATTGTCCCTTTTGGCTTTGTCCACATTCCTTACTCTGACAGGTTGGGAGGTGTGCACTATGTGCTTATGCTGCATCTGTTATTCTGTCAACATTTGTCTTGGTAGGGACGAGTGTCCCTTATGACTTTGACCCAGATTATTTATCCTGATGCGTTGGGGGTGTTACAAGCGTTCTCACTTATTTTAAATTTCCGAAAGGCAATTCTTGAGTGCAGGGGGTGTGTATATTGTGAGAACTCTGCTCTCACACACACTCCCTGCGCTCATGGCAGTGCGCCTTCATACATATCCATGGCGTGCTGCTGTGCTGAACAGGAATGGTCCCTGCCATGCAGGAATAAGTTATTCCTGCATGTCTCCTTGCTGAATCCCAGGGAAGAAGTCAAATTATTCCCATCTTCAACTCCAATATAAAATCAACCCCAATAAATTTTGTCACTCTATATCTTATCTTCTTAACCCTGGAACAACTAGAGACCACACCCTATCACCTGATATCCCTGTCACAAATAACCAAAAACTTTAACAAGCACTTTATAAAATCAATATCAGACCTACTAACTAACACAGTAAATGCTGGACGCCCCCACCCTTCAGACTATTCAGTTACCAACCCCAGACCATCAACTATTTCTAACCCTGTCATTACTAACCCCCTACTCAACAACATGTCACACAAACCCCATTCTCACTTCAGCCCATACCTACTAACACCATTAAGAAATGGCTACATTAACTAAAAGCCTGCTCTACCTCAGCTGATAATCTTCCACCATACTACCAAAAAATGGCTGCTAATTCAATTGCCTACCCAATCAGTATCCTTATAAATAGGTCTTTATCTGAATCAGTAGAACCTACCATATGGAAACAATTTCACATCAACCCCATCCACAAAGGAGGCAACTATTTTCATCTATCCACTTTCCGTCCTATATTCATCCTGTCACCCATATCCAGAATTCTCAAGAGGGGTATCCATCAGCAGGTAATGCAATATCTATTGCAAAACAATCTTTTATCCAAAACCCAACATGGCTTCTGACCTAGCCACAACACAGCTACAGCCATATTATCTTTTACAGACACCATAAACAAGGCCAGAGATGCAGGATACTATACAGCCTCCGTATTCCTTGATCTCTCCAAGGCCTTTGACACAGTGTCTCATCCCTTACTATTAAACATACTGTCTAACTTAGGCTTCTCACATAACACAGTAAAATAAAGCAATGAAATGGTCCAATGAAGTCTCAACCTTTCTCCACAACCCTACTGGAGTTTCTCAAGGGTCCATCCTAGGACCCCTACTCTTGAACATTTTCACAAACAACCTTCACACTGCCTCTCACTCTGGGACCCTCATTCAATACGCTGATGATTCTGCCATAATCTGTACTGCTCAATCACTACCAAAACTACTTTCAAAAACTCAGCAGTCCTTTGCTGCAGTCGAATTCTGGCTAAGAAATGCCCACCTCTTTCTTCATCCAAAGAAGACAAAACTAGTACTCTTTCATCCCCAAAATACCTACCCTGTCACTGATCATTTCAACATCCTTGCATCTGACAACACTGTCATAGAAATAGTGCAGGAAACCAAACTTCTAAGAGCTATCATTGACAATAAACTTTCATTAGACCCCCATATACAGCAAAATATAAAGAAAACTCATCCAAAACTGGGACTTTTATTTAGAAACAAACATTTCTTTACTGCAGCAATCAAAACTACCCTTCCAAAAATATTTTTACTTCCCTCCCTTCTTTATGGTGCCCCTATCCTAACTAACTTTCAAACTTCTACCATAAACAAGATGGAGTGGTGCTACAACAAAGTTGCAAAGTTTGCCACAAAGTCTAAATATCACACACACCACTGTATACCACTCCTAGAAGTAAACTGTCTCAAACTCCCCAAACAACTTGCTTTTATTCAGCTATCCACCTTGCACAACCTTATTTTCAAGCCTACTGCCTGTCCTGCACTAACCAGTCTAGTCACACCTTACACAGCAAATAGATCCCTACAATCAGAAGACAAAAATCACTTAGCTATTGTAAAACCCACAAGAAAACCAGGTAACTCACTGTATTCATACTCTATCTCTATACTTTGAAATTCACTACCTCTAGCTACCAGGTCTATGCCTGACCTAACCCAATTTAAAGCCTCTTTAAAAAATCATCTCTAATAGACATGGCTCTGCTCCTGCATAAAGCCTGCCTGATGCTCAGCACTTCCTCTTCTTCCATACTAGCCTCATCTTCCTCTTCTGTCACATTTCAATCATTCACAATCTGCAAGATCCTAAGGCTCTTGTAACTCCTTCTCTGTTTCTATGCCATATCCTTAAGCTACTGATCAGGCTGTATTGCTTCTATTCTTTTTAACTGTCTCACTATCTTTCTGTATCACTAACTTTCTGGCTATTATTTTCCAAACTGAAACAAACATATTTATTTATTTATTTATTTATTTATTCATGTACTATAGCAGTCAATGTCCTATATTGTTCTACCTAAAGAAGAACCTACATACTATTTTTTGGGCACTACATCATGTGTAGTGATAGTGACTATTATTGTCTATAATGTCTTAAATCTATAGAATCATCTAGATGTTTAGTACATATTGTAACATCTTGTAACATAGTTTGTTCTTTTAACTTATTTTGTATAGTATTTCTAATGTGATTTGTACTGTACTGGATTTTACTGTATTTTTATTGTACTGTATGTGGAGCTTTTCTCCACAGGCCTCTGCTGAAAATGGGTTCTGTAGACCAAGTCAGATCACCTGGGTAAACAAATGTCAAATAAATAAATAATAAATAAATATTATGACAACTCATTTTAACTGACAACTGTTATCTTTAGTATGTGATCCATGTTGGTCACCACCACACCAAAAATTGAATAGACTAGTTAGTATGTGATATTTAGAATCTAAATATAAGAAAACTAGTTTATGAGAAAAGAGAATAAGAAGAGCTTTTGGAGGGAAAAATGGAAAATGTGTGGGTGACCTGGAAAGAAAAGGGGAAGAATTAGAAGAAAACATGGAAGGAATGGTAAAATGAAGGAAGGCTGCTGTCTCAATAAGTTATTATAGGTAAAGAAATCTGATATATTACAGCAGGAAATGTTTTACTATCTGTCTTAAAAATGCATGCTTTCAAAACCCCACCCCAGTTCTATTAAGTATTTATGTGTTTATTTATTTTGCATTGTTTAATCAGAATATAACACTAATCTCAACACACCATTTGAGTATAAGCACATTTAGGTATAGAAAACAACAAAAGTTTGTGTTTGAAATGCACTGTATGAATACAGATTAAACACATAAAAATTATTTTATATACAATATTTAAACAAACATGTATGTATGATGTTAACCATGAAGCATCTTCCTACAATAGATCTCAGAGGACTTAATAAATATTCTGAGGAATAAGAAGAGAAAGGTTCTATAAGGTGTCAGATGCCTGAAATTCTTATACAAGTACCCTTTGTCTGATCCAGCAGTGATTTCTGTGTCTGCTGATAAACTGCCTAGACTGTTGCCCTCTTCCAAGCTTCTTTCCTTGGGTAAGGACCATAGAGCTATGGAGAGGAAAATATACACGTCTGCTACTTTAACATTTAGAGCTATGACTTGCCAGATCTATACGAGAAGGTATACAAACCAGGCTACTTCTGGTTAGGGCTGTAATCCGGTACTTGATAATGAACCAGTTCCAAAAGTTTTCCTGCTGCTGTCCAAGACTGGTAGCATTATTAACAACACTTTTACAAGAAAAATGTTTTGTCGTTGAACACTTTACACCCACCTATGTTTGCTCTGCAGCTTATGGGAGCTCTCATATTGCTTATTTATTGAACCACAGTTTTACCAGAGGAGATGTTTCAAGTCTTTTGATTGTGAGCCGCACTTTTGCCTTAAGAAACAGAAGCCATTTTATTTGCACAGCAACTGATGTTTCCTTATCCGTGTCTTGAACAAAACAAGTGCGCAGCAGCCAGAAGTTATTGAATTTTATGGAAACAATTACTTTGAATGTTCTGATGAATTCAGCTTGTGGTTGATGATGAAAGCGCTTAACTGTTGTGGTTTCCCAAATAAAAGTTTTTGAGTACAGTACTGTCAGCGATTTTTTTGATTTTTGATAAGGTATACTTTGACTCTTTGTTATCAGACTGGGCAGATTGTTTCTAATATGCCTGACTCTGAGGGTAAGGCCTCACTTCTCTCCTTTCTAGGTTCCACTTCTCAAGTTGCCCATCACTCTATAAAATGCAGCTATGATGCAGCTGATACCTCCTCTAGGTCTGCTGCTTCTGGCTCTGATGAGGTGCTAGTCCAGCCTTCACCTTCAAGCCATGCCAGATGATATAAAATAAAAACTTCTGGATGCTCTACTGAATAATCAAAATTTGTTTGGCGCTGCTGTGGCAGAGCTTGTTAAGACTTTGCAGGATCAAGGTAAGATCATGAAAGATTTGAAGCATGTATTCCCAGGTTTCAAAGGAACTATCCTAGTAAGACTGCATTTTTGGGTAGACTCGCCAGACAGTCTTCAAAGGGTAAGAAGGCTCCTAGGCATGTTATTTTTTTTCCTGATAAGCCTACTCAGATGCACAGGCCACCAAAACAGTTATTTCCTGATAAGCCTGCAGCCATTTGGCTTTCTTTCCTTCCTTCCTCTTGGCCTGCTTCCCTTGAGCCTCAGGCTTTCCCTCTCTCTCCCAATTTTGGCAAAAGATCACCACTCTTGGGTTCTATCCATTATCTGGCAGGGTTTCTCCATGGCCCTCCTTCTTTGGTATCCCTCAATCTCCTACAGAACAGCTTCCTCATTTCCCTGGGTATTGCAGGGTCTGTTAGACCAGGGTATTATTCGAGCAGTTCTGCACACCAAGAGAGGTTTAGGGTTTTATTCCAGGATGTTTCTGGTTCCCAGGAAAGAGAGGTCTTGGATACTTGTCCCAGATCTTTCCTTTCTGAACACTTTTTTCATAGTGCCATCTTTCCGAATAATTTCTCTTTAGACTCTGTTTTGTTTGTTGTTTCCCCAGGCCTTTCTAGTTTCCATGGATCTATAGGATACCTACCTTCATATTCCTACCTACCATCTGTTCAGGAAATGTTTGCATTTCCCTGATTCTTCCTCTCATTTTTCATTCACTGCTTTCCCCTTTGGGCTTTCAACAGCCTCAAGGGTATTCACCAAATGCCTAGCTCCAGCAGTCACCTTTTGCAGGCTTCAGGACATTTATATATTTCTCTATCTTGATGATCTCTTGCTTCAGGTCCCATCCATACGTAAGCTGGTGTGTAATCTTAATTCTACCCAGCTTCTGCTGCACAGCCTAGTATTCACCATCAACCTTCAGAAGTCAGTGTTGAATACATCTCAGGATTACATTTTTCAAGGTTGCAGAATCAAAACTGTCCCAATGATAGGTTCTCTTCCTGCCGCCAAGACTTTGAACTTAATGATTTTGTTTCCTGCTTCCCCTGTCCCCTGTCCTCTGTTCTAACCAGGGAGTTTCTTGGGGCTCTGGGATTCATGGCCTCTGCTATCCCCATGCTTCCCTGGGCCAGACTTCATATGAAGGAGTTTCAATGGTACCTAAGATCAGTGTGGCTTCAACACTGCCACCCACTAGACTTTCTAGTTCCCTTCTCCCTTGTCTCAAACTGGAATTTCACTGGTGGGTTTAACAGATATCTTTCAATTCAAGTGTTCCTTTCCAACCTGCTCCACTGTCCCAGGAACTCTTCACAGATGCTTCAGAGATAAAGTGGGGAACTGCTTCAGGAACTGTGAATTTGTAGTGCCTTTGGGCACCTCGGAAGTGGGTAGATCACATCAATGTCAAGGAAATGAGAGGTCTCATTTTAACCATTCAAGCTTTCCACTTGCTCTGGGTGCCAGGTCTCTTGAAGGTTTATACAGACAACACCACAGTCCGGTGGTACATCAACAAACAATGGGGCACAAGGTGTTACCTTTTCTGCAGGTTAGTCCTTTAGGCATGGGAAATAGCCATCAATCTGCATGTCACCCTATAGGCAGTATATATACCTTCACAGTGCACTCTTTTTTTTTTTTTTAACAATAAACATATTTATTAAATTATCACTTATAGCTCATGCAAATCCTGCCTTCTTTTAAACCTCATTCCTCCACCAACATGTTATTCTTCATGTATTGTTCCCACAATTTCTATTTTTTCCTATGTAATTTGCTCCTACCCTTTACTAAAGATCCCATTTCCAGTTGTTTTATCTCATTGTTATATTCACTACTTCTAGTACAGTCAGTTTAATCTTTGATTTCCATTTTCTAGTAATTACTTTTTTGGCAATTAGATTTTTTGATAAATGTGGATTGGAGCTTTCGGAAAAGGTTATATTTTACAATGAAAAATACAGTAATACTCTGTGCCACGAGGTTGAAAATTTACATCATAGAATGAACAAAATTGATAGCAGGTGTAACGGGTTATATATGAAAAAGAAAGTTAGATAGAGACCTTAAACAATACGCTGGAAAGGTTGTTTATCCCACTCACAACTTACTTCTTCTCAACAGCATGGTGACCGAGGTAGGGGCTATAATAGATTGATGCTTGGGAGGAAGGAGCTTATCATAATTCACACCATGAAAGTTACTATAGGACTGATGGGCAGGATTTTTGGGATTACACATGCTCGGGGAAACTATCAAATTGTAATCTTTAGAAAGGACACCAATATATAGACATAATGATACATCAAGGGCGGGGATGGGCTTAACCAGAGAGGGATGTGTACAGAAAATATCCACGTATGGTAATTCTGTAGTGAACACTTTTGATGTCTTTATTATATACAATTATACCAACAGGAAGATAACCAACAATTATTTTAAGTTATTTTTAAAGAGATTCAAATGTGTGCCTACGAGAAAGGTTGACATATCAGAGAGTTTGATAGAATTTACATTATACACAAGAAAGTTCAGTTTTAACATTTTATTTTTAGATGAGAACAAACATGGGTACAAGTATCCCACAGGGAATAGTCAACAAGTTAGGAAGATAAGTACTTTTACCCTACCCCCTGCATTCTTTAGTCAATGTTTTTGAAAGGGCAATTATGGAAGACATGGATGCATTCAGGCAAAAGGAAAATGTGGTCCAATTTATCTAAGGAAAAGGCCAGAATGATGTTATGCCCAATCCTACTATTCATATCATGAAGCCAGATAAGGGAGGGGGTATTGTTATTTACAATAGTGTTAACTATTCTGATAGTATGCAAAAATTTTATTTGATATCAATACTTAACGCCTCAGATTTGAAGAATCAAATCAATATAGCGTACTGTAGAACTGATTCCAATTTGGATAAATATTTGTTGAATCAAAGCATCAAACCTGATGTATATGATTTTTTCATTAATAGCAATCCTGTCATTCCTTCCATATCTGTCATTCCCAAGATCCATAAGGATATTTCTAATCCACCATTGAGGCTGATAGTTTCAGTCAGGGTTCCAAAACCCATCCCCTGGCAGTCTATGTGGATAAATGGGTGAAACGTGGTTGGCAAGGTACTCCATTTATTGAAGGATTCTTGGGAATTTCTGGGACATTTTAAGAAGGAAATCTGGTCTAAGGAACTTAGTTTTGCAACAACTAATGGGAAGGATTTGTTCTCAGTTATACCAAAAGATATTGGTTTGGAATTTTTTGAGGAGATGTTGTTCCTCCATTCTTCTCTACCTAATGAACAAATCACCTTTTTGGTGGAGTTAATGGCCCTTATTTTGGAAAACAATTTCGTATTTTTGAGGGGGAATATTTTCAACAGATAAATGGGGTTGGCATGGTTGCAGCATGTGCCCCTGTTTATGCCAACCTGGTCCTCCTAAGATGGGAACATAAATATGTCTTCAACAGTTGTTACACAAACAACCTACATTTATATTTGCAGTACTTAGATGATATTTTTATCTTGTGGAAAGGTACCAGTGAAAGGTTGGATGAATCTGTAAACTACATCAATGGGACTACGCACTATTTTAAATTTACCTATCATAGTCACCCTTCACAAATTAGATATCGTGACACCTTGGTTTCTCATGATACAGATGGCTTTAAGTCAAACATCTACTGTAAGGACGCTTTCTGTAACTCATATTTATATTATACTAGTTGTCACACTTAAACACTAAAGAAGAGTTTGATCAAGGGACAAACAATTTGTGTGGAGAGGATGACTTCAAAGTTTCAGGATGTGACTACAGAACTGGTTTCTCTAGTGCATATGTTTTATGCCAGGGGCTTTCCAAAAAGCTTTGTGGATAGTATAATAGGTGAAGTACACTAGGGTTGGAACAATAAATGCAAACCCCTTTTGGGTACTGGTGTGGCAAGCATGGTTAATTTAAGTGGTACATCAAAATTTGAGAAAGCATGTGTTGTGCAATACAATCCACACTGTAATGATGTCAAAAATATAATCCAGAAAAATTGGTGTATGGTTGTTGTCTTTCAGCTTTTCCCAGTTAGGGGTTGCCACAGCGGAACTCCGGTCTGCTAATGATTGGCAGTAGATTTTCACGAATGCCGAGGTGCCAGCTCGATGTTCAACCTTCAACGAAGGCACGTCCATTTACGCATGTCTTTCGAATGGCCACCCAACCGTGGGGAGGACATGCAGACTCCACACAGAAGGCACTCCCCGCACTCCAGCCAAGAATCAAACAGGAGAACCTCTTGCTGTGAGGCAACAATGCTACCGCTGCACCACCGCGGAAGTACATATTTAAAAGCAACTCTGATATTTATAATTTATTGGATGAAGAGTCAATTTTTGTGTTTAAAACTGGTGCTAATTTTAAGAAACATTTTGAGGGTAAATTTGGGAATAGTAAAATGGAGTAGGGTGCTGTCCCATGTTGCAACTGTAGACAATGTTCTTATATCCTAAAAGAAACTGAAGTTATTTTGAACAATGCTATGCAACCCTAGGTAACACTTGTTAAGGGTAACTGTAATACTAGTAAAATAGTGTACCTTGCTAAGTGTGAGAGCTGTTGTAATTTTTACATACTGTAGGTAAAACTGAAAGGGCATTAAGGACTAGAATTTAGAACACATCAATGATATAAAAAATGGTAAAGAGACAAATGCATTATACAAACATCCCACCAAATGTACTGATTTTACCTGTTGACCAGGTAGTCCTAGATCCGAAGGGGGGGCAGGTTTGGAAGAATGTTTTACATAACAAGGAACTTTGTTGGCAGCTCAGGTTAGCAGCCATGGTACCTCCTGCGCTAAATTATACAATTTCTATTGCTTTGGTTTTAAAGACATCTAACAAACTATCCCTAGGATTCAGCAAGCTCTGTATGGAGTGCAGGAATAGTGCAAGAGCTGCTGCAGACAATATGGCCAATGAGCAATCCAGGAATGAGCTCCCGGGATGTGCACAAGCACTCCTACACTATTCCTGCATGGACACCACTGCTATATGCTAATTACCCCATTTGTTGGTGAAAACTATGCAAATGAGGTGAATTAGCAATCCAGGAAGCAGGCGGGTGTCTGTGCAGGAATAGTGTAACCTGCAGAAATATATTTGGTTACTAACCGAATACATTTCTGCAAATTACAAAATGGAGGCATGACAGCTCCAAAGAAAGCATGTATTCAATGTGGTAGCCATGCAAATGGCCAAATATATGGCCACTGGCATGGGAAATAGTTGGAAAATTATAAAAAATAATATTTTTTTGGCCGATTTCGGCCATTTAAGCATAGGGCAGTGGTGCTCAAATGGGATCAACCCAAAAATAAGGGAAAAGTTGGAAATAAGCTTTTAAACCCAAATCAGCATTTTGCCATGATAGTCAGTGGCATGCATAAAACAACAATACCAGGGGATAGTGGTTGCTAAGGTTCAGTGTGT
This sequence comes from Protopterus annectens, assembly GCF_019279795.1. Taxonomy (NCBI): domain Eukaryota; kingdom Metazoa; phylum Chordata; order Ceratodontiformes; family Protopteridae; genus Protopterus; species Protopterus annectens. The sequence continues at coordinate 198,428,497 of NC_056742.1, forward strand.
GTGTGATAACTATGAATTAGCATTCTGTTTTATGCAAATGAGGGGATTGATACTGAATCACAGAATTCCTCTCAGTGTTAGCTTGCACTCAACTGTGTAGGTGTAGCAACACCATGGTATAAGTATAAGTGGTAAATGACCTCATAAGGAGGAGTGTCATGCTTACTGTAAGCTTATTGGAGCTCTGTGGCCCATGTTTGCCCTTAGCTAAACACAGCTAAAGAAGGGTGTGTGTCTGAGGCTGCCTAGCATTGTTTACAATGCCTAAATGGGTGTGCATGCCGCGCACTGGGTTTTAAACAAAAAAAAAAACAGGATATAGCAGCTCTGTTCACATCTGAGCACTGGGTATGCATGCCGCACCACTGGGTTTAAATGGGAAGGGAATGGGAAGGGAAAACAGCAGTAGGAAGGCAGTTGAGGAGAACCAGCATAGCTGGCAGGTGAACTGTATCAGGATCAGGCAATTACACAGGCAGCAGCCCAGCCCAGCACACTACTATAAACTATGCCAACACCTTTCACTCTGGTTTTTCCCACAAACTCTACACCACTGATGTACACAAATGGGGAAATTTTACCTGATAAAGCTAACAAAATGTTAGGGGCTGCTGTTGCTCTCATACATCAATATGTGGAAGAGACTGAGGCTGGTGACGATGTGAATGCTGATGGCCAACCCGCAGTGATGAGGAGGAGAAGAGTGTACAGACCCCGAGTAACCTTCCAGGGGATACATGAGCTGGAGATAGTGGAGCGCTATAGCGTGGACAGGGACATTCTACAGCAAATTGTTGAGCTGTGCCAGCCACGCCTCATACACAGAACCAACAGAGGAGAACCCATCCCAGTGGATACCAAGGTATGTGTAGGCTTAAGAATACTAGTCACAGGTACCTTCCAAAGGCCAACTGGGGATATCATGGGGATCTCGCAGGCATCAGCATCCAGGGTACTTCACCAGTTCCTGGATGCCATGTCAGCACATGCCAGTGAGCACATATATTTCCTCAACACCCGTGAGGCATTGGCCGGCAATATGCATCTCTTCCACCAAATAGCAGAATACTCTGAGATAGTGGGTGCTATAGACTGCACGTATATACACATCAAAGCACCACCCGGAGAGTGGGGTAGGGTCTACATAAACTGCAATGGCTTCCCCTCCATCAACTGCCAGGTCATGTGCAATGCCCAGGCATTATCTTGAATATGTGTGCTGGCAGCCCTGGAAGGTATCATGACTCCCACATCTGGCATATGACACAGCTGTATCAGAAATTTGCCAGTGAGGACATCCCATATGACCACCTGGTGGGGTATGCTGGTTATGCACTGGAGCCGTGGATGAGAACACTCATCAGAAATGCACACATACCCAAACAAGAACTCCATAATGAGGCACATGCACAAACCAGAATCATAACAGAGCATGTGTTTGAGATGCTCAAGTCAAGGTTCCTCTGCCTGAACATATTCGGTGGAGCCTTGCAGTACTCTCTAGCTACATGTACACAAATGTTCATTGTATGTTCCATGTTACACAATATGATCTTGTGGAAAATGCTGCAGCAGGAAAAGCACAGGGCAAGGCCACACAGCCCCCCACCATTACCAAGGCTATCACAGGCACAGAGATACTCTGGGGAGGAGCATCTGAGCCTACCCATGAAATACCAGTACAGTTATAGCAAATGTTTAAAGTCATCAGGCTTGCCCCCCCCCCATAATCCTATGTAGAAATGCAGTAACATGTATGTGTGGGATAATGATAGTAGAGCACAGATTACCTGAGCTGGCCCAACTTACAGGGTAGATTGTTGCATGTGTACAATATGCAGGGGTCCGTGTGTTAGATTGTTGTGTGTTCAATATTGTCTGGAAGTGGTCAGCATGTAGGCAGGGAGGGTTGTGTCTCGGTGGCCTATGGCCAGTACTGTTGATGACAAGGCAATGTTCCAACAACTGCTGTGCCAACCACAATGCATCTCAGCAATACCCATGTCAGCAGTTGTCTATACTAACTGTCCAGATGTTAATGTCTGTCACCATCTGAAAGATGGACATGCCATGAATGTGGGCCAAGACATATAGACACAGTATACAGGTGGAAGTACCCTAGACAGAGTACATAAAATGTAACTGTCAACTGCACACACCTTTGGAATTGTTCATACAGATTAGCAGCACATTAGTCATCTGTGTAGTATGGAATACTGATGTATTCTGGCCAATCAGTGGCAGACTACAAAAGGAGCAATTATGAAGAAATGGGAGACTGCCTATGTCCCCACACAAGGCAGCATGAGGGGAATGTCCCAGGTATATCTGTGAGTCAGCTGCAAGAAGCTTCCGTATCACACATGCACTCAGCTCACCCCACCATCAACCACAGGTTTATCACAGGTCATATCCCTGCTGTTGGGAATGAGTACAGTATGACCCCCACTTCTGTATGGGAATACCCATAGAATGCAGCATGCTGAAGAGGTGTCCCATGCAGGTTTGTCCCTAACTGTAAGCAGCACCCTGCCAGCATCCAGACCAATGGATTACTATGGACAGGAACTATTGCCATTAACACCTTGCACACTTACCCTGTCACTCTAGAGGAATCCAGTGGCTTGCAGCCTGGGAATGTAGGAGTGACAAAATGCACTGACCTGTTACAGATGGCCTGCATCACTACCAAATGCCCTACAGTCCTCTGTCAAAGGCCTGTGCCTAACCCGTACTGCCAATGTATGTTATCTCATGGGGCCTCAGCTAACAACATAACACAGTCAACAAAACAATAATGCAAGGTCATGTTGACAAATCCCAGTAGCATGCCCACCATGTCCTACTGCATGAACTGTGGACCGACCCCTGAATACCGCTGGGATGAAGGGACAACTAAAGGGATACTTCTCAGATATTGCTCACATAATGTTAGGAAGAGGATAGAATAACAGAGTGGGGGTGTAGAGGCATGGACATCATGGAGTGTGTGAAGTCTGAAACTCTGATGTGTGCCCATACTACCCCTGCCTGCAAACCCAGTAATGGGGGCCTACAAACCTGCTCATAAAACACAATGTGAAGGGGAAATGACCAGATATATGAGCCCTGCATCTGGGTAACCTGGGTGAATCTGTACAGCTGAGAGGTATGGCCCAGCAGGATATGGCCATTCTGTTACATTGATATATGTACAAGCAGGGGATCCTCAGCCACTTCAGTGCCAAGGTGCTGGACTATTTACACAGACCCATCAGCAAGTGTCTGCAGCTACCCCTCCAGAATGGCATGAGAGTGCAAAAATATGTAGACTGAAGACCACAATACTGGACACAGCTTCATTCATCTTGTATTCCCCAGGAAATCACTGTGAGCAAATAAGTATATCTGTCAGTAGTTAAAGACATACTATATCACAGTGTAAAACAGTACATATGTTTGAATATCTCTGCTAACACCAACCATGTAACACAAGCAGCACAGACAAAATAGTTACAGTATCCCATTATTTGTCACCAATTGTGATTCCATATTGTCAACCTATTTACAGATATCCTTGAGAAACTGGTTGCTAGTGTAGGTGTAGAACACTAAATCCTGGACTGGTGTACAACCTACCTGGAATGCATTCACACACTCAGTACAGAAGGTCATACTGGCCATGCTTCTACACTTAGAGGAATGAAGCCCATGTCTGACAACACAGTGGACTATAAATATCTGTCAGTTGTAGATGTTTGTGCACCCACACCACATTGTACACAATTCATGTTTTGCATACACAGTGGATGGGAATACTCACACATATCCAAGGCCAACACACTATAATATGTCAAACATACACACCCACAGATGTGCGGAAGAGAGAGACAAACAGTGACAGAGAGATCTCCATCATGAGGCCTGTCCCACCCACCATACATCCAATTAGCCAATATCACATGTTGTGCTGATGTCAATCACTGTAGACATTGCTTTTGTTAGCCATCAGCCCTATAGTATCTGTGGTGCTTGTGATAACTTTGTAACATGATAGTACAAATCAACATTCATCTAGCATTTGTATACCCTGTCCTGTCAAATGTAAAGTTGTGTGTGACTGAGTGTTGTGTGTGTATTTCCAGAGGAATGGCTTATGGCCATTCACATACACTGCACTTTCCACTTCCCATGTTAGCACTCCTGCTGATATCAGTCACCTTGAAGTAACCATCTGGCCAAATCTCACCCCTCAAAGCTGTGTGGTGTTTGTGATACGTGTGTAATACTGTAGTGTAGAATACTAGTTAGGTAGCAGTTCTAATCCCAGACATGGCAACTGTGAAACTCTGTGTGTAGAGATGAATGATTTTGAGGCCATTCACAGTTACTACACCTTCCATTGTCCTACTTTAGCATGCCTGATGATGTCAGTCACCTTGAAATAACCCTTTGGACAAATGACAGGCCCATAAGCTCTGTTCTGCTTGCAATAACTGCATAATACTATAGTATAGCATACTAGTTAGGTACGAGTTCTAATCTCAGAGATGGCAACTATGAAACCGTGTGTGTTTGCGTGAGAGAGTGTGTGTGTGTCTTTGATGATACCTGATTTTATGGACATTCAAACTTACTACTCTCCCCTTACCCCTCCTTTAGCACTGCTGCTGATGTTAGTCACCTTCAAAGATACCTGTGGAGAGCTTTAGAGCATATAAGCTCCATGGTGCTTATGATAACTGCGTAATACTATAGTGTAGCATACTAGTTAGGTAGGAGCTCTAATCCCCGGGGTAGCAACTGTGTGTGTTTGTGTGAGAGAGAGTGTATGTATCTTTAATGATACCTGATTTTATGGACATTCACACTTACTACTCTCCCCTTACCCCTCCTTTAGCACTGCAGCTGATGTTAGTCACCTTCAAAGATACCTGTAGAGAGCTCTCCAACATGTACGCTCCATAGCGCATGCCATCAATGGAGAACACTGTAGTAGCAGTTGCTACATAGGTATGGGTTTGAATCTCATCTGTGGCAAGTGTTTGTGTGTATACATATGTATGTCTGTACCTCAAAGATTTTGGCCCCATTTACACCCAGTACACATCTCCGAGCCTGAATTTAGCAGTCCTTCAGATATCATCCATCGTAGAAGTACCTGTTGTCAACCCTAAACCATGTAAGGTCAGGGATGCATGTGGTAAATGTGTAACATAATGGTCCATAAAGATTGTTAGATAGAGGTTTGAACCTCACCCCTGGCGAATGTGTCTGTAGGGTAAAAATATTTTTGGGATCTCTCACCTACTACATCACCCAATGCCAGTATTTACAAGGGCTGGTGATGTTTCTCACCTTAGAAGTACCTTGGGACAGCATCTATCCTATAAACTCCATGGCGCGTGTGATAAATGTGGTACACTATAGTAACATTACATAGCTAGGTAGGGGGTTGAATTTCAGTAATGGCAAATGTGTGTGTGTGTGTGCATGTGTGGGTGTGTGTGTGTCTGTCATCAGTATCCTGTGTGGAGTTTGCTGTGATTGTGTAATAACAGGATCCAGTATGGGGTGGGTTTTGCTAAATTATTATATTGAGGACCTAGTATATGTCACAATGTCCACCTTACAAGGACAACAGATGTCAAACACCAGAGAGGTTGGTATAGACTATCCATAGCTCTACATGTGACATTATGGATTGGTGAACAATATAGGCAACTCTTCTATTACTCAGAGAACACTCTCCACCCACGTCTCATACACAAACACACTTGGCCAGGCAACTAACTACTATACTGGTAGCTCCCTGCATATTGCCACACAGATAGTAACCACGGTGTGATTGCAGTGGACTACATGCCTATTGACCACAACAGTGCCAGTGACATCAGAAAGTACTTTGATGTGTTACATCTCCTGACTGAGTGCGTGTTATCCAGCAAGTAAAATGACATGGCACCCTGTTCCATCCACGCAGTAGACAAATAAATGATTACAGTGGCCCTTTTGCTACAGAATGCTACATGTAACAGAATGGCCATATCCTGCTGGGCCATATCTCTCAGCTGTACAGATTCACCCAGGTTACCCAGACTTAGTTATAAATATTTCTTCTTTTGTGTTAAATAGTGAACAGCTTAGTGTTCTTAATAAAGGTTTATCCTTTATTCCTGCAAGGAGGGCCGACCCAGCAGAAATGTTGAAGGACTTAAGACTACTTGGCAGAAGTCTTTCCCTGAAGTGTTTGTTTCCTACAGATACTACTGCAGGTAATAAAGGACATAATATATACAGAAAACCTAATACCTTTGTTCCAGCTTTACCAACAGGTATTCAACGATTCATAGATGTATGTGAAATTGCTTTTAGAGAATTAAACAACTTAACTGATACTAGTATGTCATTTTATAACTTGACAGTAGATGAACACAGAGCCCTGCAAGAATTACAAAATATACATTCAATAGGTATTAAGCAGGCAGATAAAGGAGGCGGTATAGTGTTAATGGACAAGGATTTATATGTCACACAAATGGAGAAACTTTTACTTGATACGCATACATATCAATGCATTTCCAAGCCTACTGTTAACACTATTATAGATAAAGTTTCTTTTTTAATTTTTGATTTACTAATCACAAATTTAATAGATGATTCACTTTTTAAGTATTTTAATGTGTATAAACCACTTGTTCCCAGGGTATATGGCCTACCAAAATACACAAAATTTGTTATCTCCACCCATGCCCTATTGTTTCAGGCACTGGGTGGTGTACTGAACCTCTCTCTATTTATGTAGAGGGATGTTTGCATGGTTTGTTGGCAAACTGCCATACAATATTGAAGGATACAAAGATGTTTTTACAAAGGCTTTATGATAGAATGGAAAGTGTTGATGTTAATGAGAATTTTGTCCTTGTTACATTAGACATTGAATCCTTATTCACTAGTATACCTAACACCTGGGGTGTTGACAGCATTAGGGATTTTCTTTATGTGAATAAGTGTTTCACCAACACTAAGATACAGTTGATTTGTAGTCTCTTAGAGATTATCCTAGAGAACAACATTGTTATGTTCCAGGAGCAATTCTTTTTGCAGAAAGTTGGCGTGGCCATGGGCACTGCATGTGCAAATAGCTACGCCAACTTGGCTTTGGTCAGCTGGGAAGAGCAAAATGTGTTGTCAAACAATAATCCATTCTTTGGACAAATACTTTGGTACGTCCGCTTTGTAGATTACGTGTTTATGCTGTGGAGAGGCTCTGGTATTAATTTGGCATAGTTTGTGGAATATTTGCATTCAACTACTGATTTTTTAAGGTTCACTTACCATAGTTCCAACACTGACATCAGTTTCCTTGATGTGCAGATTAGTAAATCTGTTTTAAATAGTCTTTGCAGTAATATTTATTTTAAACCCACTAGAAAAAATACTCTTTTGTACAAATCTAGTATGCAGCCTTGACACGTTCCTAGGAACGTGCTCAAGGGTCAGGTTTTTAGAACACTGCGACTGCATAGCAGAGATGAAGATGCAGTAGTTGCCCTATCTAATTTAAAAACAGAATTTTTACATAGGGGATACTCGCTTGCAGACATTGAACAGACTATCTCTAATGCCTGGAAGCTGAGAAGCACTAGATGTAAACCTTATTTTAATGCTGGTGATGCTGTTGACAATACAAGATAAACTAACAGAACTAGTAATGATTTTAGAGTGGTGTTTCAGTTTTCCAGTAACATCAATCAATACTTAGATGTAGTTAAAAAGCATTGGTATTTGCTACAAGAAGTGCCTGGACTGGTAGACAAGGTCGGACATTCTTCTATTTTTAGTTTTAGAAATAATAAATCCCTTAAACAACATCTATGTCATGGTGAATTATCTAGAACTATTATTAGATCCAATCGGCATGGTACTTTTCCATGCAGGAATTGCAGTGCTTGTCAATTTATATATAGCAAAAATAAATATGTACATCCTACTAGGAAATTTTCTTTGTACACTAATCAATACACTGATTGCAGATCTACAGATGTGGTCTATTATTGTTTTTGTGTACAATGTCCTGCTTTTTATGTAGGAAAAACAAATAGAATGCTTAAAGATCGTATTCTAGACCACCTAAGAGATATTAGTAATAATAAACCATCAAATGCTCTAGCCAATCATGTTATGTCCAATGGCCGTTCTCATTCCTTTAAGTTCTTTGTTCTACAACATATTCATAGAAACCCCAGAGGTGGTGACATTGAGAATATCACAGAGGGACATGAACAGAAGTGGATTTTGAAACTTAATGCTGAAAAGTATCCTGATTTGAATGCTGCTACTTCTTTGGTCCCTTTTTTAAAGGCTAGACATCTCAAGCATTAAGATTAGCTAAGTTCTTTCAAAATTAGTCTAATGTATTTAACTATTAGTTTCCAAGTATTCTATTTAACTTTTTCCTGCCTAGTATTTTCCCATGTTTTATAATGATTTTATAAGTTTTTTAAGTGCTTTCTTGTGTATAGTATTTGATTCCTTCTTGTACAATGTTTTTAAACAATGTTTTTAAGCAATGCTTTTTTAGTTTGAGCATGAGGCTTAATTGTTTTTCACTGCTACTTAATCATTGTGTGATTTTTATTGATTAATTGGCATTTTAGAATCTCTATTTAAACCTGTTCATTTTTTACTGTGGTGTCTGATGAAGAAACTTTGGTTGTGAAAGTGCTTCCCACTTTGTACTTTGCTGTGATTAAATGTTTGCTGTGTGTTATCTTGGTGCATTTTTTACTTTTTTACTTTTTTACTTTTTATTTTTTACTTTTTACCTTTTGCTATGTTCCCCACTAGACACCTGCAACAACTGTAGAGTCTGCAATCGTAACCCACAAAGGGAATGTCATGCCTTATACACACACTCCCTGTATGGACAGATGCCACTAACTCCACTGAATACCTGTATAATGCTGTCAATGTAGGTGCAAGCACAGCCTCAGTTACATAGCCAGGTCTCACCAAATGAGGTCAAGAATGCTACATCAGAAAATAACAATCTGCCCACACAACATGCCCCAGAGACCTCAAGTAAACTTCCACATGTCAAAGAACATGAGTGTGGGACATGTGCACAACCCAGACACTGTTCATGTTATGGAATATAGATCACATACATGGGAAGCAGTGCACATCACTGGTCGCCTACAATAGTAATTCAGATGAGTTGTTGGTGAATACAATGCCCACCCCTAGGGACCACATCAGGGACTACAACCCTGAGCCACAGTGGGGGCTATTGTCGTGTGACCCGATGCCAAGGTATTCTCTTTGCCTAGCCTTGTACATCCTTCAGGCCCATTCACCTACTATACACCTGTGAGGCAATGAACCTATGCATCTCAGTACTGGTAAGTGTGTGTGTGTGTGTGCGTGTGTGTGTGTGTGTGTGTGTGTGTGTGTGTGTGTGTGTGTGTGTGTGTGTGTGTGGGTAGATGAATGATTTTGAAGCCATTCACAATCACTACACCTCCCATTGCCTTACTATAGCACACCTGCTGATTTCATTCACCTTGAAATAACCCTCCGGCCATGTTTCAGCCCTATAAGCTCTGTGGTGCTTGCGATAACTGCGTAATACTTTAGTGTAGCAAACTAGTTAGGTAGGAGTTTTAATCCTGATCCTGCCAACTGTGATAATGTGTGTTTCTCTGAGAGAGAGATTGTGTGTGTGTCTTTGTTGACACCTGATATTGTGGACATTCACACTTACTACAGTTCTCTTACCCCTCCTTTAGCACTGCTGTTGATGTCACTCACCTTCAAAGATACCTTTGGACAGCTCTCCCACATGTAATCTCCGTGGTGCATGCAATAATTGCATAACACTGTAATAGCAATACATAGTCCGATAGGGCTTTGAAACTCAGTCCTGGTAAGTTTGTGTTTGTGTGTGTGTCATCAATATCCTGTTGGGGTGATCGTGTAATGACAGGATCCATTGCAGTGTGGTTTTGTTACATCATTATATTGAAGACCTATATGTCCCAATGTCCACATTACAAGTCCAACAGTTTTAAAACACTGTAGAGGTTGTTGTAGACAATCCTCAGCCATAAATGTGTACAGTCATGTGCAATTACTATGTGACAGTACAGATTAGTAAACAATAGAGACAACCGTTCTAATACCCAGATGCCACTCTCAACCCATGGATCATACACAAATACGTTTGGTTCTTATTATTCTCTTACTCCCTTCCTTTCTTACTTTCTCTCTGTCTCTCTCTCTCTGTCTCTCTGGTGGATGTGAAAAAGTACATCTTTTTTGCATAAGCAGTAGCTTGAATTTTGTAAGTAATGCTCATGATCAGCTGATGGCCTGTGCACAAATTTGAGTCCCCACTTGCTAATTGCTTGTGGAACAGCTGAGGTATCTTTCCTATAGCCAGTTGCATGGAAACACATTCCTATAACTAAGCACTTCATGTGAGTGTTGGCCCTTTTCCTTCACTGTGAGCAGGACTTCACGTGAGTGTCTGACAAACAGCATCACAGAGGGTGGCTGGAAATACCTCTTACAACATACACTGCGGAGACAGGCCAGCAAACAGGAGGGGGGATGTTCCAGACATGGGGACAGAATGCAAGAATTGCTGTTCTATATTTGAAGTAATGTTGGTTTAACAGGGTTTGTGTGGATATGGCTGTTCTACATGATTTAAAGTCTGGCATGACAGTGTTATGTGGTTGAGGAAACTCTCACCTGTAGGGCTATCTGCAGACTGGCCAGAGTTTGGAGTCTTAGATGTGGTGTGTTACTCACACATTTCCTATCTTTAGAAATGCAGTAGCATACTCTGATGATTGCAGTCAGTACATGGTGACATCCATGTGAGTTACTGACTTCATATGCCTCAGAAGAGATATGTCACAACAAACCCTGTTACACCAGGAATTTTCTCAGTTTATCACAGCAATATGTCAATATTGGCCCTGTGTTTGTGCCTCTGTCCCCCAAGTCTGTCACCCTTTGTCCATATGTCCTGCAGTAAGTGGTGCAAACATACACCTGATAACAAGCCAGTGATATATCAGACTGCTATAGTAGGCCTTATATTTGAGGACAAAACCTGGACATTCTGTTGTAGTCTGTAAAGTAGTGAGGTCTGTGTGTACGTATGGTGATTGTTGACAGAGTGTCAGTATTGTGTAGCAGTGTATTGTGAATATGTTACTTTGCCTACTACAGACTGTGGTAGATGTCAGTGTTCTTGGTCCTGTTCTATCTGATGTTGCATACTACTCCAGTTTCTGGTACCCTATCAATGTATATGTTTGTAGGGCCAGACTTAGACATGTCCCATACCACAGTCAGGCATCAGACTACACTGTGTATTGGGCCAGTATATGTAGGGTTAGTGTCTGAGTGGCAAATATGAGGATGGTTTTGTTCACACAGTCCATATACTGTAGTATTAATTTGGCTTACCATAATGTGACTGTGTTGAGATAGGTTGTGGGTATGCACTTTCACAGTGGTGTTTGTTACTCCATGCTGTTACATGCCTGTAGTGCCTGCTATATTTGCAAGTACATGTGTATTCCCTCATAGGAAACTTGGGTCAGTGTTGTGGCAGTCTGCCTGCAGTTTACACAGTGCTTTGTGACATGCCTAGCAGCTCGGTGTACTTATCTAGTGTGATATTATGTCCATATATTTGTCAGATGTACTGTTGCCTGGCCACCATATGTATTGTGTATTTCTCAAAAAGCAGTGGGATGCTATGAAGATGTATGTCTCTAACTAGTGGGAAGTATGTGGGCTTGGGACCTCTGTTCCTCTGGGTAATATGTGTTAGGACAGACAGGAGGGTGTGATTGCATCAACTGTGTGAGTTATCTATTCCAGTATTTGTGTGATATCCAACTTTTCATGACTAAACATCCCCTTTGTCAGGCTTGGTCCACATGTCTTGCACTAAGGAGTTTTGTGTATACCTCTGGACTGACCAGATTGTGTCAGACTGTCCACGTTTATCGGTCATATCTCTGCTGTGTTCCACAGGATCATTACTGTCATTTGTGTGGTACTTCGCTATGTTGATTTTATGATGTCTGTCAGTAACTGATGGCATACATGTCAGTATCAGAAGTGACTTCCTATACAACATGTCTGTTGACACAACCCCTGTTACTGTAGCAACATTCTACATTTATACCTGCAATTCTTACATTACATTCCCTTGCACTAAGAGGTTGTGACTTATGGTGCTGAGGTATGACTCCACTGCATGCTATGTACATATGTTTTATATATATATATATATATATATATATATATATATATATATATATATATAAACTGTCACCCTGGGGTAATTCAAGTGGCATCATTTGATAGGTGGCCTGTTGACAAATGTCAGGTGGCATGATACCAGTGTACCCACATCCCCTACTCTTCTCATCTCTCCATGGACATTAGCCTGGTAGACACCTAGGAACACCTGCACCTATGGACTCCAGTACTGACAAATGTGTTAGTGTGCATTACTGAGAATAACAGTGTCTGTGTGTTTGTAAACTTGTTGTTGACAATACCTTGAGGGCTTTCTCACCCACTACACCTCACATTGCCATACTTAGAAACGGCTTCTGCTGTAATTGACGTTAAATGTACCTTGTTACGCCCTTCACCCTATGGGCTACCTGGAGCTTGCAGTAACAGCATAACACTATTCTACAAATGGGTAGATAGGTGTGGGTTACCCTCTGAGTCCTGGCAAGTGTGTGCATGTGTGTGAGTGTGCATATTTGTAAGAGACAGCATTCTGAGGCCACATTCTCCAAATACAATAAAAATTGCCATACATTATAAGGGATAGTGATGTTGTTGACATTAGGAGAGCCATGACAAACCCTCACCCTACTATCCCTGTGACATGTGCAATAAATGCATATCCCTGTAGTAGCACTGATTAGATAGACAAGCGATTGTATTGCAGTCCTGGTCAATGTGTGATTGTGGGTATGTCAGAGCATTACCATGGGTTTCAGTGAGTACAATATCCAATTTGTGTTGTGGGTGCTGGGTATACTGTCTTTACACCATAGTACCCCCAGTACATGTCCCAAGATCCACTGTATGATGACCACTGTCGCCATGAACCATACAGGTAACTGATTACACTATCCAGCCTAGTGATGCATGTGCTGTGTGCAAATTCTCTGTAACAGAATGGACTCACTGACAAGTTAGTTAGCACTGCTAAACCAAGGTCTGTCAGATGTGTCTATGACTGTATGTGTTTGTCAATGTGTATATGACAGTATGTCATACTATGTATTGTTCATTAACACCCAGTACATCCCCCATTACCATACTGTACAAGGCGTGGTGATGTTCTTCACTTAACAGGAAACTCGGGACACACCTCATCCTAAAAGCTCTGTGATGTGTGCAATTAAAGCCAAACATATTAGTAGCGATAGGTACCTTGGTAGGGGTTCTATTCTCAGTGTTGCCAAGTAAGTGTGTGTGTGTATGTGAAGGGATCTACTTCAATTTGCAGAAAATATATGTCCCAAGAGATCACACAACTGCGGTGTGGTGGTGGTGCTGGTGGCGCCGCGCTCACCTCCACAGTTAGCTGTCTGCTCGATTCTTCTCGTTAAAAAGCGTCTGCTGTGGACGACATGCGACGAAATGGTTCGCCTTCAGCTGAAGGTTGTGCTGGCCGGCAAGCCAGCATGTAAAACTCTAACTCTAATCATTAGCGGACGGGTGTTCCGGCTTGTTCGACCAGAAACCGAAAAACACACATATGTCCCAAGAGATCATCTGTCTGAGAACTAACTGGCTAAAGGTAACATTTCAAAGCAATCATCTTGTGGAAATATATTCAAGCAAAACTAGTAGTGGATGTGTACATGCCCTCTTCACCACTGTATAGCCGTACAGTGATACAGGAGTTGGTATATATACATGGGTGTGGTTGTTGTGGCCGCAGCCACCCACACTGGGGTTATTGTTGTGAGTATCACCCTGCTTAGTGTGCTGTTATACTGCACAGTTCATTTTAACAGGTTAAGTTGTTGTTAGTCACACTATGTTTGGTTCTACGCCACCCCACACCCTCCAATGTGGGATGCTGTGTCACCCACACCAGCACACCTATGTTTAGCAACACCATGATTGCACTACATTGGGGAACAGGACCTATACCCTGCCAGTACCATTGTTAATGACATTAAGCTGGCAAACTGATTATTTCCTGATGTGATGTTTTGGCAATTTGGTCTGGGTGGAATTAAATAGGCCAAAATGAGTTCACTGGAAAATGAAGTACATCCATGTGAACAGTATTCTCTGTGTATTGCATCAACACCAAAGCCTGTGTGTGTGTGTATATGTGTTATTCATGGATATTTGGTGTGTGCCACACAATACACTTACAATTGTCCACTGTAGAAGAACTGCTGACATCAGCCACCATGTACTCACATATATACACCCCTCAGACCTATCAGCCATGTGGCACATCCAGTAACTGTTTTACAGACCTGTTACCTGTGTTCAGCTGTACCCTGGATATGACACAGTCAATGTGTCACTACAGTGCTACACCCCTTGTAGGACAGGACAGCAGACCAACATCATGCTGACACATAGACTCCTAGAACACAAACAGAATACATTATGGAGACCACAATCAGTCAGTGTTAATAACAGCTATAATGCAGCATGGCTGGACAGCTATACACCGTGACGTGTAAGCATTAATCATTCCAGCTGAAAACGCTTTCAAGAACATTACTTTGCTAAACCTTAGGACATACACCCTGTGCATTAGAACCATATCAGCCTGTCCCTGCATTAATGGTATGGATGATAGGGATGTGGCACAGGTATCATCATATGTACAGGTTGTTTTGGCAGGTTTGCCAGAGGCCTAGGCTGAGCCATTTGGTTGACATCATGTATGTGGGTTAGGGGTTCTTTATTAAATCGGCTGTGCAGATGTAGTGTGTGTAAGTATGGAGGTGCCCTAGCTATGTTGGTGAAGTGTGTGTGTATGTTAGCACACATGTCTGCCTTGTAGCTGCCCTACACAGGGGTTTGTTGGACAGCTGCAGACTGTACATGGCAGGGTGTACAGTTCACTGTCTCCAGCCATGGACACGGGAACTATGCCTGTCAGGGTTTTCACGGGCACGACCAGGCAGAAGCCCAGATATGTTACTCTCTCCTGATGAGGACAATTGTCCACTGGATCTGCGTCCCTGTTGGGACTGGCCAGGACTGGCCTGCTGCATTGTGGTGTGGACAGCACCCCCCCCTGCAGTGCTGTTGCTGGTACTGACACTATGGGAGCAGCCTTGAGCATTTGCACATCCATGTAGACCTCCACCTGATGGTTTGCTGACCTATGTCCATGTGGCTGCCACTCTACTCCCACCACATGCTCTACCACAGACACCACACAGTCGAGAATTCCCACCATCTCACCCAACCATCTATCCAGGACCTCTGCAAAATAACATTGGGCACCTGCAAGTTCACGGATGTTGTCAAGTACAACAGAATGAGTAGCCCTCTGGAGCCTCAGACATTATCTGGTGTAACGTTCCATACATGCCTGTGGCTCCATGATGGCCCAAAACATGCATCTGGTAATACCTGCTTTGGCACTACTGCCAGGGTCATGATGTCCAGCAGCACTCCTATGAGCACCCCTGTACATCTGCCTGTGTGGTATCTCACTGGTCATCCGGCTATGGCTGCTGTGTACAGACACACTTGCCAAAATCCCCACACTGTCCTGTCCCATGCCACCACCCGCCTACTGTCCCTCATCTATGGCCACTGGTGATGGGTTATGTATGGGCATTGCGAGAGTGTGCGGGGATGGGGTGGATAAAAGTGGAATGTCAACTGATAGCACAGCTTCAGCCCCTGAGAACACTGCCTGTGCTTCACCATGCCTATCATCATTGTCAGAGTCTTTATGGAAACTAACATCAGTTTGCTGCAGGAGGGACCCTGACCCACCTCGCCACCTGTGAGGGGCAAACAAAAAATGTAATTTAAGACCTGTATGTTATGGTTTACCTCTACACACACTCACTCACACACACACACACACACACACACACACACACACACACACACACACACACACACACACACACACACACGCACACACACGCACACACACACACACACACACACACACACACACACACACACACACACACACACACGCACACACAATTACAGGTGAGGTTGCACAAAGATATTACACAGACCTCTCATTACCCAACAGTCAACATGCATGACATATGGCACTCAACAGCATGTACTGCAGCCATACTCAATCTTTGTTACCAACATTATACATCTCTGTGATGCATGAGTTGTGTTAGTAGGTGATCCCCCTTCCCCTGTTACATGCTGCACCCATATACACAGTATTGCTGTGCACCTGTACAGCACACTGGCATGTACTGTGCACCATACCTCACAAGTGT
Source organism: Protopterus annectens (assembly GCF_019279795.1). Taxonomy (NCBI): domain Eukaryota; kingdom Metazoa; phylum Chordata; order Ceratodontiformes; family Protopteridae; genus Protopterus; species Protopterus annectens. The sequence goes on from NC_056742.1 coordinate 198,444,999, forward strand.
ACACTCCATTGCTGAATGTGTATATTTTTGCCAGTTATGTTTGCTCTGTTGCTCACAGCCCCTACGTGTTTGTCTGACACATACCTGGGATGATATGAGGACTGATGTCAATAGTTAATGCTTGACCTCTGATTTGCAGATGTCATCATCAGCAGTGCATGTATGAGCAATAAAATCCAATTACACTGACAAACTTCAAAGCTTAATGTGGATATGAGGAGTGTAAACACCCTTGTTGATATGCCAGCCTCTTCCATGGTATGCAATGGGGCCACAATACTGCATATGTTAACATTACACACACCTGATATGTGACATATGACCTGTACAATCCAATGCAATATCAATCAAATGTATTAGTCGTGCAGATGTGAATGAGATGCATGCAATATGTGGGTTGCATACGTGTGCACACCCTTAACACAATGGTTTGTTGCAGCACCTATTAAGTGAACTACAGGAGTCACTATTCCTGGAAGGGGTGTACTAGCACAGCCCATTTTCACTTGCCATTATTCGGTCATTCTACCCTACAAATTTCCCCCAACTCTGCCGGATTGTAAGGTTAGCTCATGTGCACAGCCCTTGGAGGTCACACAGTGGCTTCACTATTGCTGTGGAGTCAGGGTTATGTCTGACACAATCCATGACCTTTACTGTGTTCAGATACAGCCATTCTTAGCGAGCTTTGGATGTATGCTTCAGTTCACTGTTGTGTTTCAGGATGACACCCCTCCCCATCCTCAGCCTTATTGCAGATGCTTGACAGCTATGGACCACACATGAGTGTTATTTTGCAGTGTTCCAAATTCCAAATGCCATGTCTACTGGCCTAGTTCCTGCTAATGAACAGCAAACCTAAAGGTGTACACTGGCACCAGCAAGGTACAAATTGGGATGGTGGCACTGGGGTGGAATGAGGTGTCACTTATGCACCACATGTATCTTTATGAATACTGTCTGTAGGTTTCAGCCTTGGTCTCATGACACCATTACACATTGCAACACATGCCTTTGGGAGACTTGATGTTATGCATATGATATCTGTAGAGAGCCCAGGATGATGTTGCCTGTCAAACAACTCTTCCCTCTGATTACCCTAATGCATAGGCCACACTTATGCAGATTCCAGGTGATTGTTGACACAGGTACTGCACAGACGGTACTTGCTAGACATTCCTGCAAGTCCCTCAGAATTGTTGCATGTTCCTGGGCAGCCTCAGAGATCAGTTTGCAACATGTGTTGTCATCTGTTTTGGATGGGTATCTGTTTATTTTCAACATTAATATTGTCTCATACTACATACACACATACATGACTATCTGCACTGTTTGCCATGGTATATGCAATGGTGAGGTCAGGCTACTTTTCTCACTCCTGAGTGCTACTTTTCAGATATGGGATCCATTTCATGGTTTGTAAGATGTGTGGATGCAATGGCTGCCTCTGTTGTAGGTGAGTGGGCAAATGTCATGGACATACTTCTTGGACAGCAGACCATTACTTGGTGTGACATTGAGGCCCTGTACTTGATGGAAGGTCTGTACTCAAGAGGAGTGAATCCTGTCAGTATCTCACAAGCTGCTTCCAGAATATGTTATTTGGAGTGTGTGCAAACATATGCTTCCAGTGTATGTTAAGATATGTATTCTCCATATTTGTTGTCATAACATAGGTTTCCATATTACACATGCAATGCTCATGTTAGGATCTCATTACAGGTTGTAAAAGGTGTGGAATGTGGTATTGTAATTTGCCATTGTTTAGATCATGAACAGTTGCCTTTGCAATAGTGGTGCATAACTGTTATAGCCACTGTATAAGGATAATGTTTCAGACATGTCCCTGCTGTAGGCCATTTGTCCCACCATTATGTTCATCTCTGTTGACACATCTTGCACTGACAGGTTGTTAGGTATACTGCATAACTCTTACATACCCTTCAGATATGCCACCATAGTGACTACTGTGATGCAGTGCAGTTAACAGCAACAATAAGTGAACATGTACAGCGTGCATTATGGGTAGATGTTTTACAGGTGTGCACGGTAAATAGCATGGCCATAACATGGCCGGTATATCGGCAAACTTGAACAAAGCAACTCCATACTCAACATCTACAGCCTGCTGCCCCAGTGGTATACCAGAGGGACCTAAATAGCTGTGTGAGAGACATAATGTCAGTAGCCATACCTGTGGCATTGGTGGAGGGTGGGAGCAGCATTTCAGCACATCAACATTACAAATCCACAATACTAGAGATTACGCACATCTGTTCATTACTACACTGCAGCAACAGACTATCTTATCTGACATATGCATGTTGATACTTTATAGATGAAAATGGATAAGCAACAGTGGTCTACTAATGTGCCCTGGGGCCTTATCTGCATGTTCCTCATCCTTTGTGTGGGTGGCACCCACCTCCACAATGCTGTCTTCAGCTTGCTGGCTTGGCTAGCGGGTGAGTTCTCCAAGGCTGGTGAGGAGCTCCTCAGCATGTGTCAGTGGGGGCTGGATGGCATGACCCCCATCTGCAGCTACTGGTCCCTCCTAACTGCAGTGGTACACTGACAGGCATGGCTGATCAGATCCGTGCAGCAATGCCACTCCTGTTCATAATTGTAGTTGTGCAGGCTGACATAATTTTTCCTGTGGACAAGCTCGTTCCCCAGGTTGGTCCTCTCCTGCAGATCCTGGGCCCTGCAGATGAAGAGGATGACATGATGGACTATGAGGAACTGGATTATAGCATAATTTTCTAGGGGTGTGTATGCGGGCAGGCTTTCCTGGGACATTGTACCTTGAAGACATAAACAGGAAAAAAGGTCAGGGGACCTCATACAGTTGCCCACGTGCACATCAACAGTGGGTATTACTTGCAAATAAGCCATACTATACCATAATACTGTAAGCTGTCATGGGTTGTACATCTTGCATTACAGGCCTGGCCCTGACCTGTCCAGTTCACCAATGTTGGACACTTAATGGCATAATCCACTGCACACCATTCATTTCTGTGTAGAGGAATGACAGTGGCCATCTTCCATGTGGATGGTGTGTGGATGGTGGCATGAGTGTGTTTGCCTGTAGTGTGTGATGGGACTATGAGCACATGCATGTGTTAATGTAGGAGGCAAACTGTGATGTTCTCATGCCCCATGGAGACTTGCTGTTGTTGCCATCAGCTGGCATTATGTCCATGCTCATCACTGATGTGGGCAGGAGTGTGGGTGATGTGCATATCCCCCTATACTGCTGTTGTGGACAGGGTGCCACTGTTCCCACCTATCCTGTCTGATGCAGCTTGCCTGTATCCATGGCATGTGTGTATGAGGTGTGCTTTATTCCCAGTACAGGTTGAATTGTGTTACTGGCTCTGAGACTACATACATATGTGTACACATGGTTGCAACTGGCCTTGGTGGTTTGCATATGTCTGATTTCTAGTCAAAGTCAGCCTTACAGGAGGTCACCTGTGAACCTACATGCTTGCTAAGATAGAGGTACACTTGCTACCAAGTTGTGGTGTGCACCTATGTGTCCCTGTACAGCCACTATATCAACCTATTATGTGCTTTCTGTCTTGGTGTTGTCCACCAAGGGGGATTACTCTATCATTGGTGGAGGATGGTTATACATGTAAGGTACTGCTGATTCCATATTGCTACAGTGGACATGAAGTCTGCACACTCCTGTTACAATGCATGGTACTTGTGCAATTGAAACATGATCCCACAAAAGCACATGTCAACACAATCCCCACCTGGGATGTGTCCTATAGCCTGCTCAATTCAAAAGGGAACATAACCTGGCCTGTAGAAGCATATAGCATCATAGGTTCATAAGTATGTACTAGGCTAATGGCCCTGAAGCCTTTACAAGCCTAGCCCATAGGATTACCCTGGCATCATGCCACCTGACCTTAGTTCCCAGTGCCTCTGTTGAGTAAAGCCACTCGAGTGATCCCTGTGGTGAATTTTCTATTTCCCATCCACTCATCAAGATTTGTCTTGAAGAGGGCCAGTGATGTGCTATGCTTGACATGCATAGGAAGTCTATAACATAGCATGGGCAGTCTCTGGGTTATGAACCTGTCCCTCCAGCATATGGGAAGTAATCATCAGTACAGTAAGCCAGTTGAATGTGTGTGCACATGCTAACACTGGTATGTTGTGTAAACACCTGCTGAGATGATTACAGCATCCAGTTGTCTTGGTTTGTACTCTAACATCATATCACATCCTCACTTGGCAATGGTTGCTCACCTTCCATGAAACTGCTTTGCTTCTTTTTAAATAGAATTTTACAGGTTATGGGTCACATTTGAGGTGAGAAACATTTCAACATGACTTCCTGTGGTTTCATTAGCATACAGCACACAAACCTGGGATTCCAATGGGGGTGTGTACACTTTGATATCCAGTGTATATGGGTGTTGATATAGCTGTTAGTGGTAGGCATGGACAGTGGGTCATAACACCATTGTACACTTCTCTGATTACTATGTGATAAGCATGCTTACTGTAGTACCCATATCAGTGTCATGGCAATGCAACAATCAGTAGCAGTACACATTTTATTTTGTTGTATGCAGTGACAGTGTGGGCATTGTCCCTTTACCTTTCCTGTATGGAAGACATCCTTCCTGTGTGTGGGCAGCAATGTTACAGGCAGCAGGTAGCTATAACCCCTACAACAGGGCTTGTGGACACAGGACAACTACATGTTTGTATAAGGCTCCAGACCTAGGGACAGTGTGTGAGTATTGCTGTTATATGCATTGATGACTGCTAGTTTTACAGGGTTTGTGTGTACATGCTAGTTTTGCATGGAATGCAATCTGTCTGCATAGCTCTCAACTGTGGACCTATCCACATGATGGCCAGAGGATTGGCTGCTATGTTTTGTCTGTTCCCCACACAGGTCTTG